>NC_045429.1:196279996-196624496 GCF_902635505.1 Sarcophilus harrisii
GCTGTTACCCTTTGTATGTTCCTTAGGGGCATCATGTGGGTATAGTAATGTTGCTAGATATGATTTCTGAGTGATTTACAGCTGGAAGGGACATGGTTGTTGCTGTTTTTCAGCTGCTTTAGTCATCATTTGGGGTTTTCTTGGCAAAAATACTAGAGTAGATTGCCATTTCTTCCTTCAGTCTATTTTACAGATGAGGAAACTGAGACAAACAGGGTTAAGTAGCTAGTAAATGTCTGAGGATGGATTTGAATTCAGATCTTCCAGACCCCAGACCTTGCTCTCTAGCCCCTGAGCCACCTGGTTGTCTTGGAAAGGACCTTAGAGATCATGTAATCTATCCCCATCATTTTATAATGAGAGCATTGAGGCCCAATGGAGATGATGTGACTTGAGTCAATATAATGCAGGTAGCAAGGAGCAGGACTGGGGATTGGAACCTTTGTCACCTTTGAGAGTCCTTTGATTAGGCATCCATAGCTCTCTCCTTTGTCTCACAATGATGTGAGCCAGCATTGTGTAGTAGAAAGGGGAGAGCATGGAGCTGAAAAGACCAATGTTCAAATTTTTTCCCTCTGAAATATTAGCTATATAACTCTGGAAAAGTCACATATTATCTTTGCATGTTGGGAAGGTCCCTAGGTCTCACTGACCAAGGCACTGATGGGTTGCAATCTGTTTTTGGTAGAGGAAATTCCAAATGATGACAAAAGCCAAGCTCTGTGGAGAGAAAGAACACTGACTCTGGAGTCTGAGGTTAGAGTTCAAATCCTGCTTTGAATAATTATTCCAAACCATCTCCTCCACTTTGCTTGTCTATTAATAATAATAGTAATTAACATTTCTATATAATCTTAAAGTTGGCAAAGTTTTACATATATTAATTCACTTGATGTCTAATTTCTGCCAATGATCTCACCATTTCTTCAGCCACAAAAACTTGAAGATTTGGAGGAATATTTGACTCTTTCTCTCTTTCTTTTCACATTCAATGAATTACCACATCTTCTAATTCTGACCTTAGAAATATCTCTTATAGTTGCCCCTTTTCAATTCTCACTGCTGCTGGGCTAGCTTAGGCTTCTATGGCTTTATATTAGTTTTTTTTTGTAATAAACTAAAAGATAAGATGATGTGGAAAGAACATGGTGCTTGGCATAGAATATCTGGTTTCAAATGTTGTCTCATCACACTTGTATGTATAAATTACCTCATCTCTCTGGATCTTATTTTCCCAATCTTTAAAAATAAAGTGTTTGGATCAACTTACCTCCAAGGTTTTTGCTAACTCCATGATCCCATCATTTCTCTGCTTCCCCGTCTTCTTCTAATGTATTTATATTCTAAGACACTATTTTTATCATGTTGCCCCACACCTTCAGTAACTTCCCACTTTTCTTCTCAAGATTTCACAAAGTTTTCTCATTTTTTAACACTTTCCATAACAAGGACACAATTTACCTTTTTACTATCATATTCTAATATTTAGTGATAGCTAGCTCTCTTCTATAGATGGGTTAATTTGCTTATGCTTTGGAGATACAGCCATGTTTATAACTCATCTCCTGACTCAGAGGAAATTGGAATGCTTTTACTCAGTGAGTAAACTTACCTCTCTCTTCCCCTGGTCCCAACCTGAGGAAAACAACTAAATATAGGTTTAGCTTGAGTCTAGAGGCTCCTCAGAGTGGAGTATGATGTATTTGATGTAAAATGTAGATCAGGAGTAGAACAGTTATTTCTTTTTCCTCACAAAAGAAATGCTTGAAACAAAAAGTCTTTTAAGTGCATTTTGACAGACTTAAGACATGAAACATTTGCCCATAATTCCCATTATACCCTCCCAGGAGGTTAATACTTAATACAGCAAAGCAGGAAACATTTTGTAGAATGATTGAACAGGCATTTCACCTTTGCCTATAGTCTGTATTTTCTGAAAAGTTACCTCTTTCTCAAGATCTATGACCTCTGGCAAGCTAAGACATGGTTTAAATTTATTATCTGGTCAATTCTCCTTCTCCAAGCAGGATACACTTACAGAAATTTTTTTCCTGCTGACAGTTAGGATTGGACTGAGAAAGATAATAATTTCCAAATTCCTGAGGCATTCACTTTTCAAAAGTCCATCTTTCATGATCACTATTCAGTCACCTATATTCAGGGAGACACAAAAGAGAAGCATCCAGAGACTTGAGGTCCAGGTTTAATTATCCAAGTTTGAGCACAGTTTTTCTATAGGTGTTGATGGGAGAGTATGTCTGGCAGGAATGTTTATACCAACTTCTCTTACTATACCATCTTAGTAAATATCCTTAAGGAGAGTACAGCAGGTGGGGGCTCATGCTCAATGGTATTAGAACCCAATCCTAACACCTTGGGGTATCCATAGAATTTAGAGGAGAAAAGTGGTCAGCCATTCTCAGGAGTCCCAATTCATTCATTCAAGAGGGAGTTGGAGAAAGTATCCCTGGAGAGGGTAACCTGTGCTCTAGGAAAGAAATAGAAAGCAGAAGAGGCATGCAAGGATCCTTCAAGTCTCAGGCTTGTCTTTTATGTGTTCCCTCTGCCATGTGTGAATAGCCTCTAGTGATGTTATGTGTACATAGGGAAGAATTCCCCCTTTTCCCTTTTCTACTTATATCAATATATCTACTTACTGAGAGAGAGAGAGAGAGAGAGAGAGAGAGAGAGAAAGAGAGAGAGAAAGAGAGAGAGAGAGAGAGGAATGAAGTCAAACCTTTTTTATCCATCCCTCTGAGCTGATAATTAGGAGACCCTGGTTACATATGCCTTTAATATGGGGTCTGAAATCCCTGACTTATCTTTCACAAGGCCAAAGTACATGTCCAATGGGATTTTTAATTATACTTATTTATTCCTTTTAAGCATTTGCTCATGTCATTCCCCTACTTATCTCCCCTCCCCCTAGGGTAGGGTCTTTCCTACCCTAATATTTATTTTCCAAAGTGGTATGGTGAATAGAGTACTAAGCCTGGTACAGGAAGATGTGGTTCAAATCTAGCTCCAGATACTGACTGGCTGTGTGTCCTTTGACAAGTATTCAACTTCCATCTGTCTCATTTTCTTCATCTATAAAATGGAAATAATAATTGCATCTATCTCCAAATGTTGTCATAAAGATCAAATGGATTAATATTTTTAAAGTGCTTAACACATAGCACATAATGGGTGCTTAATAAATGCTTGACTCCTTCCTTTCCTCCTTCCATCTGTATCGCTCCTATTATCTTTTAAAATCTAGTTCAGGTACCACCTTTTTTATCCATAGTCTCAGTTGATTTTTCCCTTAACATTAGAGCATTTATTATCTCTTCAATTCATCTTGGCACTTGGTCCTATGCTATCTTATTTCATTTATTCTATTTCTGCAATTAGAAGATGACTTGTAGTAGTAGATGATAGCCTTGGCTGGGGATTTCATTTCAAAATTTTTAAAAGGATGACTCTAAGAGTTCTGATGTTGACAGCTGATGACGTGGAAAGGCCATTTCATATACCCTCATTTAGAGTTATTTAGCAGGTGGTATTTTTCTAAGTCAATACTAGCATGAGTCTGCAGTACTTCTCTCCTTCAGCTGTAGATTGCATTTCAACCTCTGCTTGCTGTTGACTATCTCCTCTGAGTTCCTCTTTTTTTTTAAAACCTTGAGTCTCAACTTGATGCGTTGTTAAGCAGACTAAGGCCTCAATATTGTACCTAGAAAATAGTTTTATAGCCTATGGAGACTAAGACAAATGGAAGAAGAATGCATATATCAGCAAGTCTCTGCTTTGTGAGTCAATTCTTTCTACCTTCATTTTGACACATGCTGGGGCTGTGGGTAAGCAGCATCTCACATGGTTAATTGGATTGCTACTAGTCACTACAATGACAGTGCCTAAGGAAGCTTGCCAGGGCACCCATTATAGTATAAGACCTGGCCACATATAGACCAAAATCTGATCTCATTTCTTTCCTGACTTAGTTATTTCTTCCCCCCAAAAAACTAAGATGTTGTTAGGTGGTAAATTGTTCATCAGTGTGGGCAGTTTTTCTTTGATATTTGCATGATGGGCGACTGGTCAAAAGAGCTTTCTCTTCAGAGTGTTATGAGTAGTTTATTCTACCTGCTGTTAGACCAGATAGAAGTGGCTGAGGAGTGTTTTTGGACAGGCATGATTACCCGATGGCACACTTCTTTTTCCTCATACAATGGAAGAGTATACATAGATATTCAGTAAATGATTTTGACCTCTTCACCATGAGATCAGGACACAGACTGTTGAATGGCTGTTGAGCTGGAACTGGCGAGCATTCAAAAGTGACTAACTGGAAAAAGCAAGTTTCTTTCTCTTTCCTGCCTGAATGCATCTCCTCTACCCTGTCTTTTTCCTTCCTTTCTTTCTCCCCTCCTTTCTCTCTGTCTCTGTCTCTCTCTCCCCCTCTCTTTCTTTTGCTCTCTTTCTCTCTCTCTCTTTCGCTTTCACTCTGTCTCTTTTTCTTTTCTTTTTTTTTTGCTCTCTCTCTCACTGTCTTTCTTTGTCTTGCTCTCTCTGTCACTATTTCTCTTATTTTCTATTTCATTCTTCCTTTCTGTCTCTCTTTTTCTTTTTTTCTCTTCCACTCTCTCTTTCTCTTGTTCTCTTATTTTCTATTTCACTGTCTTTGTCTCTCTTTTTCTCTTTCTCATTCATTCTTTCTTTCTTTTGCTCCTTCTCTTTCTCTTCCTCTCTCCATCTGTCTCTGTCTTTCTCCTCCCTCTTCTTACACACACACACACACACACACACACACACACACACACACACACTAAGGCTCTCCATAGAGAGGCATCATAAATTCTCTCCATCTCGGACCAACAAATAGTCCTATGATCACAGGCCTCCATACTTTACTTCTTTTAAGTGTGTTCTTTTTTATTTTGGATGAAAGAGAATTGTAGATGCATCTGACCTTGGGAGCTTTGACAAATTGGAATAATGACAGCCAGAAATCCAGGTAGAGTCTGTGCCAGGATTTGCCAGAATTGAAATAGTGAGGAGCAAAGTCCTATTTGACCCAGCATAGATTGAAGGTAACTAAGAGAAAGCTACAATGCCTCATCTCTTATCTATCAGTTATGCCAAATTCATAAGTGAACTTCGTGGGGCCAATGCTATGGAGAATGCTTTGTTTTGGTCTACTTTCCCTAAGGACTGGAATAGGGGAGAGTGTGCCCTCATTTGTTGTTAGGGAAATATTTGTACTTCTATTTAAGGTGTATCTTTGAAGTAAAAAAAACAAATGGATATTAATTGGTTAAGTTAAAGATGTATACTAATCCCTGATGGTTAACATAGGGGAGAATATACCAGAATGGGGACTTGAGCCAAAAACATCAGAGAAAGGCATCCCCAACCCCTCAGGGGTGTCCCTAGAACCCTGGGGGTGAGATATGGCTAGCTTTGCTCTGAGGGACCTGACTAATCAGTATGAGAATGAATTAAAATGTGGGATCCTTATGGCTTATATGGTCTAGACTGATGTTTCCAAAGTGTTACAGTTTAAATAGAATGACAAAATAGAATGTAAGCTCTTCCCAAGTTTCTCCAAATTCCTCATATTTGATTGCATGCTATCCTTAAAATTAAAAGAAATAATTTCCCCCAATTACATGTAAAAACAATTTAAAACTTTTTTTAAAAAAATGTTTTGAGTTCCAAATTCTATTCCTCTTCATTTCCCTTCTTGAGATAATTAGCAATTTGATATGGATTATACATAATATAATATATACATTATACAGCAATCTGATATCAGATTATACAATCTGATATGTAATTATGTAAAACATTTTCATATTAGATATTTTGTGGAAGAAAACTTGAAAAAAAGAAAGAAAGAAAGTGAAAATGGCATGCTTTGATCTGTGTTCAGATGCCATCAGTTCTTTGGAGGCAGATGACATTTTTGATCATTAGTCCTTTGGGATTATCTTGGGTGAATGGCAATATTGAGAAAAGTTGTTCATTATATGATGTTGCTGTTACTATGTATAACGTTTTCTTGGTTCTGCTCACTTTACTTTGCATGAGTTCATATAATTCTTTCTAGATTTTTCTGAATTATTATCTTACTTTTACCTTCCACTTCACAGGTTTCTTCTGAAAAAAAGTACTTTAAAAATCTTGGAGCACTATGGATATATGAATTATCATTATTAATCAAGTTCTTCTCTGATGGCATTCACTCATTCCATTGATTCACTCACAAATTCATCAGTTTCTCCAGGAACTCTTAAGAAGTTTGGAGAGACTAACATGAGACTGTTGCACTGAGTCAGGACAATAAAAGGGAAAGATGGCACAATAAAAACAATGTATTTGTCAGTTGATCTCAGAATAATATCAATCAATGAATATTTATTAAGCTCCTACAATGTGCCAGGTACTAATCTAAGTACTGGGATTTTGTTGTTTTGTTCAGTCATTTTCCATTCAGTGGAATTCAATTCCACCTTGGGGTTTTCTTGACAAAGATACCTGAGTGATTCACCATTTTCTTCTTCAGTTCACTTTACAGATGAGGCAACTGCCTTGCCCAGGGTAACACAGATAATAAGTGTCTGAGTCCAGATCTGAACTCCTAAAGATAAATGTCCTTACTCCAGGTCTGGCACTTGATCCACTGTGCCACCCAACTGCCTTGAGCACTGGGTATATAAATATGAAAAAGAAAGATAGTTCCTGGTCTCAAAGAGTTGACAATGTAATGGGGAAAGACTCCACATATAAGGAAGCTGAAAGGGAAGGAAAGGTGAGAGTACCTGACTTAGGTAATAATAATGTCAGTCATATTATGGAATAAAGAAATGTTTTTTGGATCTTGGTGCAAGACTATTTTAAGTGGGGACCATGTCTTGAGATGCTGGTTTCCTATTTCTGGGTTAATGGTGAGCTTTTGTGGTTATGACTGCCTGGCAGACCACAAACATTCTTGAGTTCTTGTTTTCATGACCTCTGCCTTGAAATGCAGGTTGGGGGTTTCATTCAGGAATGCTGAGATAACATTCAGACCACTGTTATTATCAGTCCTTTGCTGAAAACAGGGGTACAGTGGGCAGTAGTGCATAAAGGAGTTGGTTCCTGACCAGTGGCTGAAAGCATTTCTGGGTAAAAGCCTGAGTTACAGACATTCTAATTAGGCATCAATGAGCCCAGCTGCAATGGGATCTGTGATGTTTTTTGAGCTATTTTTTACATTTGGGGTTTGATAAAATGCAAACTCTACTTCCCATAGCACTTTCCTTATTTATATCCTGGGAAAACCCCCTGGGGCATATTAGTAACTAATCAATACATTACTACTAATAATATCAGGGGTTTTATATATCTTGGTTTGTGTTTGCTTACCTCATCACACTATTCATTGATGAGGCTGTTGATAACTAATGAATCCTCAGGGAAATTTTTAGCTGTTTTAAAAAGTCTCTTTTCTCCTTCCTGGGAAGACCAAATGAGTCCTTCCTTTGAGTCCTCAATCTCTGAAGATTGAGCTCTGAGCAGGGTTCCAACTTTCCTTCAAGATCTTTCTCCTTATTTTTAGTGATTTGCTTTTGTAACAACAATAGCAGCAGCTGGAGGAACATTATTATTTGAAGGCTTATGGTCAAATTTGTGTGACCCAATGTGAAGTAGAAGGAAAATTGATAAGGGCCCATGGCTATTCTCTGTATATAATGTCAAGATCCTTCAAAATAATTAAAAAAAAACCCTAACCCTAACCCTAAATTACTAAAAAGTAATACCTTATTAAATACCTATTTAATCTAGTCAACTGTATTAATAGTTGCTGATACAAAGATAAAAAAATTAATATGGTCCCTGTCTTCAAGATACTTACAATCTAGATGTTTTTCACATCTCCAAGATAGAGATAATGTATGTTGTGACTTCTTCACAGAATCATTGTGAGGTTGAAATGAGATGAGATACTATATAAATGTCAGATAATGTATCCCTAATTCTCCCAACTAATTGGTTATTTACTACTACTACTACTACTACTACTACTACTACTACTACTACTGCTGCTGCTGCTGCTGCTGCTGCTGCTGCTGCTGCTGCTACTACTACTACTACTACTACTACCACCACCACAGCACCACTACCACCACCACTACCACCACTATTATTTTTACCTACTACTATTACTACTTCTATTACTACTATATCTAGTACTACTACTAGAATTTCTATGATTACTACTACTACTATTACTACTACTACTACTCCCACTTCCACCATCACTACTACTATTATTACTATAACTACTATCACCACTACTACTGCTACTACTATTATTTCTACTACTACTTCTGTTACTATTGCTACTACAACTACTATCATCATTACCACTATTGTTAAAACTCCAACTACTATCATCACTACTACTATACTACTATACTGCTACTACTTGAATCTCATAACAACCCTGTGTGGCAGGTATTATTATTATCTTCAGGCAGTTAGATGGTACATAAAGTGCTGAGCCTGAACTTCCCAAGCTCAAATCCAGCCTCACAAACTTGATAGCTCTGTGACCTGGGAAAATCACATCACTCTTTTTGCCTTAGTTTCCTCATCTGTAAAATGAGCAAACCACTCCAGTATATTTGCCAAGAAAACCCCAAATAGATCACAAAAAATCAGAAATAACATAAAACATCTGAGGAACAATAAAATTATTACCCACCATATTGCAGATGAGGAAACTGAAGCATAGTTTAAGGGATTTGCTCAGTGTTACACAGCTACTAAGATTTGAACTCAACTCTTTCTGACTCCAAGTTCTATATTTTATTTACTGTGCCACCTTTTATCAGATAGAAATCTGCCAGTGAACCTAATCCTTTCCATGAAAAGTTCTTTTTTTTTTTCCAATATCAGATAGTTGGGTCTCTTTATATCTCGATGATCTCTGAAATATTTTTTAGTTGTAAATCTGTGATTCTATAAGTTGATTCATTTTAGCTGTTTAGGACAGGGATATGAGAGAGGTAGCATAGTAAGTGGAAAGAATGGAAAGATTATGGGTTTGAGTTCAAATGTGACCACTGTCACTCCCTAGGTGACTTTGAACATGTCACTTACTTTATCTAAACTTCAGTTTCCTCATCTAATAAATGTGGGAGTTGACCTCTGAATTTCTTTTAATGCCTCAATTCGTGATTTATGGTATTTCTCTAAGGCTACTTTTCCTCTATTCATTTTGTATATACTGATTTAAAAAACTTGTCTCCCCCATCATGATGTAAACTACTTGAGAGCAAAAAGTGGTTTTGCTTTTTGTTTAAATCTCCATCCAGTCCAGTGCTGGCACATAGTAAAACACTGAGTGCTTATCAATTGGTTCTAATTTGTCCTTGGATGTCTCTTAAAATAGATATGATCATATTAGATAATATATGTAAAGTGATTTGCAAACTTTAAACTGTTAATATTAGATTGCATTAAAAAAACTGTGTTTATTTATTAAAAATAAATTCAAAGTCAAAAAAGAAAAGATTGCCATGTGCACAACAAAACATGAAAGAATTCAAAATATAAAGCAATAAATTTTAAATTCAACAAAGTTTATATCATAAATACTACATGTTGTATTTAAAGCTGTCCATCTGTGCTTCCTTGTTTCTTTTGCTGTCTGCTGTTCACTATTTAATTTCCCTCCTTTTTCTGCTCCCTCCCTCAAGAAGACTACAGTTAGGTGCATATATCCACACACATATGTATATGTCCACATATATGCATATGTTCACATCTATGCATGTGCAAGTTATAAACATACACAATACACATAATATATGCAGATATCTATAATTATACACACATATACATTTATACATTCATTTGCAAATATGTAAGACTGTACTTGTTTATCCTCTGTTAATCCATTAATTTAAAATATGGTATTATTATTGTGTTGATAGGAGAAAAGGAGTGGAATGGTTCCTTTTTTTCAACCCAAATGTATCTCCACTCCACCTACTACTTCTGGCTTTGGTAAAGTTAGGAAAATAGGGAGAAAGAAGAGGAAAGAAAGAAAAGGAGACAAGGAGTAAAGAAGAAAGAGGGAAGGGGGAAAGAATAATGTATGTTCACACTATAATTTAAAGACCATTGGTATTTTTTGAGCAAAGGTGCAGTAATGACTAGATTTATGGAATGATAGATCAAATGTTAACCTTAAAATATGACTTGTGCCTTCCTCTCTATCCCTTTTATGGTCCTGAATATTAGACATTGCTGTAATTTTCCTTTCCCATCAGCCCCAAAATATCAAAGTATCACAAGGATTACATTTATTTTTAACACCTCAGTGGAATAATAGCTAATAAAGCACTTCCTTTAAAACCCTTATTTTCGTGGAACAAGGAAATTCTAAAAAATTCCCTTTTAGTTGGATCTTTGCCTAATGTATTCTTGCTTAATACAGAAGCAGATTTTCTTAAAAAGTACGAAAACCCTCTATTAAAGTTATTTTTTTTCCATTTTACCACAATTCATAGGAGATAGTAGTTTGAAAAGGAAACTGTCGAAATTTTAATGTAACTTAAAGCAATAATATAATTATCTTAAGTTAAAGATTGGATGCTATGTTATACTTTTCAACCCATCTCCTTCTGTTTCTATACTTTCTCTTTGAGAAGGATTCATATGAACTCAATCCTGCGTCTTAAACATATAAATCCTGTAGTCTCCCATGCCTAATTCAGAGCGAATGTGTGAATTCCTTATTCATTGATTGATCTTTCTGTTCCTCATGAGTCTTGTTAGATCTAGTCATGTTGGGGATGTCATCAAATGCTGTGGCACAGGGTATGCAAGGACAGGGTAGATAGAATAATAATGAGGATGATAATGATGATAGTAATAGTAATAGCTAGCATTTATATGGCACTTTGAGGTTTGCAAAGCAATTTGAAAATAAAATTTCATTTGATAATGAGATTTGATGTGATGAGGTTTCTGAAGTTCCTTTATTCAATGATCACCTGGTATAATGACTATAATATTCCACTTGGACTTGAATTCCCACTCCTCATTCTGTCAGTAGTGTGATCATGAGAAATCTTGTAACTTCTCAGAATCTCAGTTATCCTGTCTGTAAAATGGGAACAAAAAGATCTGTAGTATTTACCTTACTTGGATGAAACCTGTGATTTCCTTGGTATAGGAATCTCCCATTGAAGAAACTCCAATCCTTGCACACAAATACTTGCTATGCAGCTTATAGTCTTAGATAGTTGCTAGGGAGCCCCTGCAAAGTTCAGTGATTTATTTAGAATTGTGCAGTACCTATCAGGGCTTTGTGACTCCCAAGTCTGTTCATTATCTATTGACCTTTCTATAGAATTTCTATGAGACTCAAAAGAAATACAACTGCTTTGCAACTCTTTAAATTAATGCTAAATAAATGCCAATGATGGTGATGATGGTTACTTGGCATGTCAATTAAATTATACTCCCAAAGTTTACATCTGTTTCTTCCAAAAAAGATACTTTTCATAGTAAATTTAAATTAGAAAGATAACAAAAACTTGAGGAAAGGATCTGAAGACAAGATGGCTTCATAGAATTTAGAGAAGGAGGTAAATAGTTTAATTTAATGATGTAGGGACTGAGTTAAAGGGGAAGTAAAGGGAAAGGAGGCAGGGTGAGTCAGTGACAGAAGCAGGATTACAATACAGAGGTTTTCTGACTCCTAGTCCTATGCTCAGGGCACTTAACATCTCATTTGTTCCATTCAGTGTCATAGCGCTATTATTTTTACCCAGCCTCTTCCTCAAAGCAGTACCTTAGTACTGTCTAGGTTTTTATTCTGTACATCATAAAATCACAGACTTTAGAGCTGGAAGAAATTTTGGGAAATTATGTGGTCTAACTTCTCACTTTACAGATGCAGACACTCAATTACATACTGTTTAAGCATCATAGGGTTTCCAGGTCACATGGAAATTTAGAGCTGAAAAGGATCCTTTGGGGCCATCCAATCCTAATTTCTCATTTTACAGATGAGGAAATTGAGGCTGGAAAATCGAAGTCACTTACTCAAGTTCTTTAGTAGAAAAACTGAACTACAGAATGTTTTTTAATAATATGTAGCTTTCATATATATATATATATATATATATATATATATATAAAGCTAAACAAAGTATTGTCTAGTATGTAGAATGTCTTAGTGTATCCATTTTAACACATGGATGGGTGAAACCTGATTATTTGTAAGGTCTTATTTCTAGGGCGCTTGAACATTTAATCATGTATTTTAAACATTATTAGGTAAAAGTGCTTGCTCAATTGATGCTCAGTTAAAAGACTGTAAACATCTTTAGGATAGGAATCCTATTTTATACTTCTCGGTATGTTCATGACATGTAAGCCAATGATTTCCACTAGTCTCTTACAGGTCACACATACATCCTCAGCAAATAAATATTCTGGTTCATTAAATGATAGAACTTTGAATTGTAAAGTGTTAATTAATGAAGTTATGCTATATGACAGAAATAATCTTAATTTTTTGCCCTATACATGAACATATATTTTATCTATAAATTAAATATTTAATAAATCAAATAAATAGGAGTATATTTAGAATAAATTTACACATATGTATATGGGTATATAGAAACATATTTATGTGTGCGTATATATATTATGTATATACATTCACACATATGCCTATTTGTTTCTAATAATAGTCATTTCTAGGGCAAGGGGAGGGAAGAAAAAATTTAATTTGCATAATAATTTGTTGTATATTTTTAAAGAATAGCAAGTTATGCATACTAGATTTGTCATTTTATGTACAACTACTTTTTATTGTGCTATTTTATGGAAATGCTTTTTATTTCATAAATTAAAATTTTTTCAAATTTAGTAAATCATTAGAAAATAATTTAAATATCTGGCATTGAAATATTCCTGTTAACACAGTGTTACCAAAAGTAATCAAAAGTTATTCTGGGTTAATTTGAAATAGTGGTATCTTATAAAGGATGTTACATTTGCAGTATTGAAGGCAAGGTTAAAATATTACCTATACAGTTTTAGAAAGTTCTCTACTCCCCATCCATGCAGGATGTGAGATGGGGATGAAAATACATTTGGAGAAGAGGAAAAGGCAAAGCTAACTCTGATGGGTTAATTTGTAATGCACATCTAGAAAGCAAGAGAGCAAACACAGAACCCTGTCACTGGATCTCCCTGTGTCTGTCTATCTGTGTCTGTCTGTCTGTCTGTCTCTCTCTGTCTCTCTGTCTCTCTCTCTCTCTCTCTCTCTCTCTCTCTCTCTCTCTCTCTGTGGATATCTGTCTGTCTCTCTGTCTCTTAGTCTCTGTCTCTGTCTCTGTAGCACATAGGCTGGTATTCCTAGAAATGAGGCCAAAAAGATCTCAGGCTTGGTTTTTCTGTCTCTCTCTCTTCTCTTTCTCTTGTGGTGGTAACATTTTGTGTCAGCATTCTTAGTTTTCACTAATTGTAAAAGTTCCTCTTTTTGCAGATGGACATATATGCTCCTTTGCATTGTAAAAATGATCCCAGCTTTGAGTTGAAGCTACAAACACACTCATTTATATATGAAATCAAGAAACAGGCCCTGATCTATATTATGGGAATGTGCATTTCAATATCCTGTTTAAAGAAAGAGTAGTCCCCTTTTGGGAGAAAAAACCCAGATAAACTATTAATTGTAGAAAAAATAATGATAAAGATCTGATTTCATAAGAAATCAATCCATTTCTAATCAGAGTGATTAGAAATTTCTGTTTTTCTGTCTGTTTTTACTTAAGGAGAAAAAGAAACATTGTTTTAGAAATTAAGTTCTTTATGGGGTACAATCTCCATTTTGATTTTTTTTTTTTGTAGAGATAGAAGAAAGCTTTCCTTTCCTTAACTCTAAACTGCTGAGTTACTGAACCTTGAGAACCTGATATTTGCAGCCAATTGGCAGAAGTACATTTTAGGATCTCAGTTGGAAATTCTGCATGTAGAATTTTAGCAGGGCTTCTCGAAGGGGAGCTTTCAGGCCTAGATCTCTTTATTTATCACCTCTGGGCTTCATCATTACTCCAGGAATACCATCATCCTGCAAGATCATATCAATCCTGGAACTTATGGCTTGCCAGTACCCACTTCTCCTGGGCCCTTTTCCTTCCTCTGCTAGAAGAGGGTGGAGGTCCATTTAAGGAAGGTTCTCAGGACAGCCATGTCATTTCCTACCCAGCTGCATTCCTCAGGACTTCACAATTCTCCTCTTTTAGCACTTTTTTTAAAAAAAATGTGCTGTTTCCCCTCATTAGATTGTGAGTTCCTTGAAGGCAGGAACTGTCTTTTGCCCTTAGCAGAGCTTACCACAGTTCCTGGCATCTAGTAGGCATTTAATATGGGAAAGGAAAATGGCAAACCAAAGATACTGATCTTTGTCAAGAAAATTCCAAAGGGGATCATGAAGAGTGGGGTGTAATTGAAACAACTGAACACCAAAGCATTTAATAAATGTCTGTTGACTAACTTCTTACCTTCTCTTTTTTTCCCTAAAAGACTTGGGATTTACTCCCCTTTGCCGTTTCCCTCCTGGATGTAGCTCTTGAGCTGGTAATAAAAGGCAGTTGAGGTATATGTACATCCAATTCAATTCCCTAGTGACAAGCCTCAGTTATAGACATACAGTCTGTAGTTGGCTCCTACTTAAAACCATTTCAATTTGGTAGCCTGGCATGGGCCGGACAGGAGCCAGGATTGATGTTTAAGTTAAATTAATGCCCATGCTCACTCTCTGATCAGTGAAAATGGCAATTCTGACCTAGAGATAGTAGCAGTTCAACACTTTTGCCATAGTTTTTCTAGTAGTGTTAATGGATCTCCCTTGATTCATCCCTGTCTCATTCTTTCCCAGTTCTTTGGAGAAGTAGCTGTCACTAAAGTTCTTTCTGTGCCTATGTCAGTGCTGACCATGTGGAATCAGTACCAGAATCCAGCTTGGGACCTTGACCCAGTCAGCACCAATTCAATTCATGGAATTAACTCAGCTAGTAAGGAGTACTTTGTACTAAATGCAGAAATAGTAATAATTCCAAAGGTTTAATCAATGCTTTTCTAAAAGAAGAATTATTTTTATTCCATTCAGAATATTTCAAGAACTCTCACTGAAATCTTGGACAGCTTATGGGTGGAAATCACTTCTGACCACCTCAAAAGCTGAGGTTCATTATTATTTTTTTTAAAGTCTATTTTAACCAAAGGAAATCCTGTTACAGCCCCAGTAAAGCTGGCAACAACCCTGGACGTGCAGTCCTCTCAGGACTGCTGTGAGGATACAGGCTCTCTTTAATCTCAGAATAAAAATATTTGATGTTTACAAGGTGTATTAGTGTAATTGGAATGTGTCTGCCTGTCTGCCTGCCTTCCTCCCATAGTGGGACATCCTAATTAAAGAGCATCTTGTTCATGTGGCTGCCTGTTTAGGCCTCTACAACCTCCCACAAAGCAGTTGTTGTGGGACCCTTCCCCTGCTCTTCTGAGAAGCTTGAATAGAGCAGACACTTTTGGAGTCAAAGCAGAAGGGTTTCCAGACTATGTTTTTTGTAAGTTTTTGGGAGAACTGGTGAGGAGAGGGAGGAAGAAGAGGAACAGGGCAAATACAATATGTAAAATGCACAAAGCACAATATGGAAGTGCAGGTAGGTGTTAGGACTGTCCTCCCTTAACTATTTTGTTTCTGGGACTATAAGGAATAGGAAAATATCCTATTCACTAAGGTTTGGAGAATCATCTTCAGTTTCTCACTCTTCCTCACTTCACATGTCCAAACATTTATTAAGTTGTCAATTCCCACTCTATGGTGTAAGTCATTTCTAACTCCTCTCAACTCACAAAGTCACATCCAGATTCAAATCCTTATTGCTGCTTTCCTGAACTGTTGTAATAGCTTTCTAATTGGTTTTACTACTTCAATACTACTACAATATCCTCCATTCAGCTGACAAAGTGTTTTTCTTTGCTTTTCCTTGATTCCTTTCTTCCTTCCTTTTTTCCTTCCTTTTTTTCTTCCTTCCTTTTTTCCTTCCTTCCTTCCTTCCTTCCTTCCTTCCTTCCTTCCTTCCTGCCTGCCTGCCTGCAATTGAGGTAAAGTGAATTGCCTAGGGTCACACAACTAGGAAGTGTTAAGTGTCTGAGATCAGATTTGAAATAGGTCCTCCTGACTCCAGGGCTGGATCTACTACATCTTCTAACTGCCTCCAAAATGATTTTTTTAAAGCATAAATTGGACCATATCACCTGTTTCCTTAAAAAATTACAGTGACTCCCAATTATTTCTAGGATCAAACATGAAATACTCTTTTTGGTATTTAAAGTCCTTGAAAACTTGGCTCCAACTTCCCTTTCAAGCTTTTAAATTTTTTTTTTTTTTTTTTTTTTTTTACAAATTATCTTCCTTTCTGTATTTTTGAAACTGATCTTGCTGTTCCTCACACATAAATCTCAATTTCCCATCTCTGTATCTTTGTATAGATTGTCCCCTAGAACTACAATGTACTCCCATTTTACCTTCACTTCTTAGAATTACTTGTTTCCTTCAAAACTCTTTTGGGATGCAATCTATTATAGAAAATCTTTTCCTTGCTAGCACCTTCCCTATTCAAATTACTTTATATTTGTCTTTCCTCAAAGAATATAAGATTTATGAGAGCAGCAACTGTTGCTTGGTTTTGTGTCTCTAGTACCTGGCATATAGTAAGTGTTTAATAAATGTTGATTGATATTAGATCAAATTTTTAAAAAATTGTCAATAAACAAAAGCACAATGGGATTTTGTACTTTTTTCATCATTTAATCAATAATGATACTGCAAAGATATAATCTACTGTACAATAATATTTGTGAAAATCTGACTATTTACTTCTTATATCTTTGTCAAGAATGTCTTGAATAGGTATGTAGATTATTATAATAAAAATTTTGTATGGATGGAATAGTAAGTATATTCATTGATAGTAACTGATATTCTCTTATTCAACTTTTAATAATAGGGTAATCATACCTGAAAAAATTTTTATAGCCTTTGATAGCCTCCCCTTTTTAGATACTTTGAAAACCTGTCACTGAAAGATAAAAGAGTTTATTATGGAAAGCTTTATAGAGCTTTTGCATGCCTTCTTTCTTGTATCTTCCTTAAATGCCCTTATAATTTATCTGACCTCTATAAATTTTTTCCTTTCCCTCCACTGCTTCTTGCTGGTTTTGAATTAATACTATTCATGATCTTCTATTATTTTTCTCTGTTTTCTAAACTAGTTTATTTTCTAAACTACCATAGTTGTTATTTCTATCCATTTAGAAAGGAAATCAAATATTTGCTGAATCATGATGATAATGATGATAGTATATGTGTGTGTGTATGTGTGTAATCATTATAATGATAGTTAAATTAAAATTTGTTTAACTTTCTTAGAAAATGTCATCTATAACTATTCTTTAATCCCTTTCCCATTTTGGAAGAATCAACAGTTTACTTAAATAGATCAGGTTGGAGTTTCTTCAGTTTTATTTTTTTCTTTTTAAATATTTTTCTTTTTAATTTTTTAAATTTACATTTTTCTTCTAGTATGATATTGATTTTGATCTTTGCTCCAGGAAGACCCCTCTGTGGTTATCTATAGCACCAAGGTCCTGATTTGTCCCTGGCCAGGCATCCTCCATAGTGCCCCCAAATCTTACTCATACATAGCTGCCTGATACCACAAGATAATTCTATCTAAAGATGAACCTGTGAAATACCCTACTTAAACTTATTTTCTTCAATGCTTAAGATACTTCCTCCCTTATACTCACCCCATCTTAGTGTTCAGAAACCCTAATTGCCATCGTTCAAAGTCATTCCTAATTCCCCACTGACTACTCCATTAATTTGACTCCCTCCTCCTCCACCAACATAAGCCTTTTAACCTCCTACTCAGAAGCTACCAATTGATAGATGACACCAGTTCTCCAGGACCAGTTACATTTTAATTTATATGTCCTGATTCATTGACTGTGATTAGGGAGATGAATTATTCATTATCTTCTTTTGCTGTTTTTGCACTTCATTTCTTTGTATAACTGTTAGCCCTCAGAAATTCATTCAAAATATATTTATTACCCTCTGCAGACAACACTGCAGAACTCCAGGACATTCTTCTACCTTCCTCCAAGACCTGAATCAGTCTTTTTCTCCTTCCCAACTCTTGTTCTAGGGGACTTCAACAAACATACTGATACTCTCTCAAATGCCCTAATATCTCAATTCCTCATCTTTCTTATTTCCCTAGATCTACTTTTTCTTTCTTTCTTTTTTTTTTTTTTATTGCATTTATCTTTGTTAACAAATATCCCAGTTACAATTTTATCTGATGGGTGGAGGGGGATGGGGAATAAGGGGGAAATAAGTCCGCCACAGAATGTTGCAAAGTCTGACACTTCGAGTTTAGGAACTCCCAGCTAGCAAAGACCTTTTATCAAAGTAGGTCTGTCATTGTTCTATAATTTATGGTTTTAGGGAACTGCCCTGGGGTATTGAGAGTTTAAATGATTTGCTGAGGGTCATAGAGTGGAACTACTGTTCTAACTACTGTTCTACTGTACCACAGTTATACTCAGAGGTGGTCAGACCCTTGATGTTGCTATTACTCACAAATGTACCACTTCCATGTTATGAACTCTGAAATTCCTTTATTTATTTGTAATCTATTGTCATTGCACCTCTACTTCTGCCTTGCAACTTTAAACCCTGTTCTTCATCTTAATGGAGATTGTACAATCTCTCAGTTCTTTTTCAGGATATCACCGACTACAATCTTTTCCCTTTCCCATCTTGACTTGTTGGTGAATTAGGTCAACTCTACACTGTTTTTTCCTTTGAGTCTCTTACTCCTTTATCCTAATGAAGATCTTGCCTTACCAAATCTCACCCTGAATTCCACTTACTATTGCCTTTATCTCCTATTTTCAATATGCTGTAAGAAGCTATAGAAAATCACAAAACTATGCAGACTGACTGGATTCACTACACCAGGTTTGGAAAGGCATCATTTCTTTCTGGCTACTGGTTGCTTCCCTATTGCCATAAATATGTCCATGTCTTCCTCAAAACTCTTACTTGATCAGACATCCCATCAAACTGAAATCATTATCTTTCACACCAATCTCTCTTCTCTTCTTTTTGTTCTTTTTTGTAAGAATTTCATTTAAACTTTCATTTTCATTAGTAATCTTTATTAGTAATCTTTATCTATAAGTAGCTTTTTTTTTGCATCATCCTTCTCTGCTAGTATTATGTTGTCTCTTTAAAAAAATTACTTCCCCCCAATTACTAATAAAAACAAAATTTCACATTCATTTAAAATTTTTTTGAGATCCAAATTCTTTTCCTCCGTCTTTCCCCTCCCATCCTCCAAGATTATAAGCAATCTGATATAGGGTATCCATGTGCAATCATGTAAAACATTTCCATACTAATCATTTTGTAAGAGAATCTCAACTCTTCTTAACTTCCCTCTTATAGTTGAAGATACCATCATCCTTCCAGTCATCTAGGTTTTCAACATAGATGTCATCCTCAATTTCTCACTCTCTTTTATGCCCCATCTCAAATCAAATCCTGTTATTTTGTTCTTTCTAACATCTTTCACTTTACAGATTAGAAAATTGAGACCTAGAGTAGTTAAATGATTTGCACAAAGTCACACAAGTAGTATATGGCATGGGAACTCCAAAGCCATCATTCTTTCCATGCCATGCAGTTTTTTTTTTTAAATTCTTCTCTCAGGTTAATCTTGGACATTATAATTACAGTGTTCATTTTCAATTGATTGCTTTAAAAAAATCATTTATTGGTTTAAGCCATTTTCTTAAAAAAACAAAAACTAAAACTTAAAGAAACTTATAATACTAATTCTTTGGGAAGAACTACCATAATTCCATCTGACTTTGTACCCCCTCACTTCAACCTGTAATATAATAACTTGCATTTCTTGGTATAGTGCTTTCTGAAAAATATTCATTGTGTCATTGTTTCTGCCATCACCTTAATTAGATTTTGAGCTTGTTGATACCTCTCTCCTTTTTTTTTTGTTTTATTGATGCCATGTCCTCTATTTGGTTCCCTCCTCAAGTCATATCAAATGAAATATAATGCATAATATATCTTAGTTTTTCAATAAATATTGTTTATCAGACTGACTTAGGCAAGAAGCCCTTTATAATACTAAACAATGGAGTGTCTCAGTGTGTAGTTCTTAGACAAGCAGAAAATGCAGGGATAATGTGTCTTCACTATTAAAAATTTCCCATAAGTAAAAAAAAAAAGGAAAAATTATTAACCAGACAGAATAAAATCATGCAATTGATTGCCCAACATCTAAGTATGCTTATGGCATTTGTGGCTATAGACATGTGATCCTCTTTCTTATTTAGTATTGGTTTCTATTCCTTAAAAATATGTATTTCTCAAGGTGGTATTATTATTATTTATTACCATTTTGATGTTTGGGACATGATCAGGGAAAAACTGTAAACTTTCCATAAGCGAGATTAGATGAAAATGAGTGTTCAAATATACTATATAATATTTAAACATTACCAAATAAGGATTTATTTTTTTCCCCCTGCATAATCACTCTGATTTTTCTGACACTTCCCTTTAGAATCTACTTAATTTGAGCCTTTAAAAATATTACACCATCATCTTCGTGCTCTCCGCAAAATCGTTCTTTGCATGCAAACATTCTTTGATGTCAACAGGAGCTTGGGAACTCTGGGTAGGCTGTTAATAAGCAGCCATGGGTGGCAGCTAAGAATAAATGGAGTTGGGCAAAACTTGGAATATTCTAGTTTTCTAATTAAAATTGCCCCTTGTGTTTTGTGAAAAGTTGACTTGTTTTCTTTATGGTCAAGAAAAGGGATAGATATGGATCTTAGGAGGATATAAAACTTTTCTCTCAAGTTTGACGAAGGGCTTCCTAAAGATTGGATAAAGGGGAAAAAATGGATACTTAAATTTAAAAAACTATTAAATTCTGACCTAGATTTAGTGGTACTGTTATATTCTACTAGCTGAAGCAACTAAATGGCATGGTACGTAAGAATCAAATCTCTCCTCCAGTAGTTAGCTGTGAAATCTTGGGCAAGTCATTTAATCTTTCTCAATCTCATGAATGAAACCACTTATTATTATAATACATAGTATGTTATTAGTAGTATTATAATACTAATAGCCCCTCCCTCTCAGGGTTATTGTGGAGACTAAAACATAGATAATATTTGTTAGATACTTTGCAAATGTTATAGTATTATATAGATGTCATAATGATGATGATTACAAATGAAGGAAAGATTCCATGAAGTCTCTTTTCTCTGTATTAAAAATTTTTTTAAAATTTCCCCCCATTATATGTAGAAACAATTTTTAACATTCATTATCTTTTTTAAATTTTGAGTTTCAAATTTTATCTTTCCTTCATCCCAAGACAGTAAACAATTTGCTATGTTATCCACATGCAGTTTGTACAAGAAAACTTAAACAGAAAAAAAAGGAAGGAAGACGAAAAAGTGAAAAATAGTATGCTTTGGTTTGTATTTAGATGTTATCAATTTTTTCTCTGCAGGCAGATAACATTTTTCATGTCCTTTGGGAATTGTCTTAGATCACTGTGTTGCAGAGCATAGCTAAGTTATTCACAATTGTTTATCATATAATATTTCTATCACTGTATACAACTTTCTCCTGGTTCTGCTCATTTCACTCTGCATCAGTTAATGTAAGTCTGTCCAGGTTTTTATGAAATCATCCTACTTGTCATTTCTTATAGCACAATAATATTTCATTACAATCATAAGCCACAACTTGTTCAGCCATTTCCCCACCCCTTTCTTATGTTTTTCCATCAGTTCCTCTTAAGATTATAGGTCCAGATCTGAAAAAGATCTCAGAAGCCATATTGTCTAATTCCCTTGCCTTTTAGATGAGAAACATAAGATCTGAAGAAATTAAATAGCTTGCTCAAAGTCCCAAAGATATTGTGTCAAGAGGACTTGAATCTAGGTCCATTAACTCCAGAACCTATGCTAGAAGAAAGAATATGTATTCATGATTAGGTGCATCTTTATCCTTAGACCTATTTGATAGCCTTTCAATATTTCAAAAGACCTATAATTTCATCCTTATGGGAGGTCCCTCAACTGATACCATTGGAAATATGTCCATACATTTTTATTGGCACACTTCTTGGGTTCCTAGAACAGAACAAAACAAAAACAGACCTCCCCACAAAACAAGGGGAAAAAAAGGAAAAAAGGAAAAGAAAAAAAAGCCATCATCTGGAGCTTAACTTCCTTGTAATAATCTTAATGAACTCGGCCAGAAAACTATCTTTTAAAAATCCATCAACTTCTGATGATAACATTATGGCTAAGAATCAAAAGTCACTATGATCTCAGAAGAATCATAATTGTAACAAGGGCTAACAGATAAGTGAACTTCATTGCTGCATTGGTAACTCTAAAGAGTAAAAGAATTAGAAGATGACCCTCATTACAATAAGACGATCTTCTATGGAAGACTAAGAAAGACATAAACAAAAGCAATGATAATAATAGCTGGACATTTATATAAGGCTTTAAGGTTTATAATGTACAAAAGAGACAAAGAAAGAGACTGAGACAGAGAGATAGAGACACACACAGAAAGAGGGGGAAAGCAGCCAGCCAAATAGAGATAGACAGACAGACAGACACAGAAACTCACATAGTTGGCAAATATCAGAGATGGGCTTCAAAACTTGGCTTACCACAGCCTCTCATTCAATTAGGTGAGGAAGTAGATATATCACTGAGCCTGGAGTTAGGAAGTCCTGAATTCAAATCTATCTGTTAACACTTGTTAATTGTGTGACTGTGGACAAATCACTTAATCACTGAAAGCCTCATGTTATGAAGATAAAATGAGAAAATATTTGTAAAGTGTTTTGTAAACTTTAAAGTGTTAACAGTTCCTATTTAAAAGGAAAATATTCCCATCAAAATTTTCAGAGGAGTAAGTGAATAATGAATATGTGTATTCAGTTGTTTCAGTCATATCCAATTTTCCATGATTCCATTTGGAGTTTTCTTGGCAAAGATATTGGAGTGGTTTGCCATTTCCTTCTCCAGCTCATTTTTACAGATGAAGAAACTGAGGCAAGCAGGGTGAAGTGACTTGTCTAAGGTCACATAGCTATTAAGTGTCTGACGCTGAATTTGAATACATGTCTTTCTTCCTGATTCCAGGTCCAGCACTCTATCCACTGTATCATAAAAGTAAATTAATTTTGGACTTCATGGATGATTTCCTTTGGGATTAGCCATTACAATCTATATATACCACATGCATCTTTTATACTCAAACTGCATTCTCTTTGAGGATGAATGTATATTTTCATTAATAATAGAAGGTGGATTTTAAAAAATTCGGACAATGATTTCATCTTTGTGGATAGCTTCTAGTTGAGGGCTCCCTCTAATGATACAAATCTGCAATTTACTTGTAATTTATAATTTTAAGAGTACTGGGGTCCTGAGATGTTAAATGACTAGCCCATGGTCACTCAATTAATATATATATATTAGAGGCAAGACTTCCTCATTTTGGGTCTTCCTGACCCCAAAGCTGGCTCTCTACCTTCTATGTAAAAACGCATCTCTAGTATTACAAGAAAAATATTAATACTATTTGTGTACTTGCTTTAAGGATTATAATGTGCTTTAACTAATCTTCCTCAATTGTTCCTCACCACAACAATGATGCTTATTTTACACATAGGGAAACTGAGGTTCAGAGGTCTTAAGTAGTTTATTCAAAGTCATGAAATAGGATACATCAGAGCCAAGAATTGGACCCAGGTACACTGTTTTCAAGCCCAGTGCTCTTGGCATTATACCAGGTTACTTCATTCAAAAGTCTGAGTACTTTCAAGAGCTTGAGTATTTTTTTAATTAGAGCATCTGTGTATACTCAATATGTTATTGCTAATGCTGATGCTATTTTATTTCATCATTTGAATAAGTGCATAAGAAAATAAAAATGGATTCAGTTCTATCACATTCAAAAAGCATCTACTGAGCATCTGTAGTGCAAGGCATGGTATTTGGGAATGATGAACTCTGAGTTTGGCCTTTGGTGGTTCCATACTGAAAAGGCTTAATATATTCAGGCAGTATTTTTGTTGACTCCTGATTAGGAAAAGTTCATATTTAAATATCAAAAAAGGATACTGAAAAGGAGTGATTCCCTTCCTTTCTAACTGTGGATTGTGTCCAGATTATTTGGAATCCACTTCCTGTGAGGAACTGAGGGATATTGGTTTATCATATCTCACACTTGGATGTCCAGATGGCCACGAATATATGACAACTAAAGCATATGTTCTGTCTGGGCAAGCCTGACTGTGGGTTCTGAGCTATTTCTTTTGCATTTATTCTTTCCTGATCTTAGGTGAATAAGTGTCTATCCCACAATAGACATGTCTAGCCTTGTAGGAGGCAGTCTTGTAAATTTGGTTTTCAGGTGGCATTGTGAGTTGGAGAGGTCCATAGGTACTAGGTCTTTTTGGTTGGAGTCCACTGGCACCAAGAGATATACACTCTAGGCACCATTCCACCATGCTTGTATAAAGCAACCATCCATAAGAGAATTGATCCAAGTCTGGCCCATTTTATCAGAAGACTGAACTGGAAGTTGTTTAGATAGGAAATTTGAGGAGGGAAAGAGAGTTAATGACATATTGAGTGGGAATCAGGCAAGACTTCAGAAAGGAGGTTGCATTTGAGACTGAATCTTATGGGTAGATGGAAGATATTGGGAGATAAAGGAATATATTAGAGGCAAGGTAGACAACTTTTGGTCTGATAGTGGGAGGTGGAATGTCAAACTAGAGCTGCAGGTAGTCACGATTGGTTGGAATGTGGTGAGTTTGAAGGTAAGTATTGTGGAAAAAGATTGGGAAGGGAGACTGGAATATACTTGTTGAAGGTCTTAAAAATCAAACTGAGGGTTAATCCTTATGACAATAGAGAACCTCTATTATAGCAACACACAACAAGTAATAGAAGGAGTATATGGTTAATGTTAAATTTTGTGCTACAAATGATAGTTGCAACAGGAGTTTAGAAAAGAGGATGATCAACAAGAATGAAATAGTCAGGGATTTTGAAAAATAAAAGGAAGTTGGAAGGGCATTTGAGAAAACATCAGATAACACAAGTCAAGGCCCAGAAGTAGGAAGAAGTAGGGTATATTTTGCATTTGTGGAACAAGGAGAAGACTGGCTTGAATCTAAAGAGATTGTGTTTTCCAACCAAATTCAAATTCGTATCATTTATTCATTTGTAGAAAAACAAGCAACTTGTTTGACTTTAGAAAGTTTTATAAATGTTTTCATGACTTCTCACTCATTTGCCCTAAACATCTTTATTTCATCATTTATGCCTGTAGTATGTCTATTCCTAAATACAATTGACTGAGATCCTTCTAGAAAGTAATCTTAATTTTTCTAAATTGGTTGTCTTATTGATGGTGAACAATTAGACAGTGCAGTTTCTCATGCAATTTAATAATGTAATCATTATCAAAGCAGTATTATAAAATTGTAACAATTAGTTCTATGTTTAAAAATTTCATTGTCATATTAGCAAAAATCAGAGTGACCTAAAACTCATTGCCTCCTTCAAGCAAGTCATTTGGTAGTAAAAGTACTCCTTCAAAAAAGTATGAGAAATGCAGAAGTTATAAAGGGAACTGGACAATTTATTTTTGGATTATCAACCAGACACACTTTTCTTTGCTGGCTAAAGCCCCATCTAAACATTACTCTTTTAAATGAACTATTATCATAAGAAAGTCATTGTTTCCAAGTAATACAGGCAAAATGTCCTCAGATATATCACTCAGGTATTTAGGAAGCAACCTAAAATAAATCCTTCTTTATTTTGAAACAAAAAATTATCAGACAACATCAGGATAGCCTAAGGAGCTACTGTTCAATTGGCATTTTATCCCTTACATATCAAAGAAACTCAATAGCAGGACTGGGCTGCAATCCTCTCTTCTCTCTCTCTCTCTCTCTCTCTCTCTCTCTCTCTCTCTCTCTCTCTCTTTCTCTCTCTCTCTCTCTCATTAAAGAAGAAAAGAACCTGTAATAATATAAAGTCTTTTTGTAAAATCTGTCCCTCCATACCCCCACTTTGATATCAAAGATCTAGCCTCCAAAAAGATCAAAACTAATTAAAGATATTGAGAGGACAGCAGGGTAGTATAATGTTAAAAGCTCTGGATCTGGAGTCAGAAGCCATGGGTTTCAATCTTGGACTTTCATACTATTTCAGTGTAATCACTCATTCAACTCTGGTTACCTAGTATTTCCCTCCTTTCTTCTCTACTCTATTTTTTTCACTGTCTTAAAAATGCTAATATTTCCCTGGAATCTAATTTGCATTTAGCCTTTGGGTTCTACAGCACGGGTTACTAGTCTCTGCCTAAATTCCAGATGTACTAGAATCCTAGATCCTCCTGGCATAAGTACTCTTAAGATCCCAAACATACCTTTCTAAGGATCTATATTAGAATTTTATACTCACTTTCACACACAAATAAATGTGTACACATGTTCACACACACATACACACACTACAAAACACATTTTCCATAATTATGATAACTAACCATTTATCTTTTTTCGCCCCTCAATAAGTATTTTATTTTTTCTAAATACATGGAAAGATAGTTTTCAACATTCATTTTTGTAAGCTTTGTGTTCTGAATTTTTCTCCATTCCTCTCTTATGTCCTCAAGTAAACATATAGGTTAAACATGTGCAATTTTAAAAAACATTTTCATATTGTCATGTTCTGCAAGATAAATCAGACCAAAAGGGGAAAATCCACAAGAAAGAAAAAGCAAACAAACAAAAACTTGAAAATAGTATGCTTCCATCTGCATTTAGTCTTCCATAGTTTTCTTTCTGCATGCAGATAGCATTTTTTTTTATCCCAAGTCTACTGAAATTGTCTTGAATCACCACATTGCTGAGAAGAGCCAAGTCCACCACAGTTGATTATCTCATAAGCTTGCTTTTACTGTGTACAATGTTGTGTTTAACCACTTATTTTAACCGTTGGTTCCTACTTAACCTTGGGCTTGTTTTTGACAATTTGATTTGACAATTGCTTAGCTCAAGCACTGTCTCTATCCTTCTGACTTTCATTCTGAATATACTCCATCACAGACACTAGGAACCAGCTCCCAATAATGTCTCTTCTATAGGTTACCAGCATCAGAAGAACATCTTACCAGCATCAGAAGAACATCCTGAGGTTTTCTTCTCTGTCATATTGCAGGAGGTAATCAATCTGTATGGACGGATTCAAGGCCTTTTCAACCTGGACAGGTCTCTAAACCTAACTTGGTTTTAGTTTCCTAACATGTAAGGTTAAAAATTAAGTATACACATTTTTTTTGATCAATGAAGTCTTTTCAAGTTCTAAATATTGTGATTCTAGGAAAGGGAAGCTAGCTTTTTGCTGTTATTTCATAGACCTCAGGCAAAGCACTTAACTTCTTAGGGACTCAATTTCCTTCTTTCTAATCCCATAAAAATTCTATCCTCACTTTCTGAAGGACTGTCTCTAAGAAGGAAATTTTACCTAGTTATATAAGACCCTTTATCACTATTTGTGTAGTTTAGAACCTGAATGTATTTCTACTTCTCTTCTTGACCTTTGTTTTAAAAACATGGCTCTCCTGTATTTCTAATCCCACTTCCTATATGCTATGTCTATTTCCCCCCCCATATCCTCATCTTTGTGTTTCTTAACTTGAGCCTGCTTCCTTGTAATTATTCTTATTTGATTAATGATGCCTTTTGGCTGCCTTTTGAGGAATGACTTATGAGGCAGTCTAAGCAGTTGGAAGAGAAGAGGTTAAAAAGGATGCTTTCAGAGACATATGTAAATGTCAGAAGCATTTAAAAGCAGTTTTTTCATGGGTATGGGAGTGTGGAAGAAGTATAGGTATTGGGTCTTCTTTTTATTTGTGTATTGACCTTCATTCTTCACTTTCAATCTTTGCTCAGATATTTATAGAGGCCTGTTCATGACTGCAGTATTTTAATCCTAGGGACTGTACTTTTTTTTTGTCTCTGAAAAATGGAGCATGAATGCTCTACAACTTGCTCTGAGGGATAAGTGAACTACAAATTGTAGTCCACATTAGCCTAGGAATCATATGTCTGCTAAAAACCAGGTAGTTTTGATTCTAAAAAAGCAAATTAAAAAAAAAAAAAGAAATCATTAAGTTACTAGAATTCTTTCTTGAGGGTCCTCCTGTGAAAGTAGGATTATGACTTTTGTCTTTTTCAGTACTCTCAGATTCTTCTCTTATGAAAGTAAAGGAGAAGCTGGCTTGGTACTGAGATCATTTCTAATTGGCTCTTCAGGATGCAACTTGATTAAACCCTATTTGGCTGACCCACTCTCCAGCTGAATGAGTAAAAACCTAACTTTATTCCAACAAAAATCTCATGCCTTTCTGGCCGTCCAACTAGATTAAGAAATAGGAAGCAACACATTCAACCTAACTAAATGACCACGTGATAGGTTTGTGCTTTCTTCTGATAGAGTTTTTTAAGTATTCAGAGTATTCACTTTAATTAATTGATTCAGCAAACACTAAGAAGGTAGAGAGTATTCAATGCATTTTGTTAAGTGTCAGATCCTGCCAAGATTTGGTCCTAGTCCTCAAGGAGCTCCCAATCCAAAATGGGGAGAAAAGATGTACACAAAATATTATTAAAAAAATAAATGAAGACAAAGAGCTAAAAGAGATCTTGGTATAATTCACAGAGCCTTGAATTTGCTATTTGAGTCTTTGAGTTCCAATTCTGGCTCTACCACTTATCCCTTGTGTGACTTCTGGCGAAATGTCCTTATCTAGATGTAAAGTAGCTTGTTGTTGCTCATATATACATATGGCAGAAATATGGTGAGGCAGGGGTAAACAATGATGTCACTTGTAGTATTAATTTTATTCCTAAACTTTTTATTTCCCTTTCATTTACATAGGAGACAGAAAGTATCTTAGGGCCAAGGAAGTAGGGCCTTCCAAACCCAAAGAGCTGTGGGCAGTTTTCTGGTAAAACAGTTTCTAATCTGATTCCAACTGGGTGTAGTTTAGCAATCAGAAATTAAGCAAAGACTTACAAGAAGCGTCTAGCTCTAAGCCAAAGTGAAGCTTCCAATCAGTATACTATCCTTACTGACCAGAAAGTTGGAGTTTGAAAAAAAATCATAACATCCTAGTTAGTGGGGAGTGTTACTATATTTTAAGGCACTTTTCACCTGGAATGAAGGATCTCTTCCTGGAGAGGAAGAAACTATTCATCTAAAGTTTGGAGAAATTGATAAAATTTGTTCTCTCTTCCAAATCTCCTTTTTTAAAAATTTAAATAATAGTCATTTCCTGATATCCATTCTTCCCCTCATTCTCCATTGAACCTTTTTTTGCAACTAAAAAATGTAATTAAGCAAAACTAACAAAGTGCTTATCTCTAACAACATACACAGAATTCTGAAACCATAGTTCCCCACTTATTCATTGCAAGGAAAGAATTGTATTTCATCACCTGTTCTCCAGGATCAATACTGGTAATTGTAACTAACAGGCCTCTTAAAGTTTTTTTTCTTTAATATTTTGTGATCATTATGGCATAGGTAAAATGGATAAAAAGCTGACTTGGAGTCAGGAAGATTTATCACATTTACTGACTGTGGGTGATACTGGACAAATCATTTAATGTTTTTGTACCCTAGATAACTTGATAGTTATTGTTGATCTGCATTGGTAGTAGGGGATACGCTTACCTAGAGTTCCCTATATCACTGAAATCACAAGAAAAACTAAACAAAACTATGACCACCAACCAAAACTTATTGTATACATTATTTTCCTGATTTTCTTTGAATTAGTTCATACAAGACTTACTTTTCATTTTTTAAACTTCTATACATTTGTTCTTGCTTATAGTATAATTAAGGATTCATTATTTAGCCATAACCAAAAGGAGGTGTGTTATTCAAATTATCCATGGGTGCTTTCAAAAAGATTGACAGGGAATAGATTATCTTGCTATCAACCAATATAGAGGTCAAAGGGAAATTTTCAATGACCTATCATCAACTATATGTCTGTTTCTGCCATTGTTAAGTAATGACTATATATGCACACATTGCAGGTTGGCTTGTCTCCTAGAAAAGAAAGTGAAAGGAGAAAATATAACCCTTGTGTCAGGATGTACTTTCCTATCTAAGAACCTGACCTTTCTTAAAAAGCCCATGGAGGGATACTTGAAGAACTTAAGTTTCTGGCTCATTTTACTAACTCCTAAAGTATTATTAGCACCCCCATAAGCACTCATAATAAGGTATTAAACTTAGAAAAGTTTTCTTTACTCAGGAAAAAGAAAAGATGCATAACCTAGTCCCTAGGCAAAACAAGGGGAAAAAGAATAGTTGTAAATAAGGGGACTAGAACAGCACGTAGCAGTGGAAATGGGGTGAACCACACTGACTCCATCTTCTGACTCAGTTCTGGAGCTAGCTCAGTTCCCTTTCTATTCAGTTGTGGGTCTAGTCCAATTTCTGTCTTGTGAGCAAACTTTATTCAATTATGGGAACCATGAGAAAACCTTATTGCATTGTTTGAATCTAGCCCTGCATGCCTGGGAAGCTGGACCACCTCTACCTGCTGATAAGGACCCAGATAATGTTGACTAGAAACCCAGTCATATCTGAAGATTGATGTAAGGAGTTTTTTCACATTTTTACATCTCAAGAAACCCATGTGTTTCGTTTGAAAACTGGCCTCATATTGGTCAATCAGTTATTGTTTCCATGTTCCTTTGATTGAATACAGACACTTGGGGGAGTGGGACATCTCTTTTGCTGATTTCAGGGAATTGCATATTTCTTTTCTCCCTTACAAATTGGAAAGTCTCTAATATTTCTAATTGGAAGTGAGATTACCCAATTTGTTACTCTAGTTAATTGCTTTCTTTTAAGTAATTAGTATTTATTTGATCGATTGTTTTTAATATATAAAAATCTGTCTCTTGTTTTTTTGAGTCTAGTGTCAAACCTTAGGATGGCTAATAATTTACAGGAGAAAACAACTCAGTAAGAGAACTCATGGCCTTAAATGGCTCTGTATCAGTTTACTAAGAATGGGCTACAAATCTGATAAACCAGAAAGCTTAATGCAAACAGTTAAATTCATCTTCAAAGGCAACATTGAGACTTGGTAAAATGAAACTCATGACTGGAATATGGCTCCAGAAGTAGTAAAAAGGAACTGAATAGATATAAAGGGATGGAAGAGATGAATTAGCACTGTATAATGAGAAGACATACAGGTGAGGAAATCCAGGAACTTTTGTGGGGAAACAATAGTCAAGAACTTCGTATAAAGCTCAACTGAGAGAAAAATGAAAGTGATATTGTCATGGAAAGATAGTCCAGAATGGTTAGGTAATATAGTGGATAGAGCACTGGACCTGAAATCAAGAATCCAGACCGCTAATATTTACTAGCTGTGTGCAAGTCACTTAAAAAAATCTTTTTGTCTCAGTTTCCTTATCTGTAAAATAGAAATAACAACAGACCTTCCAGGATTGTTGGGAGGATCAAATGATATTTGCCTTGCAAACCTTAAAGTGCTATGTAAATGTTGGTTTTTACTCCTCCTCTTCCTCCTCCTCCTCCTCCTCCTCCTCCTCCTCCTCCTCCTCCTCCTCCTCCTCCTCCTCCTCCTCCTCCTTCTCCTCCTCTTCCTCCTTTTCCTCCAGCTGCTGCTGCTGCTGCTGCTGCTGCTATTACTATTACTTCTACTACTACAATTTTAAGAGGAGGAAATACATTAGGAACAAAGAACTCACAATGTGGATCTGATGTGAATACATCAACCACTTAGATTTTTAAAAAGACATATATAATAGATGGAAGAAAGGGCAATTAATGAAGAATAAATGCAAATTTTGTGGAAGTGATCTTGATTCAATCAGTTAACTCATTCTTAATTCATTCTATCATGTCATTAGGGTATAGTTCTTAAAGTTAAATATTTCACAGGGGTGATATGAGGGATTTTCTATAGTAGCCTGAAGAAATAGCTAAAGCTGACAATGAATTCAAATGATAACAGAGTGGAAGCAAGAGGAAGAATAAAGTGATAGTTCTTTTGCTTAATGTGGGATTATAATGATAGGTGATAGAGAGAATTCTTAACTATTCAATTATTTTTCCCCATTTTTTCTCTGTTAAGGAGAATAATTTTTGAGACAGAATGTTAAATGTTAAAAGAGTATTGAAATCCAAGGTAAATGAGGAATTGTTAAGTAAGAATCTAGCTGCCATTAATTAATTTACTTCATCAGGCCTTAACAATGTATATTTCAGAATACTGAAAGAATGGACAGCTATGGTTACTTGCCACCAATTTTGTTCACAGAAAAGTTGTGGAAAATGGGAGAGGTACCCCAGATCTGAAGAAGACTAACTTCTTGATTTTCAAAAAAAAAAAAAAAGGGGAGAGGATGAATTCCATATATTATAGGCTAGTGAAGTTGACTTCAATCTGTAAAAAATAATTCTAGAACATACAAGAGTGGTGATCTATGTGCATTTAGGAGGGGAAGTAGGCTTTGTTAATGACTACTTTGGGTTCATCAACAATAGGACATTCCAGGCTAATTTCTTTTAATTTGATTGAGAATTCTGGAAACACAATATAACTTGAATTCAGTAAAATATTTAAGAGTCTCATCCAGTTCTTAGAGGAAAGGTGGAAAAATATAGGCTAATTGATAGAAAATTCAGAAATGGTTGAATGACTGGATGCAAAAGGGGTCATTTAATGAATCATATTGGAGAGACCTCTCTATTGGAGTGATCCAGGGAGATGTCTTTGCCCCTACAATGCTGTTTCTGCTGTTTCTCTTTCTCCTTTCCTGTCCTTATCCCTGTCCCTACCCTCCTCTCTTTGTGTCTTTCTCTGCCTTTGTCTCTGTCTCTGTCTGTCTGTCTGTCTCTCTCCGTGTCTGTGTTTCTGTCTTTGTCTCTCTCTGTGTCTCTATCTCTGTGTGTGTGTGTTTCTTTCTCCTCTCAACATCTAACATGATGCTTTACAGATGATAGGCTTATTAAATGTCTTTTGATTTCATCGAATTGAATTCCTATCAATAATTATGTGGTTGATGCTTGACTGGTCAATTCAGATAGATATAACAAAGAAGGGAAATATTTACTATGTATTAGGCTAAATAATTTGTGAATATTAAGTCATCTGATCCTTACAACAACCCTGGGAGATAGGTGCCATTATTATCCCCATTTTATAGTTGAGGAAACTGAGATTGACAGGGATTCTGCAACTTGTCTAGTATTATATCTGAGGCCAAATTTGAACTCAGGAATTATTGACTCCAAGTCCAATGGTCCATCCACAGCACCAACCTTGTTGGCTGGTGTATAGGTATGTATATACTCATGCACAATTGTGTGTATATGTGTAGACAGAGAAACTGAGGATGAGATCTAGTTTCTAGCTTGTGTCACTGGCTTAGAATCACTTACCTGAGCATTTTTTTGGGTGTGTTTCTTCATTTTTAAAATGTGGGGAGGGATTTGGATTTTTGTTGTTATAGTTGGATTTTTTTTGTTATGTCTGACTCTATGATCCTGTTTGAGGTTTTCTTGGCAAAGATCATGGAGCGGTTTGCCATTTTCTTCTCCAGCTCATTTTATAGATGAGAAAACTGAGCCAAACAGTGACTTGCCCAGGATCACACAGCCAGTAAGTGTTGGATGCCACATTAGAACAAGGATCTTCCTGACTCTATCCAAGTTTGGATTAGATGATGTCCAAGGCTTCTCAGACACTGAGGATCTGATTTCAGAGTCTTAAGTGCTTACTTAGATAAGACAGCACAAAATAGAACACTTACCATTCAGGCCACTTCCTAATGTGTGGTAGATGAAGCTTTCTCTGGCTTTTTGCTTCAGTCTGATACCACAGTTCCCCTCACTAAAGTCTTTTGGCTCCAAATCAAAACCAGTGTAACCACTCTTTGGGCATCTTTGGGCTTATTGGTTGAAATGCCCGGCAAAAATAAAGAAGGAAGTTCACATATAATAGTACTTAAAAGTTTCAGAAGTGCTTTCCTCATGAAAATTCCATAAAGTTTGTTTCACACTTATTATCACCTCCATTTTCCAGAAGAAATAATAGAAGCCCAGAAAGATTAAGAAATTAAGAAAAGTCCAAGGATCAGGAAGTGTCAGAGCTGGGACTGAACCTAGAAAGACAGAACTTTTGGAAAAGCTCCCCTTGAATTTCCTTACTTCCACAAGGATGGATGGGCATAGGAATGCCAAAATTACTTTCACACCAGGGCAGTTCCCTAAGATACTCTAAAGTCATGGGCTTTATTGAGTGAAAATTGGGTATATGTGGATAGGACTTTTCTCAGATGAGTCCTGTTGGTGTTTCATCTGGAAGAAAATAGATATTAGCTAATTCCAGAGCCCTGAGAAACCCAGTTAAAATAAATAGAGACTACATGCGTGGGATATGAAAGTTTCCAGAAAGGGGCAAAAGGAGTTGGTATTCCTAGGGTGTATAGAAAAGGCAGCTGGTACAAATGAACCTTCCAGATCTTAGAGAGGTCCATAAGATCTAGGTAGGTTTTGCTTTGTTAGTTTATTTGTTTTTGGACTGTCACAGCAATTCTCATGTGACTGGTAATTGATTCTGAGACAATTCCAAGAAAGAAGTTCCTTAAACGTTTTTAAACACAGTGTTGATTTTGAATTATCATTTTCATTTGAAGCATAACTCTTGGTACATTTGTAAAAGGAAAACAACATCAACCAGATTCATTATTTTATATTTAAGGATCATGTAAAATCTTTTAAAATATCTGATAAAAAAAGAAAAGCAGTTTTCTAATGAGGGCTGCAATCCACATGCAGGACTTGTGTCTCAATTGGAAAGAATTTTGATTTTGTTGATTCAGGATCAAACTCATCACTGTGTGCCTTTGAATTTGGCCCCCATTCAAGCTAAAGCTCTGAGGCTTTTTGACATTAAGAAACAATGTGATGATGGATCCAAGGATGGAAAATTCTGTACAAGTAAGGGTTGGTTCATGCATTTTTAAAGGCAGGCATGCCTTATATAATAACATCAAAGTATAAGGTAAAGCTACTAGTATTGATGAGATAGCAGATCAAGAAAGCAGGAAAATTTTCAACTTTCAGATACAGAAAGACCCAAAACTTAATTTTTAATGCTTATGTTGAGGATAGAGAAATTTAATTTAAATTTGTATGAGAAAAAAGAAAGAAGCAAAAGATATTATTGACTTTATTTCTTAAAAGTGTCATGGAATAACTTCTAAGTCTCCTCAAAAACCTCAGAATCACAGAATCTTAGAAATAAGAGATCATAGTATAACCTTCTATATCTGAAGAAGAATCCCCTCTACAGTAAATATTCTTGACTAGTGTTAGTTAGCCTTTTGGGGAAGAAATCCAGCAATGGCTAACTCATTCCCTCTTGAGGTAGCGTCTTCCATTTTTTGGATTGACCTAATTGTTAGGATGCTTTTCTTCATACTAAGCATAATATGCCTTAGTATAACTTCTTGTGTAATTAGAGGACCTCACATGCATAATAAAGTTCATATATTGCAAAGAGATTCTCTTCCTATAACATTGGGTATTATATATTGGATTACTTGCCATCTAGGGAAGGAGATAGAGGGAAGAGAGGGAGAAAAAAAATTTAAAACACAAGGCTTTGCAAGGGTAAATATTGAAAATCATCTATGCATATGTTTTGAAAATAAAAAGCTTAAAAAGTTGGGTATTGCTATGTAGTTTGAAGGAGGCAGAATATACATCTCTCTAGTCACTCCTCCTTCTTCAAAGGAGACTTTAATTCCTGCCAGGAGAGTAAGCAGGGATTTGGGCCAGAGTCTACTCTGTTTTCCTGAGAGATAGGAGCTACTGGCCTAGAATTCTACCTTTTTATTTCCTTAAATATTATTAGTTTGGAGATTACAATCAAGTTTAATCTAACTTCTCATCTGTGTATAATTTGCTGGGAAAAAGAAGAACCCTAAGTTTTGTGTCCAAGGCTTATCTCCCTTCCTACCAAATACCAGTTCCACAATAAATATACATAATGAATAAAAGAGAAAATCCACTTATCCAAATTGGTAGCAAAATAGAAATTAGAAAAGGTATATGTAGGAGAATATATAACCGATAATACAGAATGAAGGAGCTCTCTCATTGGAAGTGAGCTCAACTAAAAGATAGAGAGTTCTAGATCTCTAGACCAAAAGAGCTATTCCCTGAAGCTCTAGTGTAGCAGGTTAAGGATAGAACATGATAGAGATGGCCAATTCCTTTCATGTCTTCCCAGAGTCTCTGGGATCAACCTGAAGTGGGATCAGCCTCTTCCACCTTCCTTCTAGAAGTTGGAAGTTAGCACTGCCTAAAATTAATTAAAGCTTGAAGACTCTGGAAGAAGACTGAAAAAAGTTAGAACTCTTCCATTCTTGGTTCTTGCTAGCTCTCCTCCATCCCTCATTCAAGGCAGGACATTCACCTCCATCAAGGAGGAAAGCATTTTATGCCAATAGGTTTTGGGACATAGGTTATACTCCAAATTCGGTTCTCAAGGGTCAGTCCCCTTTCCTTTCCATGCCTAAATCAATTATCACATGAAAGTATTTCAAGTACTTGAAAATGGATCTTCAAAAATTCCTGAAAAAATTCCCAAATATGTATGTAAAAATAATATCACCTATGGCTTATGAACTTTCTTGCAACTTTCTGTTGCACTCTCAAATTCAGGTTTGAAATACACCAGTTTTGATTTTGGAGAGACTAATTACCTTTTAATAATATATCTGATTCACTTTTTTCTTATTAAGCATTTCCTCTGGTAATCTCAGAAAATATTTTGTCTAAGTCTACACAGATATTTGTAAAAAGATCTTCATTTTCCATGAAAGCAGTCAAGGTAATAAGATAGCCTTTATTTGATCTCACATGAAGTGTAAATTAACAGAAAATACTCCTAGTGGTCCATTAACAGTTGATGCCTTACCCTCATTCTCTGGTTTGTTTCATCTTCAGTCAGTCAATAAATATTTAGTAAGCAATTATGTGCCAGGCACTATGATAAGTACTGGAAATACAAAAAAAGGCAAAAATCAGTCCCTGTTTTCAAGGAGTTCACAGTTTAAGAGGAGGTGACATGCAAACAGCTCAACACAAAAATGCTATATTTAGGATAAATTGGGAACAATCTCCCCAAGAATATATTGTATATAGGCCTCTGGTCTTATAGTTTTGTGAAACTGGATTGAACCCCCACTGAAAAGAAACAAATTTTGGGTTTCTAGAGAATTAACTTCCTTTCTTAATGGAACTACATCTTCCAAATAAGTCTGCTGGTAGCAGCAGAGGGCAAACTCTAGATTTGAAATCCTTCATATTATGCTTCTTTTTCCTATACCTGCAAGGTTAAATGCTGCATTTTTTCAGTTCAGATTCTCTTGACACTCATTCATAAGGGCTGACTTTTGGGAACTCTCAATCTTTGGTCACGATATTTCTGTTCTCCATTCTTGGCAATAATCTCTTAGCACAAAAGATTATGCCCTTGCTTCCCCATGTTTGGGGCCCAGAACTCTGGAATCCAGGAATTCTTTCTGGGATTGTATGTATATAAAACATGTATGTAAAATGCTACCTTCTCCCCCAGCTCCATGGGTTAGGCCATGTGCATAATTAACATTTCCAAGGAGGAAAGATTATGGGGATACACAGATTTCCTTTTGCCTTCCAATCCCCAACTACCTTGCTCTGCTTTGAGCTCTTCTATAGTTCTCTGGATGTGTGTGTGGTAGGGGGAAGTAGGGAAGGAGAGGATGAGGAAGAAAGGGCTGACTCTTCAATAAAGATTTCTTGTGGCATAGCACAAAATATTTCACAATAGGATCTGATGCCAGTCAGGGCCCTTTTATGGGATTTTATATATATATATATATATATATATATATATATACCTATTATAGACTTTCTCTTAAATACTCAGTATAATCTACTGCCAAAACTTCCTTTAAATGGTGTCTCTTCTATTTTTAACGTTTCCAGTTGTCTTATCTTGTGTTATGTTGAACACATTTTCTGTTATGTTTACATTTCAAGCCACCTCTAATCCTTTTGGAAGAAATAGGGTTTTAAATCCAAAAGAATTTTTGAGAGGAGTGGTTTCATTCATATGTCAGGGTAACTTCCCACACTGATACAAATCAGCAACTTAGAATGGTCATAGAAAGATTCATTACCCTGGAGCATAGAAAAGACATTGTTTCATCTGGAATCATAGCTTCTGGTTTTGAATCCTGGTTCTAACTTAATTCTTTTGTGATTTTTGACAAGTCATTTGACATCTCAAGATCTCAGTTTCTTTATCTGTAAAATGCAAATGTCAGATTGTCTTTACATTCTCTTCAAAGAACAGGTTAAGTGATTTGCCTATCATTGTACAACACTAAAGACATGCCAGGGTCAGGAGTTGGTCCAGTAGGAATTTGAATCTAAGATCTAGCTCTCAGCCATACCTTTTTGGTTAATAAATTTTAAAAGAATTTAAATTGTTAAATAATATTTTATTTTTCCCCAATTACACAAAAATCCAAATTTTTAGCATTCTTTTTAAAGAAAAAGTTTTGAGTTTCAAATTGTATCTTTTCCTCCCTGAAATAAGCCATCTGATATACATTACATATATACAATTATGTAAAAAATTTTTATATTTGTCATCTTTTAAAGAAAATTCAAACCAGAGAGAGACAGAGACAGAAAGACAGAGACAGAAATGGAGGGAGGGAGGGAGAAAGGGAGAGGGAGAGGGAAAGAAGAAGGGAAGGAAGAAATTGTATGCTTCAATCTGTATTTAGATGCAGCAGTTCTTTCTCTGTAGACCAATAATATTTTTCATTTGAGTCCTTTGTAATTGTCTTGGATCATTGACACTTGATGACCTTACAATAATGTTATTACTGTGTAGAGTGTTCTCCTGTTTTTGCTCGCTTCACTCTGCAACAGGTCATATGAATCTGTCTGCTTCTTCCTAGAGTCTCTCTAGCCATGATGATATTGTTGAATCAATGAGAATGCAGTTTTATAGCCCTTTGGGCAAAGTTCCAAATTGTTCTCCAGAATATCTGGATCAGTTTACAACTCTACCAACAATACAACCTGAAGAAATTATAAAAGAATTTTTAAAAGATTAATGGGAGCTGATCTCTTTAGAGCAGGGGTGGAGAATGTCAGGCCCGTGGGCCATATAAAGTTCTGAAAATCATTTACTAAGGCAACTGCAAGCGATGATGAGTTGAAAGCTTGGGATCACAACCTCCCACTGCTTGAGTTCTATAAGTTTATAATTGTGTTTGGCCCAAGAATGATGTTATAAATATCCAAATGGCCTTTCTCAGCCAAAAAAAAAAATATTCCCACTCCTTCTGTAGAAGAAAGGACTCAAGGAAGAAGTAGACAAAAAGTTAAAATGTTCCTACTATATTGGAGAACTCAGAGAAAGTAGTACAAACCAAAAAGGTGAAAGAGAAGCCAGCACAAAAATCAGGGGTGGAAGAGACGTCTTCTAGTTTTTTGAAGTCATTTTTGTCTTTGTATCTCATAACCTAGCACAATGCTTAGCACATAAAAGGCAGTTAATAAATACTTTTTACTTGATTATATCACCCGTAGGAGATGAAGATAGGTTCAAATGAGATAATATATGAGACTTGCCAACCTCAAAGTGGCCTATTAATGTAGGCATCATTAAAGCAGACAAAATAAATTCATAGATGTAATTTGGTAATTTTACAGATGAGGAAATAGAATTTGAGAGGGCAAGCAGTTTACCTTTGGTACACATATAGTAAATGGCAGAGAAGAAATTTGAACTTAAATTTAGAATCTTAAGGTCAGGTTCTTCCCATTGTACCAACCTGCCAACCTTTAGGGATGCTAGTTCCAAATATATCAAAAGGGCTTAAATTCAGAAATTTATTTCTTTTGCTTTTGTCTTACCCTGCTTCTTCTTGGTTTAGTTTATTTTGGAAAGTTCAGTTACCAAAGGGTCACAAAAGACCTTTTTCTCCTTGTCATTACTAAACTGTTTTCACTTAAAATTTGGGATAACTTTCAGATGAAAGTAATTTAGAACAACCAGAGGAGGTGATGTGAATGGATCTTTTTAAGCTCTTTAGGTTTCCCAATATGTACTTTTAAGTGTCTTAAAGATAAGAAAATGAACAAACCCATCTCCATAATCACCCTGGAATGACTGGCATTTCCAAGTTCCTAAGAAACTGCTGGATAAATTAGGAGTTTGGCCACCGCAATATAAATCAGACCACTCCAGAATTTGTCAGGTGACACTTAATCTCCAATTTGTGGGGACAGATTTGCAAGTGAGTATTCAATAGTCACCTACAGTGTGCAGATGTGTACTCTCAATTGATTAAAAAAATCAAACAGTTATCCCTTTCACAATATGACTTCCCCATAGTGGTTTTGACATTTTGCTGGTCAGCATAAGAATTTAAATGGGAATTTTAGGAGAGTTTTGTGGAAGTTGCAGAAGACATGCCAGCAGACAATATAGAAAAAGTTTAGAAACTCAGAAATGCTTAAAATATATGTATGGTACCGTATAATATCAATATATTTTGTCTTTTAATACCAATTCAGACTTCTCTGGTATGAACGGAGGGCCAAAATTTTGTACATGGATTTTCCAGATGGTCAGAGCCAAGGACCTGTGATGTGGAAGGGATAGTTGTGATGATATAAAGATGGCATTTCAGGAGAAGAGCTCTTTGTAGGGAAGACAGGAATTCTTTCCAGGTATATCAGTAAAATCTTGTTGGGTACTGTAGGATTCAGAGAAAGGCAGCATGGTGTCATGGAAAGAGCTCAGAAGAAGCATAGTGCTTGACTTCTCAGAGGGGAGAGAGCTGGCTTGAGAGTGAGGGAGACCAGTTGCATCTCTAACCTTCACTGACTGTATGACCCTCTGAAAGTGCATTAAGTTTTCAATTATCCCAGACATCTCTCTCATTGGTTAAGTTGCAGAAAAGGTGCTCATTTGCATCAAAGAACAAGTCCCCTCTCTCCCCCAATTCCTTCTTCAATAAAATCATAGATCTAATTAAAAAAGACCCCAAGACTAGGAGTTCTAAGATCTGATGCAGTGTGACATTGGGTGAGTTTCTTAACCTCTTTTTAATTAAAATTTTATTTAATAATTGGAAAACTATTAAGTGCTCTTGGATAGGCCGAGCGAATATAATAAAGATGACAATACTCCCCAAACTAATCTATTTATTTAGTGCTATACCAATCAGACTTCCAAGAAAATATTTTAATGATCTAGAAAAAATAACAACAAAATTCATCTGGAATAATAAAAGGTCGAGAATCTCAAGGGAATTAATGAAAAAAAAAATCAAATGAAGGTGGCCTAGCTGTACCTGATCTAAAACTATATTATAAAGCAGCAGTCACCAAAACCATTTGGTATTGGCTAAGAAATAGATTAGTTGATCAGTGGAACAGGTTAGGTTCACAAGACAGAATAGTCAACTATAGCAATCTAGTGTTTGACAAACCCAAAGATCCTAACTTTTGGGATAAGAATTCATTATTTGACAAAAACTGATGGGGTAACTGGAAACTAGTATGGCAGAAATTAGGCATGGACCCACACTTAACACCGTATACCAAGATAAGATCAAAATAGGTCCATGATTTAGGCTTAAAGAACGAGATTATAAATAAATTAGAGGAACATAGGATAGTTTATCTCTCAGACTTGTGAAGGAGGAAGAAATTTGTAACCAAAGATGAACTAGAAACCATTACTGATCATAAAACAGAAAATTTTGATTACATCAAATTAAAAAGCTTTTGAACAAACAAAACTAATCCAAACAAGATTAGAAGGGAAGCAACAAACTGGGAAAACATCTTCGCAGTTAAAGATTCTGATAAAGGCCTCATTTCCAAAATATATAGAGAATTGACTCTAACTTATAAGAAACCAAGCCATTCTCCAATTGATAAATGGTCAAAGATATGAATAGATAATTTTCAGATGATGAAATTGAAACTATTTCCATTCATATGAAAGAGTGTTCCAAATCACTATTAATCAGAGAAATGCAAATTAAGACAACTCTGAGATACCCCTACACACCTGTCAGATTGGTTAAGATGACAGGAAAAAATAACGACGAATGTTGGAGGGGATGCAGGAAAATTGGGACACTGATGCATTGTTGGTGGAACTGTGAACGAAACCAGCCATTCTGGAGAGCAATCTGGAATTATGCCCCAAAAGTTATCAAACTGTGCATACCCTTTGACCCAGCAGTGCTACTACTGGGCTTATACCCCAAGGAGATACTAAAGAAGGGAAAGGGACCTGTATGTGCCAAAATGTTTGTGGCAGCCCTGTTTGTAGTGGCTAGAAACTGGAAAATGAATGGATGCCCATCAATTGGATAATGGTTGGGTAAATTGTGGTATATGAATGTTATGGAATATTATTGTTCTGTAAAAAATGACCAGCAGGACGAATACAGAGAGGCTTGAAGAGACTTACATGAACTGATGCTAAGTGAAATGAGCAGAACCAAGAGATCATTATATACTTCAACAATGATACTGTATGAGGATGGATTCTGATGGAAGTGGATTTCTTTGACAAAGAGACCTAATTCAGTTTCAATTGATCAATGATGGACAGAAGCAGCTACACCCAAAGAAAGAACACTGGGAAATGAGTGTAAACTGTTTGCATTTTTGTTTTTCTTCCTGGGTTATTTCTACCTTCTGAATCCAATTCCTCCTGTGCAACAAGAGAACTGTTTGGTTCTACACACATATTGTATCTAGGATATACTAGGACATGTTCAACATATATAGGACTGCTTGCCATCTAGGGGAGGGGGTGGAGGGAGAGAGGGCAAAAAATCAGAACAGAAGTGAATGCAAGGGATAATGTTGTAAAAAATTATCCTGGCATGGGTTCTGTCAATAAAAAGTTATTATAATAAAAAATTATTTAAAAAAATATATTTCTCCCTACTATCTCCTTTTCCCTATTGAGAAAAAAAAGAAAAATGAAGCTCTTGAAACAAATGTGCATAATATTGTTTCATCTCTTTGAGACTCATTTTCCTCATCTGTAAAACCTGGATCATTGGAAAATCAAAGCTCTGATAATCCTAATGACCTCAGTTATTTTACATAGTTGTAAAGAAAATGCTTTCTAAATGATAGAGCAGTAATCATATGTCTTGCATAGGTCACAAAGCCAGACAGTGACAGAAAATTATTAGAATTTGATTATTAAGATTTTGCTCCTGATTTTCAAATATAAAAACTGAGTTTTCCAAATTTCATTTAAAATTTGATGCCATGTAATTTATTAATTATTACTTGAAAAATGGTACTTATTTAGATATAATAATGGCAGAAACTAATAGAAGGCATTCATATCAAGATCTATAGATCAGGGGAAAGATCTTAAAATCTTTGAGCACCTTAAAAGCCATTTTTTATAGTCTTCCTCTTTCCCCTCATTTTACTGATGAGGAATTGGACCCGAAAGAATTGAAGTGACTTTTCCAAGATCACAAAAGTTATATTTGTTATATATAATTATATATATATATGTTTATATATATATAATTATATATAAAAGTTATATACAAAGCTGGGATTTGAATCCAGATCTTGATTTCATATGATTTAGAATCCACATCCTTTGCACTGTATACACTGCCTCTTTATTGCTTTCCTTGATTGATATGTCAGAGAAAAATCTCCAAATAAACTCAATGTCCATGCTCGTTCCATTTTTATGTACTTGCTTATTATCCTATTCTCTTTAGAGACTTAGGACAAATACTGCTTCCTTCCAGATCACCCCCAGCTAATTGTCTAGTATTGATGCCATTTCCAATCACTCCTTTCCCTCTCTATGTTGTAATCCTCTCCTCCATCTTCTTTTTAATAAATGAACTTTGGATTGCTAAGTAACAGATGCACTCCAAGGGATCCTATGTTCATTAATTTTCCTGAAAAGGGCAACTTCCAGGGGTCGAACTAACAGTGTCTTCTTCTCTGATAACTAGGGGACCACACACAGATCCAGGGACTTGGAGAACGATACACAGAATTCTAGCAACTAAGAAAGCCCAAGGCAAAGATTTGAGTTGAGGGTGTAGGGTATTTTCAGCTCTAGTATCGATAGGAAAGTTGCTCTTCCCTCTGCTCCTTTCTCTCTGTCTGTTCCTGTCTGTCTGTCTCAGTCTACTGTCTCTACCTCTGTTTCTGTGTCTGTCTGTCTGTATTTTTATCCTCATTTGACCCTCACATATCCAGCCAAGCTCCACATGATTTCGTGCCATCCATTTTTCCATGTCTCTGTGTTTCTTATGTTGTTCACCCAGAATTGAGATCTTGGAGCTTGATCTTTGCACCTAACCTCCCCTTCCATGTGGAACCAAGTCAGCTTTAAAAGACCATAGAATCATAGAATTGGTAGCTACAAAGAAACAGGTTTTCAAATCCAAGTTTCTCATTTTATAGATGAAGAAATGGAAGCAGAGAAAGGTTAAGTAATTTAAGCATGTCACACAATAAATGTCTAAGGCAGGATTAAAATTCAGTTCTTCTTGCTTCCAAGTCCAGCACTCTATCCACTGAGCCACCTAGCTGCCCTTAATGAGACATCCATTATCATTTGGTGGTACAACTGATAATGAAAAAGCAATCCATCTTGAAATGGTGGTTATTGCTTACCAAGACCTGACACCTGCAATGCAGAGAGATAAGACCTTAGGAAGTCGGGGTGAGAAGGGGAGAAAACCTCAAATAGACTTCTTATCTATACCATCAGACACAAGGAAGTCCATTTGTTTTGGCCAAAGTGGAAGATTGATAATGTTGGTATCTGAAAAAGAGGGCAGATAAGAATTAGAGCAAGGAAGACTTATGCATCTAGAGAGCCTTGAAATGGATATCAGGTCTTGTTCCCCATCTCCCTTTCATGTTTTTGGCTCTTAGCTATTGAGAGCTGCTTGTAAAGATGCACAGCACACAGATATGGAACATGTATCCTTCCCAGGTTTTCTTTATGAAACAAGAACTACTCATGGAAATGTTTACTTCAGATTTGGGTGGTGGTATGCTCTGATTATTGCAAAAGGAGGTCTCTGCTATTGTGCGAATGAGATCAGGCTAGCTGATCTGGACAGAACACATAATAATAGCTTGCCTGAGCTTGAAAATGATATGGATCAAAATATATACTCTTCATCTCTTTTTTTTCTCTGTTTATCTTTCTCTGTCTTCTTTCCCTCTGTGTCTTTGTCTTTGCCTTCCATCTGTCTCTCTCTGTGTCTCTGTATCTTTCCCTCCCTACTTCCCTTTCTCTGAATTTTTGCTTTTGTCTCCTGAATCCCCGCTTTGAATCCCTTTATTTCTCCTCTCTTTCTTTTCCCCTCATTCCCTGTCTTCCTGTCTCTCCTCCCTCCTCCTTGAATCTTTCTGATTTTGTATTCTGGATTCTCTGCTTCCTCCTCCTCCTTCTTCTCCTCCTTTTCTTTCTCCTCCTCCTCCTCCTCCTCCTTTTCTCTCTCTCTCTCTCTATCTCTCTCTCTCTCTCTCTCTCTCTCTCTCTCTCTCTCTCTCTCTCTCTCTCTCTCTCTCTCTCTCTCTCTCTCTCTCTCTCTCTCTCTCTCTCTCTCTCTCTCACACACACACACACACACACAAACACACACACACTTACTGTCCCTCCCTTTTCTTCTCTTCCTCCTTTCCTCTCTTTTTCTCTCTCCCTTTCTCTCTCAATGTCTCTGTCTCTTTCTTTCTCTCTCTGCCTTTCTCTTATTTGATTTTTGTGTTTGTTATGTCTCAGAAGGGCAGACCTCCTGCTAAACAACTGAGAAAGGTCTAAAGGAATTTTCTCCAGGAGTGTCAGTCAGCCTTGTCTTTACTATAGTCATATCTACAGAAAGGCTGTTTCTGATTTGGGAGTATTGCTCTTGCCATCTGTCCCAGCCTACAACTGCTGGAGTTTTATTTTGTGCTACAAAAGCCATTACTATTGTTGGTTCATCATTACATAATGTTTTATTTATATTCACAAAACCTTAATAACAACTGGTGCATTTTCTTTTTTGGTTTTGAATAGAGTACAGATTTTCCTAGTGATCAACAGACAAATGGAAACTTCTGGCTCCCTGAGTGAGGGAGGCTTTCCAGCTGGGAGACTCCACCAGTGGGAATGCCATTTTACCTTCAAAGAAGATGACACATACAATATACATCAATTGAATTAAAACTCCATTAAGCTCCTCTGCCTTAAGATATAGAGCCACTCTTAAAGATAAGTGATGTTGAAAGCTTGAAGAGAGACTGAGAAGTAGATCTTAGAGAAATGAGGGAAACATTGTTTTCCCCAGTTGTTATGTGTACTTAGGAGGTGTTGCAGGGGTAAAGCCCCAGTGGGTTTTCAACTTTCCTTGTGTAATCTCCTATCCAGACCAGAGCCTTTTTAGAAATTGTTGTGTATCAGCCATTTGGAGTATCAGCCAATTGTTCCTAATATATTCACTCCCTTGTAAGTAGTAAATCATAAGTAAATGCAGTGATTTGAGGGGGATGGCTTCTCAAATGCAGATTGCAAGGGTTATTTGCCTTGTCCTTCTGTGAAATTTAGGATTGTGGTCAAAAAGAGGATTATTTTTTCCTTTTTCAAAAGTTTTTTTTTAATTGATACCTTATATTTTAACCTAATCTAATCTACATTTCCCTCTGTATCCCTCTCACTACCCTTTCTCAAAAGGCCAATCTTTGTGACAATTTTTTTACAAAAAGAAAAAAGAAGAGAAAGAATATACAATTTAGAAAAACTATTCACAGGAAAATTATCCATATTTGGGAAAATCTGACATGTCCCATGTTTCACACTCGTGGAGTCTCCACCTCTGCAAAAGAATTGGGGGAGACAATACTCTGATTCTAAGCTTGTTCTTGGTAATTTTGCCTCATTCATGTTTTTCATGTCATCTCTTCAATATGTCTGTGTTTTTTCTTCACATTCATTATTTCTTATGGCATAGTAATATTCCAATACTCTTATACATGATGATTTTTTAAAAAATGTTCAAGAAAGGGGACTCTCCTGTCACTGGTATGAGCTTCAGGACTGATACCGTAGTCAAGGCCCTAGGTTCAAGTGATACCTCTGAAGGTGGGCAAATTACTACACCATCCTTCCTCAGTTTCCTCATCTGAAAATTGAAAGAGTTGAATTAGGTGGCTTATTCAGTCCATTACAGTGCTAGATCTGTGATATAAACTTTATTCTACATCAGGATGCATCAGTTAGTACCTAAGTAAATGGGAGTTCTATGCTAGATGAATATGGGCTTCATCCTCTAGGAGTAGTGGATGGTGGAGTTTTCCAGGTGTGAAGTCTCTCTCACCTAGAGGGTCATCTATCCTTTCAATATTTTTAAATGTCTACTATGTGCCAGGCACTGTGCTAAATACTGGATATTCAAAATAAGGCAAAAACTAGTCCCCATCCTCAAGGAGCTTACAGTTTAATAGAAATTTCCTTTTGTCTGTTGACCACTAGGAAAGTGGTAAGGATGCCATTTTATCATTTCAAGAAGTATGATACAAACATACAAGCTGGATGAGTTCCAAGGATGGCATATGAATCCTTACTATCTTTGTGTCTTCGGGCAAGTTCCTTGATTTATAGGACATAAACTAAATAAAAACAGGTTGGCATATGAATGGACAGTTAAATATGGGTTCTGCAATATTGAGGAGGAATTAAATCTCTCTTTTTTATTTTTTATTATATCTTTTTATTTACAAGACATATGCATGGGTAATATTTTTCAGCACTGACCTTTGCAAAACCTTCTGTTCCAACTTTTCCCTCCCTTCCCCCCACCCCTGCCTCTAAATGGCAGATAGACCAATACATGTTAAATATGTTAAAATATATGTTAAATGCAATATATATATATATATATATATATATATATATATATACATATTTATACAGTTATCTTGCTGCACAAGAAAAATCGGATTTAGAAATAAGGTAAAAATAACCTGAGAAGGAAAACAAAAATGCAAGCGGACAATAACAGAAAGAATGGAAATGCTCTGTTGTGGTTCACACTCATTTCCCAGAGTTCTTTTGCTGGGTATAGTTGGTTCTCTTCATTATTGAACAATTAGAACTGGTTTGGATCATCTCATCGTTGAAGAGGGCCACGTCCATCAGAATTGATCATCATATAGTATTGTTGTTGAAGTGTATAATGATCTCCTGGTTCTGTTCATTTTACTCAGCATCAGTTCATGTAAGTCTCTCCAGGCCTTTCTGAAATCATCCTATATTCCATAATATTCATACACCACAATTTATTCAGCCATTCTCTAATTGATGGGTATCCATTGAAATTCCGGTTTCTAGCCACTACAGAGTCCTGCCACAAACATTTTTGCACATACAGGTCCCTTTCCCTTCTTTAAGATCTCTTTGGGATATAAGCCCAGTAGTAACACTGCTGGATCAAAAGGTACGCACAGTTTGATAACTTTTTTTTAGCATAGTTACAAATCTCTCTCCAGAATGGTTGAATGCATTCACAATTCCACCAACAATGTATCAGTGTCCCGGTTTTCCCCCATTCCCTCCAACATTCATCATTATCTTTCCCTGTCATTCTAGCCAATCTGAGATGTGTGTAGTGGTATCTCAAAGTTGTCTTAATTTTCATTTCTCTGATCAATAATGATTTGGAGCATTTTTTCATATGGCTAGAAATACTTTCCATTTTCTTCTTCTGAAAATTGTTCATATCCTTTGATCATTTATCAATTGGAGAATGGCTTGATTTCTTTTAAATTAGAGTCAATTCTCTATATATTTTGGAAATGAGGACTTTATCAAACCTTTGACTATAAAAATGTTTTCCCAGTGTATTGCTTCCCTTCTAATCTTGTCTGCATTAGTTGTTTGTACAAAAACTTTTTAACTTGATATAATCAAAATTTTTTATTTTGTGATCAATAATGATCTCTAGTTCTTTTTTGGTCACAAATTCCTTAGGAGCAATTAAATCTCAATGAGATGTTAGAAAGTCACAGAATGTCCGTTTGTGGGGAATTTAAGGTAAGAAATAGCAGTTTTATAATTCTGACAATACCTCTTATTACCTGTGAAACTCACAGTACTTACTTGGACTTAGAGAACCTGAGTTTGAACATAATAAATAGTATAATAATTTTGGGGAAGTCAGTTAACAATTCTGTTCCTTAATTGTTTCATCTGTAAAATAAGGGATTTGGATTTGGATTTATTGACCTCAAAGATACTTTTCAGCTTTACATCTATTTTATCCTCTGAAGAGACCAAAAAAAGGATTTGTGGAGCTGCAAGAAAGTCACTGATCCAGCTGCTCTGAAGTTGCGGCTAAAAAATGAAATGAGAAATAGGCATCAATTCAAACTTACAAATACAAGATGGAGGAATGTAATTAAATAGGCATTGACTTGAAAAAAATCTGAGGATTTTCATAACTGGTTAACAGGGTGATATAATAGCCAAAAAAACCCCAAACTAATATTGACTGCATTAATAGAGGAGTAGAGGGTTATTCAGAGGGAAATTCAGTATCTGAATTGCAATTTAATTCAATTCTCAGTGACACATTTTAGGAAGAACATTGCTAAACTGGGGATCAATCAGAGGAAGGCAACCAGGATAATGAAAGTATATGACATTATGTCCTAGAGGATAAGAAAAAAGAACTGGAGTGGTTATTTTTGGGGAAGAGAAGACTTAGGGGTAGCATGATAGAATAAAAAACAATGAGAGAGAGACAGAGAAGGAGGGAGAGACAGATACATGGACACGCAGAAACAGACTCAGACACAGAGAGAGATGGAAACAGAGAAAGACAGAGAGACATATTTCTTTAAGGTGTAGGGATAAATTTCATAAGAATTAGAATGTGAAATGGACTTCTTAAGAAGGCAGTGTATTTCTTTCATTAAAAGTTTTCAGTGAATATTGATTTACCAAATTGTAAGTCTATTGTAAAGGGGATTCTCAGATATAGATTGGACTCCATGGGCTTGCCCTACCCTGAGATTACTATTACAACTTCCTTGCAGCATTTGAAGAGTTGTCAAAGGCAAGATGGATTAGTTTTGTTCTGCTTGACTCCAGAGAACTTGAGACAATGGGTAGAAGTTGCTGAAAGGTAGTTTTAGGCTCCACTTAAAGAAATGTTTCTTGATCATTCAAACCATCCAAGAACATAATGGGGTTTCCTGGAAGGTAGAGTTCAACTCTAGAAATCTTCCTGATAGTACAGACTAGATTCTTGGTTATGGTCTAGGGATAGAACAAGATGGCCTCTGAGATCTTTTCAACTGAAATTATGTGATTCTGTTGAACACATGTTTTTTCAACAAATAGTTATTGAAGCAGACAAGATTAAGCCAGTGGGCCTGTACAATACAGAAAAATATAAGGAGGATAGGAAAGATCACAGAATGCTTTCACTAGGCAAGGATACAATAATGGTTCTTAACCTTGTGTGTTATGGAATCCTTTTGCAGTTTGGTGGAGTCTATAGATCGTTTCTCACCATAATGGTTTTTAGTACATAAAATTAGAAAATAGCATTACAAAAGAAGGCAATTATATTGAAAAACAGTTATTAAAATATTAAAAGTTCCAAGTTAATAGATACCCTGAAGTCTATTCATGAAGTACTTGGGGAGGGAATGTTATAAACTCCTGCTTTAGACTCTACTATCATTGCTTTTTAATTCTGTCTAGCCCTACGTAACTATCTAACTTCACTTACATCAGTAACAATTTGTATTGATATTTGTTGCTTTGTACTCAACCAAAGAGCATCATTTTCCAAGGTGATACCTCCAAGGAGCAACCAACACATAATTCTCTTGATAGATTAGATGACTGGTATGAAGAAAATTTGTCATCAACCTTAAAGATGTGCCTTTGACCTAATTAACATCATGCTAATTAGCTGAGCTAAAGACCCTAAAGACACTTTCCAATAATATAATATGAAAAAAATTTCTTCAGGAGATAATGTGTTTTCATATATAGTGAGCTGGACTTGACATCAGGGAAACTTGGTTCAAATTCTGTCTTATATAATTACTATTTATGTGATCCCAGCCAATTCACTAAACTATTCAACCTCAGTTTCCTCATCTATAGTAATGATAGTAATGGCATCTTCTTCACCAAGTTATTATAAGACTCAAATGAGATAAAGCACACTAAAGCTCTAAAAATGCTATAAAAACATGAGTTGTTATTATTGTTAAAAACACAGTTTGGACCAAAAGAAACTCAAGATCTCAAATGAATTCTTTTGATTCCTGACTAAATCCAATGTGCCTGCTGATCATGTGGTACCAAGGGTAGGAGACCCATACTATATAGTAAGAATTACAATACAACTTCCCATTTGACCACTAAAATTATCTAGTCATGTAGGTCATACATGGACACTAGTAGGTGATATTATTCAATTGAGTTGAAAAACATCATGGAAAATTGATTTCAAAATCTCTAATTGTGTATGATCATCCCTGGGCTAGTGGTAATGAAAACAGGATTTTAATAGACCTGTTCCCTGATCTTTAATAGACCTGTTCCCTGATCTTTCAAAAGGGCTTAAAGTCTTAGCCAGATACATATATAGGAAATACAGAAAGCAGAAGAGAAACATGAAATCAGTACATGAATTGGAAGAAGGATACTTGCATCATATACAGGTCAAAGGTACGTATGTTTGAGGGCTGAGAGAGCAGGACAGGTGTGCACAAATGAGGGAGAGAAAAGGGGAAGAGTTCTCGATCCATACTTAGGAATTAATTCCTCCACCATGCCCCAAGTAGTTGAGGCTGAACTAAATATGTAGACCTACCTATCCCTTGAGAATTATCAAGTGAACTAGTAAATGGAGATTTTCTAAATCCTTACAGGTACTTAAATTGTGGATGGTATGTATCCTGTTTTATGCATGTTATAGGCAAGTCATCCAGTGTATTAGCCTGCCATATATAGTGACATTTCCTTGAATCTGGACAATTAAATAATACTGAAAATGACTCTGTTATCTCTCTGAAGAGCATCCGAGTTCTTATTGTGTCCCCAATGGAGGATTCCTGACACTCTGGGGAAAATCCAACTTGAATACTCTCTTTCTCCCCTCTAAGAGATAAAGGCATCTATGGCCCAGAAGAGAGAGAAGTTAAGGAACTAGGGAGCTAGTACAGCTGGGGATCATTAGCAATAATCAAGCAAGAGTATTAAAAGCCTGCAGGATTGAGTGTCTTGGTTCTTTTTTACTTTGGCCTGGCTGAGGAAGCCATCTGGACAGAGGAAATTTGGCTTAAACCTTGGCAAGGGAACTTTGTTCTGTTTGAACTGTTTAAAGCCCCAGAGTGGGTGATCATTTTGTTTAAACTTTTCCTTAAAACAAAGAGTGGGAGATTCCCCTGTCATAAACATCAGGAACCTTCTTCTTCTTCTTCTTTTTTTTTTTTTTTTAACAGATTTGATAGAAAAATACAGTGTGACTATTTCTGACATTGTTCTAGAGCACAAGGAAAGAGACCAGGGAACAACTTTTTATTGCTTTGAGAGTTAGCATAATATAATAAAGAGATAATCACATTAAATTTCATCCTTAGTTGGATCTTCTCTTACTTTGGGATTATTCACAATTGAATTGCATGCAACGGTTAGCTTTTAGATTCTGAAGGCCAAGGATTTTAGCTCATTTGATTTCCTTTACTCAAAATTTGTACTTCTAAATGAATTCACACAGTGCTTGAATATGGCAGGATTTGTTATTCAGAGAGGAAAAGTATTAATTTAGGCAAAAGTGTGACACTAGAGGCTAGAGCTACCCTCAGAGTTGTAGCCTCAGCTGCTCAAGTCCAGATTATGTGTTTAATTCAATTCATGTGTTGGATTGTAGCCAAACTAACAAGGAAGTAATAGTGCCGTTAACAGTTGTTTCTCTGAACCAAAAAGGTTTAAGAATCATATTTATATATATTATATGTAGATCAACAAGGATAAAAATTGTGGATCACCCAAAGGGCAATGGAAAATTGGTGGGAGAGGTTATAATGTATTACAAATGATGAATTGTCTACAAGAAATGGGATTAGAGATAGTAAAAAAGAAACAAACAAAATAAAACCAAAAAACATCTATTATGATGGAGAGGTAGACTGGTTATGTAAAAAAAAAAAAAAGGGTAATCAATGACTAGCCCAAGTGCTGCATTGTCATCTTCATAATGTTGAGACATGAAGAAAATCCTTTACCATGTTGGAGGATATATAGGAAGGCATGGATGAAAGTCACACAAAATAAGAATGCCTAGTTCTATATAAATATGAGCCTAGAAGGAATATGAATGTTGATACCATTGATGCCATTGTTGCTCAAACTATTAAAGATGTAAAGATGGATGTAGAGTTATCTGTATAGACGTACAACTATGTAAACATTCTTTTGAATCAATTCATAGAATTCGAGGATTTGAGCTGGAAGGGAACTTAGAGTCCATCTTGTATAACCTCTTTATTTTACAGATGAGGAAACTAGACTCGGGGAAGAAAGTGAATAATATGCTGGGTATCATACCAGATACTGAAAACACAAAGGCAAAAATTAGACTGGTTCTTGTCCTCTGGAGACTTACATGAGGTTGGGAACTATAAGATGACGAACTTGGAAGAAGATTGGGTCAGGGAGATTGTGGAGGTGGGCACAGGGGCTACATATGTTAGAATATAAGTTAGGTCCACTTTTGGAGAGATCTGCATATGGAACATTTTAAAAAAACTAGATGTGTTTACTAAACTTTTGTTATTTAGTTTTATTCAGATGTGTCCAACTCTTCATGACCTCATTTGAGATTTTCTTGGCAAAGATACTGGAATGGTTTTCAATTTCCTTCTCCAGTTCATTTTACTGATGAGGAAACAAAGTAAACTCTAGAATACTTTTTAACTCTCTATATAAGTAGATATTAAAAACATAATCAACTGGCTGTCAGAGCTCTAGAAGAGTAGGGATTTGTAATAATGGTATGGGAGTGTATGTATGAGTGTGTGTGTGTATATATATATATATATATATATATATACACACACACACACATATGCATGTATATGTATATACATATACATATATATATATGTATCTGGCAAGCATCCTGACCACTACTAAGTAAAATTTGTATGGTATATACTTTTTAGCAACTAGAGTTCCTTCTTTTTCTCAGTCCAGTTGGGCTAATGTTCCTCTTTCTACTCTTCAATCAATCAATTAAACAATAAATATTTTGTAAAATATGTATCAAGTACTGGTCATTGTGCTAATCCCTGGGGATCCAAAGGAAGGCTAAAAACATTCCTATCCTTTAAAGAGTTTGCATTTTAATGAGGAAGCTAGCATAAAATAAATAGGTAAGTACAGTGTCCATATAGATCTCCAACAACTTCGTAGTAGTAAAAACTATGAAGACCTATGGGAAAAACACAAATTTGCTCTGCCCTGTTTCCTTAGCATATCATTTGGAAGGATTGGGATAAAGAAAAGATTTTTCTTTTTTTTTTTTTTTTTTTTGCTGTATTTTATCTGTTGGCCCTACACGTTGGAGAAAGAAGAAGAGAATATTTGAAAAGTTGCTCTTGTTTACTGCTTACTTAGGCATAGGGTCTTTGCTTTTTTAAAGCATGCCAGCTCACACCTATAAATTCTATCTACTTCCCCAATCACTACCCAGGTTTAGGTGCCTAGGGCAGTTAGGTAGGTCCCCGAATTACAAGCCAGATCAGTCAAGTGGATAAGTAATTGCTCTTTGTCATTGGAAAATAATGCTGAATCTACAATGAAAACAAAACAAAATTAGATTTTATCTTGAAGATTGTTCTTTATATTTTATCTTGGCTAATTATTTTAATCTATTATTTATTTTGACATAACTTTTTCTTTAGAATTTGTGAGTGTATGCTACTCTCTAGCTCGGGACATCCTAAACTATTGCTATCCAAATTTTGTAGATGTGTGACCTTCAATCTGAATTACTGTACTATGTCCTTTTTAGAGCTACAAAGAGTGCTCACCTTTAAAAATCAGGCTTTGAAAGTTAGAAACATGTTTTTGTCATTATTAGAACATTCAATTCAATTTAACAAAAATGCCTCCTACTTTTAAGGCTTTGTGCTAATCACTGGAGACACAAGGCACAATCCCTGCCTTTAAGAAGCTTACATTCTAGATGATTAAAGGTGTAGCTCATACCAGCTTCTTTATGAAGCCTTTATTGATTCTCTAGCCAGTAGCGAACTTTAATACATTTCAATTTTATGGCACTTTTAAACTTTTTACTCTTCATATGCACGTTGATTTATTAATGAATATATTAAGTGTTCAGCAGTTCTTCTGTTCATTCTCTTAGACACTGGAAGGGAAACAAAATAAATATGTCATGGCCTTTGTCCTCAAATGTTTTAAAATCCAATAAGAGAAAAATACATATATCTTCATTGTCATTTTCCTGATATACCACCCTTCTATTCATACTGTATTCTCCCAAAAGGACTTTCAATTCTTGTTTTGGGACTAAACTTTTCTGAGAGGTGAGAGCTCAATAGATCTAGCTTGGCTCAGCCATACAAGTAGGTTTCCCTATCATCTTCTTTCCTGTGATGACACTATACCTGCCCTTTGTCCTTCCACTTGGAATTAACAAATTAATATTGCCATTGCATCTGGCTCTATTTTTTTTTTTTTTTACAAAATATCCCCGGGATTTCTCTGATTAAAATGTTTTTTCCTTAGTTTCTATTTTCTGTTACATGCTATTCCTTTCTGTTAGAAAGCAAGTTCTCAAGAGCCTTTTGGATTTGCAGTACCAGAGATTGTTACACAGGAAGCACTTAATACTTTTCATTCATTCATTCACTCATTTATTAATTTATTCACATGTACATATAAAATAACAAATTAGAATGTTATTTTTGAGGTAAATGTAAAATGCTATGATATCAGAAGAGGGGGTAACCAGGGTCTTGAAAGATGGGTAGAGAAAGAGAAGGAAAAATGCTTCAGATTAACGGTATAGTTTGAGGCAAAGTGATGGCATAGGACAAGTTAGCTAGAGCATTGATACATGATAGAGTAATATGAAGAAAAGGTTTCTTTAGGCTGCATAGGAATAATTAAATTTATATTCTAGTTAGCAAGAATAATAGTTCATATAATAAGTTACTAGATGTCATCCTTCATCCCACTTTCTATCCTAAAGCCTCATCCCAGATGAATAATTTCCTGGTTTAGCCCTGCTTTGTTCTTTTTACCTGAAAAGGTGGACTTTGCAGCAGCATCAAGGTCTCTGTCCCCACCTCATGCAAGAATGTACCAGAGTCTCTCTGTGCTTTTACTGAATCTGTTTTAAAAAGATGATTTGAGAACTTAAGTCTGTTCTCAATGCCTGGAATGCAGTCCCTTCTCACCTCTGTTCCTTAGAATTCTTTTCTCTTCTTGCCTCAGCTCAAAACCTACTCCTATGCAAGGCCCATCCCCATCGATGGCTGAGCTTTCCCTGTATACATTTTGTAATTATTGATCTGTATTCAAACATTTTGTAAGTATTTATTTGTATTCAAACTGTCTCCCAGTAGTCTCTGTCTACAAAATAAGCTCCCAGAAACCAAAGACTGTTTCTTTTTTGCCTTTTAGCATGCCTAGTACTGTCTCTGACTCCTAGGAGGTACTTAATAAATGCTTGTTGAATTGAACTTTGGAAATTTTGCCTCTGGGGTCAAAGTTTCTCTCTCTAAGGAATTTGGTCTCTATTTGGTCATTGTAGACTTTTGAACAATGGAATAAAAACATATGCCCATGTATCAGAAAGTAGAGGTACATAATTGGATTTGATTGTAAATTATAATATAGTTATTTATTTTTATTATATATTCCTTCTAAAGCATAAACTTTAAAAAAAATATATATTTTTAAAGTATAAAGTTCTTGAGGGCATGAACCATGCTATATTTGTTTTTTTCCCCTAGAACCTTGAATAGTACATTATACATACATAATAGCTGCATAATAAATATTTGTTAGATGAATAAGTAGATTATCATGTGTTTTTTGTTTTGTTATGAGCACAAATTATGGTCTCCTCAAATGTTCTTAATTTGGGGTCTGGGAATTTTTAAAAAAATATTTTTATAATTATTTCAATATAATTCTAATCCAATATAATTTCCATGTAATTGGTTTCCTTTGTAATCCTATATATTTCATTTTATGCATTTAAAAATGTTATTCTGAAAGAATTGGCACCCAATTGCCAAAGGGGTCTATGGCACAAAATGAGGTTAAGAATCCCTATTCTAAATAATCTTCAATGGCAATAGATATTCAATACTTTTTGCAATTTATCACAATGAAAATGACAAGGGAGGGCAAATGAGTGGCAGATAAGACATTTCTCATACTCAGAAAGTTCACTAATAGCTGATAGTGTGTGTGTGTGTGTGTGTGTGTGTGTCTCTTATTTTAAATATATAGGTGGGTGGAAAGGAAAAATTACAATCCCTCTTGTGAAGGAGCAACTACATTTACAAAATCCTCTCAGACTAAGTCTAATGTCAGAGAGTCTGAATTCTTTACAGCAGATCATATTCCTAGAATGTGATATCTTCAAATTTAGGGCTTTTGCCTTTGTTAAGAGGCATTCTCCAACCCTGAAATGGCCTAGGCCATGTTGGCAATGAGGACTATGTAGGTTCACAGCTGTGGTTGCACTATTTCTTTAAAGCCTTTGCCAAATATTTAGGCTGTCCTGGACTCCTGTAAACATCTCTTTGGCAGACTATGGCCAGACAATTTTAAATGAGTGGCGGCATCCCTTAGGATTGTGGAGCTAGTATAATTAGAGGTCTAGGTAGGGGCTCATGAGGTTAATGCAATATCCTTTTTACCTCTGAAGATTCTGGGTCAAGTTGAGGTTTTGGTCATGTGCAAACATGATATAAGTCTTCTCCCGATTTTATTTCATCTGTCTTACAAAAGTGCCCATCATTTGGCATAATCAGTTGCCACTTTGTAAGGGATGCCTAAACCTGTAAGTACAGGAAGAAAAGCTTCCCTTTAGGGTTAAATAATAATTTCTCTGACTCTGTTAAGTTTGGTCCTTTCTTTTCTAACTGCACAGTATAATGAAATAAAAGCATAATGAATAGGAATCAGCAGATCTGGGTTCTAGTCCTAGCATGACTTATGAACTGGTGACTTCAGATAAACTCTGAGTCTAATCATCTTCATTTCTAAAGGCCTATTTCATAGGGTGATGGTGAGAATTAAATGAAATAATGCACATGGAATTATTTTGTAAACCCTATATAATAAAGTGATTCGATAAGAAGGGGAGGATAGGATTGGGGAAAAGATAAGAATCTTCCTCCTCATGATCCTTAGCCTGGGTTTTGTAACTTTAAGGAGAGACTTAGGAACCTCTCTTGTCTAAAACGTTTCTCTGACATCAAATGATTAAGCTGAAGGGGCTGCCTTTTCCAGGGATTAGGGTTCTAAATGATAGTGACTTCTAAGGTCTGGGAATTACTTCCGAAGTAGCCCCTTGCCAGTTTAATTCCTCCCAATGCTATTTTACCTCCCAGTGCTAATGAGGTATTTCCCAATTTATCTCCATCTTCATGCTTTGGCTTCAGAATGGAGTATGTCTACTCTTTTTCTTAGCATTCTTTCTTAGCTGGTGCAGATCTTCTGAGACCAGGACCATCCTGGGAAAATTGTCTCATCTGGTCACCTTTAGTTATAACCTCCTTTGTTATCCCTGATTCTTCTCTGGGGTTTAAATAATGCCAAAGGATTACAGAGACAGTTTTGGGTGGTGAAAGATTATTCCCTTTGGAGTATGATTTGTACCAAAGTTCCCAAGAAACAGACCCCAGTAGAAAAAGCAACAGGGCTGTTTTCCATTGTCACATGCAAGGTTCATAATTGTCTTTTCCCACTTGTGGGTGGGCTCTGTTTCTTCAGGCAGGCTTTCTGCTTCCCCCCATTTAAACATTCAGACCTCCCACCTAGGACTAAACATACAATTGTAAGGCATCAACCTTTATGGATCTCAAAGGCTTTAGGTCCAGATTAATGTGTAGCAAGTGAACACAGGGGATCCTTGGGGACAAAAAACATCAGTTATTGGAAGGTGACTTTGAGGTTATAGAAAGGAAGTATCAGGACCCAAATAATAACGATGTCGTGAGTTGTCACTCATCAATATAGCTGGGCCTAATCTGATCTCAAGCAAAGCTTTCAGCAAGTTCTTTTTGAAAGGAAATAGTTTTGTTGCTTGGTGTCTCCCCTTCCTCCCCCTCTCCCCTTTATTCTTGATGCAAGATGGCTTTGCTCTAACAGGGGATGAGGCAATAATTGTTGTTGCTAACTTGCACACACGGCACCTGTCCAGGTGTGCAGATTTGCTGTAGCTTATTCTGACAGAGAATTCAGTCACCTGTGCAAGTTTTGAGAGGGAAGGAAAAATAGTTGGGAGAGTAACATAGACAGTATACTGATAGCTATGTCACTTTCTCTTTATTTTTACCAAACATTCTTCCCTATGTGGTCCCCTTCTTAACTTGACTTTAAACATTTGCCTGTATTTGCTACCAAGGGATGTTTCCCCTTACTCTGCTATCACTTTCCTTGAGAATATTTCTGCCATTGTCATTTCCCCCATTCCTTCCTGGAATGTAGTTTCTTGAGATAGTGTCTTACATGCAGTAGGTACTTAATAAATTTTTTGATTGATTTATTGAGATTGTTTTTTTAAAAAAGCATCTCAGACTATCTAGATCAGTCTCTCTGGGTCTAATATTGCTACCCACCTATATATTTTTTCTGAATGATCATGTTAAATGGTCTAGGCCATTTAGAGGTAGAAATGGCACTTTGCAAAACTAATTATTAAACAGTCCTTAAACACCCAAATATAGAATCCCAGAGATCATTTACTCCAATCTATTATTGTTTATCCTTCCTTCTTGAAGAGGACTACTCAAATTAAATTAAATTGGATTTAAATAAGGCTGGACTGTGCAAAGTCATCAGCCTTATTCTATTCTCTAGTCATTGGAGTGACATAGATCAATATAGCCAGAGATGGTCCTAGATGCAATGGGAGATCTTGGCCTTTTCAAGTCAGGTCTTTCCAACTTAAAGGGGAAACCTTTTTTATGACATTCTTGACAAATATTCAGCCTCAGATTGAATTCTTCCAATAAGAAAAAGTCCACTTTCTCCATTACCAGCCCATTCTGCTTTTGGGGATCTCTGATTGTTGGGAAATTTTTCCTTTTAAATATCAACATTAAATTGGTCTCATAATTAATTTCCACTCACTATTTCTGGTTTTTATCTTTTGGAACAGGCTGAAAAAAAAATCTAACCTCTCTCTCTCTCTCTCTCCCTCTCTCTCTCTCTCTCTTTTTTTTTTTTTTATCACAGCTGTTCAAGTACTAAAAGGAAGATAATTATGTCCTCCCCTTCTCCCACCAAGGTTTCTCTTCTTCAGGTCAATCATCCCGATTTCCTCCAATTGATCTTAGTGTGGTTTGGACCATTTAGGCCATTTAGAGGTATCTGCTTTTTCCAGCATCCTTCCTAAATTGTATCTGGAATCTTGGCCTTGGAGGTGCTCTTCCCCAAAGTAGATGAAAGAACAGGCATTCTTTGGTTATCTCTATAGAGACCATCCAGGTTTCAATAATGAATCCCTTAATATGGAGCAAGAGTCAAACCTATCTCCTAGTCAATGTGAAGAGTTAAAGATGTGAATGCTTTCTTCCCCTGACTTTCTTTGTTCTTCTGTCTCCTTTTCTCCCTGATTATTAACTCCCATCTCATATGTTTTGAGGTAAATAATATTGAAGGAAAAGCTAAGCTCTGGTTTGCATAAGATCTGAATGGGTTTTTTCCCAGCTCAGTTCAACATCTTTTTAAAAAGGAAAGAAAAAAGCCTTGCATATGTTGGGAAATGTGTGTGTGTGTGTGTGTGTGTGTGTGTGTGTGTGTGTGTGTTGTGTGTTTCAACTGATCTTTAGGAGTATAAGAATGTAACAGCCTTAACCATTTAAGAAAAGCTTTTGGGAACCAAAAGTAGTCTTGACACTGTCTACATTCAGTATGCTCTTTTACCGACAATTTTAACAGAAAATGATTAGACAGTACAGATTCATGATGTGGTTTTCCAAAGAGAGAGGAGTTCTAATTTCCTGCTCCCTGGTACCTAATTCCTTTTGGCACTTAAAATTCCAGTTTATTTATCTGCACTTGTGATGATAGGGTAGCTGTCATAAACCATTGTGGAATCCAATGAATAATCAACTTGGAAAGCTGGATAGCAGCTCAGTTTTACCCCTTAGTTTGTCCATTTCTTTCAAAGCTGGAACAAAATGCCAACAAGAAGTCCAACAACTGTAATTCCATAGCAAAAAGGAATGGTGTTTCCTCTCCTTCCCCCATTGTAGGATGTTGGCCAACATGTCTGCTTATATTCGATACAGGAAGAAATAAAATCAGCAAACTGTCACTTTGGTGGCTTTCCCTAATTCTCTGACATCTGTGTGAAAGTGTGAACCAAAGTGGATCATTCCTTCTCATGTTTCTCATCTTTTCAATTCAGACTGCTCCTGATGCTTGTGCTACTTTCCAGTTGTCTTTACTTTTTTTCCGGGGATGGAAGGCCAGCCTAGCTGAAGTAGTAATGCGTCTCAAAGGAAAGACAGAATCTCCTAGGCAGGTCAAGCCATCACCAATACCTTGACCATTACCTCTACTCAGGTCCTGATGAAGACAATAGCCTAAGGACTAGCAATATTTCTACCCCAGTGTTGTCAGTTATCATCCTGGTGAGCAATAGTCATAGAGATGCAGCCTAACAGCTACTCCTACAGGTGCTATAGGGTTAGTTAATGAAGATGCAAAAAGACATTTCTCATCACCAAAGTTCCTGGCACTGATGAATAGTTCAACATTGAAACTGATATGATTTTATTTTATTTTATTAACGTATTTATTTATTTAGAACTTAAATGCAAAATAAAAAAATCAAAATAGGAAAAGAAAGAAAAAGGAAAAAAAATTGTCATGTGCTCAGCAGTGCATCAGGGTGGATTCAAAATATGTAACAATAAATTTCCATTTCAAGAAAGCATATATAATAATAGAAGACATTATATTTATGACACTGATATAATTTTATAAGTGGAAATGACAAAAATAAATACCTGTTTTGACACTGGAATCTAAGGAGTATGGGACCTTTCCAACTGATTTGTGGCTGAAGTCTTTCTTATGTGTTGTACCCTCCATTAGTAGGTAATCTCCTTGAGAGCAGGGATTGTTTTAATTTTCCATTCATGTACCCAGGGCTTAGCACAGAGATTAACATGTAGTAATGAATATTTGCTTTGTTCATTCTTTCATTCCTTTGGTAAGTGAGAACTCACACAGGATAGGTACTTATATGGTGGTCAGAAAAAGTGATACAAAAACACTCTCAAGGAATCTCCGAAGAATTTTGGAATTGATTGTGTGACAGGGGACACTCTGGTTTAGGACCACCTAGCATGGTGTGCCCTTATCAGAGAAGGTGCTGTGCATTATGAGCAAAGCAGAGTTGAAGCAGCTCAAAAGAAAAGCGAGTTGCACAGTGTTAGACAATATATCGCAAATGTTCACATAGACTATTTGTGCCCAACCTGTGGTAGAGCATTCCAAGCTTGTATTGGTCTGATCATCCACAGTTGGACCTACTGTAACTTGAATTTAAAAAAGTGATGCCATTTTGGTCCTTTTCAAGAATGAAGGGCAACTAACTTCTTGGCAAATGGGATATTTTTTCTACTGACTATCCTGATGACTTAGATTCAAGATTTCACACACCTATCATATACCTACATTTCATTATACATATACATGTGAGAATATGTGTATATAAATCTATATAACACAGATATACACATATACAATATTCACAGGTTATATATATATATATATATATGTGTATGTGTATGTGCATATATATATATATATGTGCACATTTAAAAATATCTCATAAATGGCTATATCCTAACAGAATAGATGCTTCTGGGTTCAAACAAAATCTTTTTAAGCTCCTAGATCATCAAATAGTTTTTCTAGTTTCACAGGGCATGACAGGAAAGGAACATCATTAGGGATAAAGCAAAGCTGCTCTATAACAAAATGTTAACTTTAAAGCTATGGGGTAGGGTTTTTGCAATTACTATGGTACTCCTGATTGAAGTTATGGCAAAAATCACTAGATGGATGGAGAATGAGAAGTTCAAGAGTTGCCCTAGACTAGGAGTCTTGAGTTCCAGATTTAGCCTGTCATTGCATCACCTTAGGCATGTCTCACTTATCTATAAAATGAAAGGGTTGAATGATTTCTAAAGTCCTTTCTAGCTCTAAAGTTCTAGGCAAAAGATAGAATCCCCAAGATGCAGAATTTCAGAGTTGAAATGAACTTATTATATAATCTACTCCAACCCATACATGAATAAAAATCCTCTTATTCAAAATATCTGGCAAGTGGCAATTAAGCCTTTACTTGAAGACCACTACTTTCTGAGGCTGCCCATTCTGTGTGCAACTCTAGTTATTAGAAAGTTTGCCCTCTGTAACATTAATCTTAAAATTTGCCTTTTTGCAGCTTTCACACGATGCTTCTAGTTCTGCCCTCTGAGGCCCAATGAACAAATCTATATGATAATCTTTCAAATACTTAAAGACAGCCATCTTAGTCCCTCCAAGTCTTCTCTTATCTAGAAGGCTAAGCATCCCTCTTTCCTTGAACCTATATAGTATGGTATGAACTTGAGGCTCTTCCCTATCCAAGTTGCTCCTCTCTGAACACTTTTGTAAACTAGAATTGTGCACAGTTCTGGAAATGCTTTTACAAGCCATAAACCTGGATGACGTGTTATCTACATCTTTCCCATGTTTCTTATTTTTTTTTGACCCTCATATTTCACTTCATTTTTATAGTTCCATTCTTCCATATTTGGATTCCTGGATCTGTTGTGGTGCTCCTTGGTCCTAACTTTCCTGTTCTTGCTTTTCTTTTCTCTCACACTATATTCCTGGCAATACTCCTGTTCCATTTAGGACACAGTGGAGTTAGGTAAAGCTAAGGGGAGGATGTAGCAAACATTCATTCCTCTCTTTGTCTTTGGTTCACCATTGCCCAACCTTCTACAAGAGTACTCATTACATTGCCAGTATCCTTCCTCATTAATAGTGACAACTAACCACTGTTATTACCCATCAACTGTTTTATTTAATCAAATTCATTCTGAAAAACACTTACAATTGTTTCTGTTCTTGTGTATTATGATGTTATTTGGTCTTTTTTCCCCTTTCTGTGCCTCCTCCCCCCTCCCAAAAAAGCAAATAAACAACTGAATCATGGAAATTTAGTGTTATATTTGTCTTTTAAACTCAGAATTACTTTTCTTTTATGCAGAGATATTTTTTGTTGTTTGTTTTTTTACTAGATAGTTTTTCTGATATTCATGCTTTTCATTCTTTACCTCTCTACATCATTTCTCCTTGCCCCCAAAAGTTCCTGTCTTTACATTCTATCTCAAAGCATTCTTCCAGACATAATGCTACATTTGAAATAGCTTTCTTCTTTTTATCCACCAAGCCAAATTCCTATCTTCTTTTAAATTCCTCTTTAAATCCCATGGTGAAACTTCTTATTGACTTTGTACAGATTAGAAAGTTGTGAACATCTCTGTGGATGTCTGCTAATGAATCCTAGATCTAAAGTGGAAACTTTTTACTTTTCTTCCCTAAGCTAAAATTCCATTTACTACCCATGCAGCTGTTTTCCTAGGCATTCAAGATGGGACTAATCCTTATATGAAAATGCTAACTGGCTTCTAAGAGTGAAAATCTCAAAGCACGTCTCCAGGAATACAGTCAGCCTTCAACAGATTCATATTTGCAGCCTTCTGCCAATTACACCCACATCATTGCTTCATAATAATAGCTGATATTTTTATGACATTTCCAGGTTTGCAAAACATTTGACATATGTACCTAGGGGATCCTAAACTTCTTGTTAATAATCTTGCTCTCTGCCATAGCTGTATTATGTATGTATAGACACATATTGTTGGTGTAGTGGATAGAATGCTGAACCTGTTGTTAGGAAGATCTGAATTCAAATCTATTTGGATACTTCTAGTTGTGTAATTCTGATCTAGTTGCTTAAGCACTTCCTACTTCAGTCTCCTTGATTGTAAAACTAATGCTAAAAAATAGCATTATCTCTCATACTTGTGAGGTTCATACTTGTTCAATATTTGTAAAATACCTTCCCCTTCTCTATACTTCTGTTATCTTCCTTCCAAACAGGACTATTTCAAACCCTTCTGAGAATGAAATCCATGAGAAAAGCATGAAGTAAATCTTATTATTTATATATTTAAATTTTCCCTTCCCAGATATATCCTAACATGGCTACATATTCTTGTGTTGTCTCTTGAGATAATCTTGTTGTTCAACTGTTTTAGTTCTTTTCAACTTTTTTTTTACATCATTTGGAGATTTCATGGAAAAGATACTGGAATGATTTTTCATGTCCTTTTGCAGCTCATTTTACAGATGAGGAAACTGAGGCAAACAGGGTAAGTAACTTGCCCAGGATTATATAGCTGGTGTGTTTCTGGGTCCAGATTTGAATTCAGATTTCCTTGACTCCAGAACTGGTGCTCCATTTACTGTGTCACCTACCTGCTCCCTCGTGAGATGTGGAACAGCTCAAATGAAGGCTGATGCTTAGGACAGGTTAGGGAACTTCATAAAATGCAGGGGAAAGGTAGACTTCAGAAAATGAAGAGCAGAGAAAACAGTGGCTGGGTTGATCTTCCTAGAGTTGTCCCCATGCCTTGAATGCTTGAAGAAATCTTTATTGCTGCTCTCATTAACTCTGCACAGAACTTCTTAGTTTAGCTTGCTCACTCAGCTAGTTCCTTAGCTCACACAAGGATCCAGTTCATCCTGGCTCTTTGCCACAGGAGGGGAGACACCAGCCACTTCTCTTCCCTGCCTCGTGGGAAAAGATTGATCCAAGTGAGATTCCTCTTCCTATTATGCTTTTCTTTCTTCAACTTCCATCGCCTTGTCCTATATGTGCCCCTTTCTGATCTGTATTTTGTTACAAAGCCTTCTGAGAGATTTAATCTATGAAAAAAGTATACCAGTAAGTCCCTTTACAAGTATGTTTAATCTTTACAGCAGTCCTGGGAAGTTGTGCTATAGGTATTTTTACAGATGAGGAAACTGAGGCTTAAAAGAATTTAAATGACTTAATTAGTGATATTAGAGCCTAGATTTCTCCTGATTCTGATTCCAATACAGCACTCTACTTTACCATAGCTTACAGTGTGCAGCCTTGAGACTACATCACTTAGTGATGCTCCTAGGTGATCTGCTTTGGTGCACAAAGTCTCTCCTCTTTCTCTCAGCAGGGGACCTCAGTTGGCCTTCCCCAAACCTGCACAGTCCCCTCTGCTGGAATCTTTTTATCTCTTGGCCCAAGATATAGCCCCCCTTTTATGAAGATTTGTCTCCATTTGTTTCCTGGATGCTTCATGGTTTATACTTCTGTCTTTTAGAGTCATTTCCCCAAGAGACTTTCTTTGAGGTGCTGCCTCTTGAATCTACAGCATCCCCCTCTGCATCCTCTCTCTGAAATTTTTGAAATGAACCTAATTAAATACAATTTTATATAGTTGGTTAGTTTTTGCCTCAGTTAAATTAAATACATTTTAGAAAGCTTTATATACTGCATAATTTAGATTTATAATTTGTAGTTTAGAAAAAATCACATTTGTGATAATTTCTCTAAAAAACCTAGGCATCATGGCATCAGTTATAAATCTCTTTTATCACCTGAGCAAATTTAATGTACATTTTGGAACGTTTTCTTTTTAATTTAAAAATTATGTTTTATATATGCTTTTGGATTTTATATCACATTCTGCCTAAGTAATCTTCCGCTTTCTTGCCAAGAGAAAGTAAAATAGCTTCATTACCTGTTCTTTAGGGCCAATACCAGTTTTTCAAGTTATTCAGAGTTTGACTTTCTCTTAGTGATCTCTTTATGTTATTGTTATCATTATGCATATTGCTGTTTCTTTCTTATTTCACTCCACATTAATTCACACTAATCTTCCCATGCTTCTCTGATTTTTCTTTTTCTTTCTTTCTTCATTCCCTTTCTTCTTTCCCTCCCTCTCTCTTTCCTTCCTTCCTTCCTTCCTTCCTTCCTTCCTTCCTTCCTTCCTTCCTTCCTTCCTTCCTTCCTTCCTTCCTTCCTTCCTTTTTTCTTTTTGATAATTTCAATTTTATTTTATTTTCAGTTCTGAATTCTCTCCCTCCTTCCCTTTTCCACACTGAAAAAGCAAGAAAAATAATATGAAAAAATATAGTGTTAAGCAAAACAAATCTCTACACTAGCCATTTGCATCTCTTCTAAAAATGTAAATTGACACTTTTTTTTGGGGGGGGAAATGATAAAAAATGTTGAGGTTTTGGGATTGTCATTGGTCATTGTGTTGATTGGAATTCCTGAGTCTTTCAAAGTTATTTATCTTTACAGTTTTGATATAATGACTTTTCCAAGACCATAACTTGTTACAAGGTAAAGGGTTTCCTGGGATGGTAACTTCTGAACTTATGTCGTGCTTCTTTATTTCCCTAGTGAGCTGTTTTTCCTCCCTTCAGTTTTTTAGGGATAATCACAGAAATTATCACCCAAGAATCTGACTCTGTTTTGTTAATTTGAAGATGAAGAATTTTTTAAAGATAGCAAAAGGACAGGAAGATTTGGGGGTCTATCATGGTGCTGTTAACATTATTAAAGATGGAGAATTGGACATTAAGTTCCATTTTTCTCTGTAGTTGTTGTCTGACAGCTTTTACTCTTTAAAGAATGCCTCATGCCATTAAAGGATGATTGAGTTGAGAACAACTACGTGCTTTCATGCTTACAGTGGTTTTAGTAATAGGACATGAATTCCAGAATGTGGAAAATACTATGGTCTATGGGACCATGCAGATACATACTCTCCCTGTGTAGGCACAGGCACATCCTTTTTGGTCCACTGAAAGTGTTGAATTATTTTCCTTTAAACACTGCTTGGCCAACTACCAAAAGTGTTGTGTTGAAAACATTTTTTTATTCATTTTTAAATCCATGTGTGTTTTCAGGGAAATATGAGCCATAAGTTTCTGATTCATTTACACTTAACTCATCAAACTGTGGTTTTGTGAGAACTCTTTGATATCTAAGAAGCTGTACAATCTTTTTTTTTTTTTTTTTTACTATATTGTTCCAGCCTTTTTCCCCCCTCATAGAAACAGGAAGTTATATTTGGCCATTAGTAAATACATTCAGTCAAAAGAATCCTTGAGCTGGATCCAAATTCCAATATCTGAAGAGATTTGTGAAGTAGGAAAGTGTCATGCGGCTCAAAAAGCAAGAGTCAGCTACCTGTGTAGTGGACATTCCTGGAGAAGCTTTCTGAGTGAAGGCATTTTCCTGTTGAAATTTTTTTTGGAAATTTCCTCTGTGGCAAGATGACTGTATGTGTCTAAACTAATATAATTGCCAATAAGAAGCTTGAATTTTACATAGTACAGTGAAATAGAATTCATCTCTTTCCCTGTGCAATGAATTTGATATTGCTTACTGGGGAGATAGGAATGTTTAACAGGGAGCAGTTAGATAGTGTGATGTATAGAACATGGGCCCCCTGAGTTCAAATCTGTCTCAGACTCCTAATACTTCCTAGCGGTGTGACCCTGTGAAAGTCACTTAACCCCAATTGCCTAAAAAAAAAATCTATCTAACAGTACTGGTTTAGCATTTGCTAAGTTTTAGAATCTGAAGGATTTGGCGTGTGCCTTGTTACCAAGAGATGGCTTCTTTAAACTATATTTTCTGGTTTTCTTTTTCTTTCTATGGAAAGAGTGTTCCATTTCTGCAGAGAATACAGTCCAAAGAATATAGAACAAAGTAATATATTTAATACACTAGAATGATTTATTAAACATCATGGAATTCTAAAAGATATGTACTTTTAGAATATGAGAGGAAAAGTCTCTGAAATCTGTGCTCATATGATCCACAGATAGGGAAACTATATTGCATGTGTTTTGGAAAATAAAAACAAAAGCAGTGTCTTAGCAGATTAAAAAAAATAAATGAAAAGCAAATGCGGGAAACTGAGCAACTTTAAGCAAACAGACATGGGACTTTTAAAATCTTTTGCTTTTACAATTCATGTGACATATGGAAATTCAGAATACCTTGTCTTGTTGCATAAAATGTGTATTTATGTCTTACGTTAATCTCTCAGACCTGGGTAAACACACGTTAACCCCATTTGCTGTTACAAATTAGTTTGAATGCTGAGCTGGCAAACAGCTGCCAAAGGGTTGCATGAGAAAAATAACTTGAGAAATGAAAAAAAAAAGTTATTGGTTCCTTAAATACTGGAGGTCAGAACTTTAAGAAGACAGGAAACCAAGTATTTTGGGTTGTTGCCAAATATCCTCATCAGTTTCAGCTGTGGATAGAGGCCTTTTCTAACCTCAGGGCATTCTCTGCCTTTGTACAAGTGATTATGGACAGATTTCTTCTAAGGAAACCACTGGAAACACATCAGCAAATGACATCAACCATCGGCAAAACTTCCACCTCATGTCATTGTGAGGGCATTTTTTTCTTGGCTACTTGCAGTTAACTAGTCTTCCTTACAATCTCCCTTAGTAAGACATGTGTCAGTATGTCTGGCCACAACCCAAGAAGTCAATGAAGAGAGGAAAGGAGAGGAAAAGAAAAGAATAAAGAGAAAAGGAGAGGAAAAGAGAAGAAAAGATAGGAAAGAAGAGGAAAGGAGAAGAAAAGACAGGAAAAGAGAGGGAAAGAAAAGAATAAAGGAGAAGAAAAGACAAGAAAGGGGAGGAAAAGAACAGAGGAAAAGAGAAGAAAAGACAGGAAAGGAGAGGAAAGGAGAAGAACAGTGAGAGGAAAGGAAATAAAAAGAACAGAATAAAGGAGAGGAAAGGAAAAGAACAGAGAGGAGAGGAGAGGAAAGGAGAAGAAAAGAAAAAAAAAATGTCTAGAGAATGAATGAGCATCTCTAAGGTACTCTGGTCTACTTTAGTCCAGAGCATTTCTAATCCCCTAATACTTTTTAGTCAAGTGCTTTCAACATCTTTGAGGCTAATTGATACTCTCTAATTAGTTCAATATGTCCATACCTACTGTCTTTGGTCCTTTAGCATGATGTCAGGGTTGTGTTTGTAAGTGTGTAATGACCTGCTCTCTGGAGAAAAAAAAATATATATATATACTTACACTTTGAAGTCTTATTTGCATCAATAACATTTCCTCTGTCATTTTTGTTGTTTTTGTTCAGTTGATCTGATTGTGGTCCCATGGACCATATTAAGTCTAGAAAAATTAACAAAACAATTAAGTCAAACTCTTGATTTTTACTGTTTGCTGCCTTCTGAGGTGTAAATGCACTGAAAATTTAAACTCCTAGGTTTAGCACAACGGCCTGTTCCTTCTCAAGGGACCTCCTTTATAGAAAACCAAGTTGCAGTTTAATGGTCATGCATAATAATGTGTAAGCATTGTGATCAAGCAATAAAACAAATATACAGCCAGAATGAAAGCTCTCATATGTATGTACAGCTTGCCAGTAACTCCTGGGTTATTATTATCATTGTTGTTGTTATTTAGAATAGACTTGTAATTTCATTGATATGGGAAACTCCCAATGAGAAAGCTTCTTTTATCAATGTAGATTAACACCTGTTCTTATTGTCTTAGAGAATTACTTGGGGACCCTGAGGATTTAAGGGACTTTCCATGGGTAGTGTGGGCATTATTGGTCAGAGGCAGTGCCTTTTATGGTAAATATTTAACAGTCAGCTTTGCAGAGGAAAAAAAATGTGCCTATAATACATTTTTAAGTAAAATCTGCATTATTAATATTTTTCCCAATCCTTTAAGTCTAGATCAGTGGTTCTCAAAGTATGGTCTAGAGAATCCTGGGGAATCTCTGAAACCCTTTTAGGAGGTCTACAAATTCAAAAATAGTTTTTATTTCCAATATGGTAAATATCTATAAATTATAATCCAGATAAACAAAACCGCTTTGGAGAGATCCTCAATAATTTTTAATAAGATAAAGATACTGAAAACAAAAGTTTGAGAACCACTGGTCTAGATAATCAATAAAACAGTAAACTAGGCCTGATTTATACTATTTGAGGATTTCTGAGGTACAAATATTCACAATAGATATTTAACAACTAGCTCTTGAGTAAGTACAAATTGGTTGCTAATGGTGGGTTGGTAAAGGGAAGGCTTGAATGTAGATCTTTCTTACTGAGACTGCTTTGCTGTCTCTCTGCTTTATTAATAGTAGAATTAGGTTTACATGCTTCAAGGATTTAATGGTTCCTGGGAATCTGGGAGAGTCATTTAGTCTTGTGTACCCACAGTAGACTTATACTATTCCTCTCTGAGGCATTGAATACAAGGAGAACAAGGAATTAGGTTTTGTTCTCTTGGCCAATGGATGTTAATTCAGATACACAATGCAGTCAGCAAATGCTTAATGGATCGAGATAACAGAAAGGTAAATGTCAATTGTCAGTCTAAAGTTAGGGCGTTATAACTGTTTCAAGGAGGTGGGTGGAATTTCCCTAAAGTTGTGAAATGGCCTCCATGTAGAATCAACAATAGTACAGAGACCCAGAGACAGAACATGGAAAAAAATCATCTGTTCTAATCCTCAGTTTTATATGTGGAGGCAGTGATTCATTAATACCCTCATCTGCAGTCACCTTGGACTCAGAGCCCCGTGATCATAGTACTTGTCCCCATCAACAATTCTTAGACGGTAAAGAACAATCAACTACCCTCTCAGGCATGAAAACTAATTCTGGAATTCATTTCCCTGTGTAGCATCGAGATGTGCATGAAATCACAGTTTCCCTCAAAACCCTTGGACTTCTCAGGGTACTCCAGTTCTCTCACTTGCTTTAGCCTGTAACATTTTGGCTAATTGTGCCCCCTTCCTTTAGAAGAAAAGGCCTTTTTTAGCTTTTTTTTTTTATTGTCCAATAATTCAGTCATGTCGGACTGTCTGAAACCATGGACCAGAGTATACCAGGCCCTTACAACCTGAAGGACTCAATTTCCAATATTGTATTTTTAAAAACATTTTATTACTGTCCATGGAGTTTTCTTGGCAAAAATACTGGAGTAGTTTGCCATTTAATTCTCCAGTGGATCATCTTTTGCCAAACTTCCCACTATAACTTTCAATGGCAAAACTCATTGTTTCATTGAACTATGTAAGACATCTGTCATAGCAAAACAGTGATTCAGAAGGGACTGACTTCTCTTATGGAGCCTTATAGACATGTATATATTTATGTACACAGTATATATAGATATTGTATATAAATATACACGTGTGTGTGTGTGTGTGTGTGTGTGTGTGTGTGTGTGTGTGTAAAACCTGAATTACAAGCCTGGAGATTTTGTGTTACTCTCCTAATTGATCAAGAGAATGGCTAGATCCTATGTATCTGTGAACCAAACAAAAGAAAAGCTCTGACAAGGAGAAACATTATTTTTGATTCCTTCAAAACAGAGATTATATGTGATTCCATACTTTTTTAGATTCTTTTTGGAGAGATTCTTGGAGAAAGAAAACAATAACTTTGAGAAAAACCATTCTGGAAAGTAGCAACTATGTAGAGAACCTGGGATCTCAACATGTCCCTTATTTCCAGCTTGTATCCCTAGTGATATCAGGGAATTTCCCTGTAGATGAGATTTAGAATATTCTTTTGAAGATAGATATTGCTCTTTTCACCAATTAGGAGAATATCATGTAAAAGACTTTAGGTTTGAAACCCAGGCTACATATACAAAGGAAATAGAAAATAATTTGGTGGTTGGGGGAAGAGGGAGGGCATATTAAGTGGGGAGAAAAGGGAAGGGTACATGAAGGAGAAAATATATGAACTTTGGATTTCAGACTTCTAGGAGGAAGGTGCTATTATGATCTCCATTTTACAGTGGGGGTAACCAAGGCAGACAGGTTTTAATGATTTGTCCAGAGTCACTAAGCTAGTAAGTAGATAGAGCTTAGTATTCTATCTACTCTGCCAAGAAAAATCAGATCTAGAAAGAAAAAAAAAGACCCTTAAGAAGGAAAACAAAAATGCAAGCAAACAATAACAGAAAGAGTGGAAATACTATGTTGTGGTCCACACTCATTTTCCATAGTTCTCTCTCTGGGTATAGTTGATTCTCTTCTTTACTGAACAATTGGAACTAGTTTGAATCATCTCATTGTTGAAGAGAGCCACGTCCATCAGAATTGATCATTGTATAATCTTGTTATTGCCGTTTATAATGATCTCCTGGTTCTGCTCATTTCACTCAGCATCAGTTCATGTAAGTCTCTCCAGACCTTTCTGAAATCACCTTGCTGGTCATTTCTTACAAAACAATAATATTTTCTAACATTCATATACCGCAATTTATTCAGCCATTCTCCAATTGATGGGCATCTGCTCACTTTCCCGTTTCCAGCCACTACAAAAAAGGCTGCCACAAATATTTTTGCATATGTGGGTCTCTTTCCCTTCTTTAAGATCTCTTTGGGATATAAGCCTGGTAGTAACACTGCTGGATTAAAGAGTATGCACAGTTTGATAACTTTTTGATCATAATTCCAAATCGCTCTCCAGAATGATTGAATGTATTCACAATTCCACCAACAATGTATCAGTGTCCCAGTTTTCCCACATCTCCGCCAACATTTGTCATTTCTTTTTCTTTCATCGTATCCAATCTGAGAGTGTGTAGTGGTACCTCAGAGTTGTTTTAATTTCTATTTCTCTGATCAATAGTAATTTGGAGCATCTTTTCATATGTCAGTTCCTATTTATAAAGTACCTTAGATTTACATCATTTAGTGGTGTCTGAGTCTTTCTGCCCCATGAAACATAGTATACTAATACTGTCCATGAGATTTTCTTGGCAAAGCTATTACACTGGTTTATCATTTTCTTCTCCAGTGGATTAAGGCAAATATAGATAAAGTGATTTGCCAAGTTACATAGTAAGTGTCTGAGGCCAAATTTGAATTCAGGTCTTACTGTCTTGAGGCTTAGTATTTAGTAGTGGAAGTGAGGCATCTAGCTATCTATATATACATTGATTGATTTAATCTTTTAAAATTATTCTGAAAGATCTGCAGCACCATGTTTCAGCTGCAGTCTCATTCTGTAATTCCCCTCAGTATGGGGAGTCTCCTCACCCTGGAATATCTCTCTGCCATATTGATTTTCTTCTTCCATTGATGAGTTCCTTGCAGGTTCTCTGTTTTGAGGAGGAGTCCAGATTGTCTGTCCTTTATTTTTCTTGTAGCTTTGATTCTGACATTCATGCTCTCTCACATATACCTGCATCCTTCCCTGCAGCTTCTTTACCCTTACCCCCATCCACCCTTTCTCCCTCTACTTTTCAGTTTTCCTTCATGTGTTATCTTTTCCATAAAACATAAACTCCTTGAGGGTAGACACTGTCTTTCTTTTTGCTCATCGTTTATATTCCTAGCACTTAGCAACAGTACCTGGCAAATAGTATGCTTATAATACGTGCTTATTATTTTTAAATAGTTATATGTTTTAAATATTAAGTTAAATGAATTATTAAAAAAATTATTAAATTATAAATTAGCCAGTGTTTTAAGTTTATACATTTTTTAAAAAGTTCTTTTTCCTAAACTTTCTTTTTGAAAATTTTTTTATTTTTCCCAGTTACATTTAAAACAATTTTTTACGTTTGTTTTTAAAACTTTGAGTTCCAGATCCTCTTCCTTGTCCCCATCCCCAGACCCCATTAAGAAAGCATATGTGAAGTTATTATGCTTATTAATTTGAAATGCTTTATTACCCTTATTTTATAAGATGAAGTAACTAAGGCTTTAGACAATTTAAATGACTCATTCAGAATCACACTGCTAATAAATATCCCAGATAAAATTTGAACCCAGGTCTTCTTGATTTCATTCCTAGCATGTTATGCACCATCTCTTGTATACCTTTTACTGAACAAGTCCTTTTCTGAACAAGAACATGGTAAAGGTCAGATTTAACATATGCAAGTATTACTTTGTTCCTGTTTTGCTTTCTTTTGGAAGAGAAAAGGAATAAGATTCACAAGATTTTGTATTACTTAAGTAAATGATTATAAGTAAATATATAAGTATTTGAATAAAAAAATTACTTGGAGATAGAGGCAGCATATTTAGAAATCTATGCCTAAGGCCTAGTAAAATAGGTGACTTCATTAATCCTTTTCAGAAGTTTTAAATTCCTTAAAGAATTATCCTTACTATTGTCATCAGACTTCTAGAATCTCTAATTTTCTTTTGCCTAAGAGAATTGCTTAATGTTAAATTTCTCCATTGGGTCTTTAGCTGCTCAAAGTTTTTGAGAAGAAATGAAAAATTTGAGGAGAAATTGGGCAAAACTCCCAAAACAAAATCAAATCTCTACTTTACAAACCTTAATGCAATGCATTTAAAAGAGTTCAAAACATCTTCTTCCAATTAGATTACCATTTAGACCTTTTTGCATTTTTCCAAGCATAGAGAGCTCATTTGTATTAAGGTTTTTTTTTTAGAGGATTTCTGTAATCCAGTAACAGCCAAACAGTTAGATATAACAGATAGTGATTATTGGGGGAAAGAAGTTTTACAGAAATGCTTAATGTTAAGTCCATTTATAACATACAAATGTGTCTTTAATATATATATATATATATATATATATGTATATATATACATATACACACACACACACACACACGAGCTACTCAGAAAAGTTGTGCTCATTGGATTTCTTAAGTGGAATTATATTTTGAAAGCCCCATATAGGTGGGATAATTAAAAGAAATCTTGCAGTCACTCCCTCTCCCCCACCAATTGTCATGCTTTAATTTATTGGTGTGTGAATTGCAATTTGGGTCTCCTTGGTGTACACATACCTATATTTAAAATATTTATTTCTTTTTGAGCTCTGGCTTCCAATTCCTTGACTAACATTCACAGACAATGCTGAAATTATTTTAGTTAGAGAGAACTTCGCCTCTGGATTAATATAATTTTCCACAGAAAGTACCTTTCTTTTTTTCTATTTTAAAGAACAACCTCTGGGAAGAATTATCTAAAAGTGAATTTTTTTATTGTTTATTTCTTTAAAGAAAATTCCCTTTAAAAAAGAAGGAAGTGTTGTGATACCAAGACAGCTGGCTGAGGACAGTGACTCATTTTCCTTCATAAATTACAGCTCTTCAGACTGCCTGAATGAGTTCTCACATTTTCAAAAAAAAAAAAAAAATTATAAGTACCTATGGCTGTAGAAATATCCACTGAGGCAATTTAGGAAATAGGAAACTGAAGTAGGCGAATTCTAAGAAACATTAATGTATGCCTGGAAATACTTTTAAAAAAAGTTACTAAGAGGCCTTCTGTATATCTAGTAAGAAAGTACCAGGTTTTCCATTAAGGATAGTAAAAGTTTTAGATTCTGATATTGGATGAGAGCAAGAGGTATGCTTATTTATGCTTGCCTGCCTGGGTTGGGAGTTAGGGAAATAGAAAAGACCTTTAAGTTGTGTCTTAGTTCAGTTGGCTTAAGCAGTGATCTCTAACTGGTTTTTGGTGAGATTCTGGATCACTAGATGGGGTTAACAGAGAAAGTCGGAAGTAATGATAAGATTACTCCTTGAGGCAAGCAAGGAAAGGCACTGATGGGGATCAGCTCAAGCTTAAGTCCCACCCCTTGTTGGAGGTCCTGAATAACCCCACATTACTGTAGCCAATCAGAACACCAAGTTATGTCACACACACCCCTTCAGCATCCCTCTCTGCCTCTCTTTCCTTTCCCCCTATTCTCCCTCCCCATAAAATTTCCCCTATAAATCTGTCCATAGTCCACACCATTTTGCTGAATCCCTTTTGGGTTATCCTCCTATGGTGACTGCCTCCTGGTCTTTCTTCCCATCCCTTCCCTCATGCCTTATGGTGTTTTTCCTCTTCTTATAGTTAACTAACTTTGAGGGTGCTAAACTCCCCTAAGGATTTAACCTGTCAGACAATGGCATATTCCCACCTCATAGAGTATTTCCTTTCTCCTGATTAATTGTGAGTTCCACTGGTGAATTTGTCTTTTCTATTGTTAATTGTTATGTGTTCTTCTAAATTTATTTTGTATTTATAATTCCTGGTGTCTATTTTCTCTCTTCATTTTGTCTGTAACTCTTTTCATAAATAAACCTACCTTTTGTCAAACAGAAAGACCCTGTGAATTCTTCATATGACCATACCCCGACATTTGGTGACAATTGCTCCCCTCAGTCTCAACATTTGGTGCTGAACATCAATCTCATTAGTTTCATAGCATTAATTTATTCCCACTATTCATACCCAAATGTTTGTTTCTCTTTATAAAGACTTGTTAGTCTACTGTAATCATTGAATGATGGAGCTGAGAAGGGATCTTATAGAACAGCAGAATCATAGAATTAGAATTCAAACTGATCTTAAAGATCATATAGACCAACCCTAATTATACAAGATGAGGAAATAGAAGTGGCAGAGGTTGAATTTGATTTCAGATTCTCTATGAGCACTGATCCCATTCCCTCATTTAATTAATTAGGAAATAAATCACTTCATTTTGTATCAAGAACTTTCAATATTAGTGATAGCTATGTGACACTGTATTTTTAAAAAGCTTTATGAATGCCTTTTGTTTAGAAATCACAGACATTTAAAGACATAATTCCATTACTCTCATTTCTATCCTTCCAGATTTCCACAGTAACAAAACCAACTAATATGGCTAACTCATCTGCCAGTGTATGCAACATTATGCACCCATAGTCTCCCAATTCCCCAATGAAAGGAAGATAATGGATTTACTTATTTCTCTTCTCATTTTGTAGATGAGAAAATTGAGATAGGGAGTAAAGGAACTTTTCTAAGCTCAGTTAGCTAGTTAGAGGCAAAGCGAAGACAGCAATTCTGGTTGCTTGACTTCCGATCTATAGGTCTGAAATTTCTGGGCAAGGATGTAAATATGATTCATATCCTATTGTACATTAATCAGTTTTGCATTGTTTCCATAGTCTGTAGCCAGCCCCTTGAGTAATTGGTAAAAATATGTATTATTTGTATTAGTGAATTAGGAGAAAGTGTATAGATGAATCAGTGAAAATTCATGATTATTGGTTCCAATTTATCTTTTCAAACTTATCTCACATAACTTCCCTATATGTATTTTACTCTCTAGTCAGATTGGATGATTCCCTGTCTCCCAAAGTATATTCTGGGCATTCTTTCCTCTCTTTAGTTTTTTTTTTTAACTATTCCACCTGCCTTAGAAAGCACAAAAGTATTACTCTTCCCACCCCCACCCCCCCAAAAAAATCTTGTTGATATCCCTTAAGGCCCAGCCCAAATGATTTTTCACCTGTGATTCTCCCCCCATCTCATTACTTTGCATATTCTAACTTTAGTACTTGGTATATGTGTGTGTGTGTGTATATATATATATATATATATATATATATATATATATCTGTATATTTGTGTGTACTCATATATTTTAGATACATAAGTATATATGTAAACTTAATACTTAACATATTTTAATTTGTTTCATATTTGCTTTTCTACCTATATTATTGCTTTTTCAAGAGGGATTCAATATTCCTGCATTTTATTCAGTGAAGCACAGAGGAAGTGATACTAAATGCAAACTGAGTTTCAGGACACCATGACTTAGATAGAGGAAAGATCCCAGAACTGGGAGAACTTGAAAGTGAAAAGGCTTCTCTGAAAACTTGCCAGAAGAGTTAAGCAAGTGCTTCTAAAGAAAAGTCCCTGGTGAATTATAAGCTCCATGAGGCAGTGATTATGTTTTATTTGTCCTTGTAGCTTTCTCCAAAAGGATTTGAAAAATGATTCCTGTGCTGGGTGGAGAATTAAAGGAAGATATGGCCAAGAAATCTCATAGAATAGAAGGACATAAGGATTAGAAGAAATATCCCTATTAAAAAGAGCATAAAACCAATGAAGAATTGAAGTAGAATAAGTCTCTCTAGGTTGCATGATGTCAATTAATGGATGATGAATGATGGAAAAGAAAGCTCCCATGGGTGCACTGGTAGAATCCTTTTCCACTGATTGATTGCACATTCTTATGAATCAAGATGAGTTCCACTTTGATGCCTATCAGGCAATTTCCTTCTTCCTTTTTGTACTTTGATTCTCATAAGTTCCCTCTTTCTTACTGAGGTCGGATGACCTCAAACATTTCTTTAGAAGCACTTGCTTAACTCTTCTGGCAAATTTTCAGAGAAGCCTTTTCACTTTCAAGTTCTCCCAGTTCTGGGATCTTTCTTCTAGCTAAGTCACAGTGCCTAGAAACTCAGTTTGCATTTAATCCCACTTCCTGTGTTTCTCATTGAATAAGCTGCAGGAATACTCAGCCCCTCTGGAAAGTGCAAGTCTTCTGAAGTGTGTGTGGGGTGTGGTGTGGTAGGCTCAGTCAATGCATGAGATCCCACGTTCTGGTCCCATCAGTGGTTTTACTGGCAGAGGAAGAGGGCAGCAGAGGTATTGGTTCTGTTATTTGTTATTTATGTGGGAAGTACTGTCATTTTTCCTGTTAGCAAAATCCATTGCTTTTATTTTTGTGAAAGCTACATGATTGGGGGGGGGACCTCTACATTTTGGAATTTGAATATTTGAATTTTGTTCCTCCTTGTGCTATTTACAAAGCATTATAATCACCAGACTTCAGTTTCTTCATCAAACTCTAATAGGGCATCTTTTGATTGCAATTGCTGCATATGAAATGATGGAACCAGAACATAGAGTTTCTATGGTCCCTGGGATTTCTAAATCACGTGATTTTTTTTATCTGTAGGGATAGAGATAAAAAATTGGATTGGTAATTTAATTGGTATGGGGAATTTCTGGTTGGATAAACTCCCTTTGTGAAGGTTGGCACTTTCTCTGCAATTTGTAGTCTTAGAGAGTTGCCTAGAGAAATAAAATATTAAATGCCCAGTCAGAGGCTTGGATATGAACCATGATTTTCCTGACTTTGAGGCCAATTCTCTATTCAGTATGCCCTGTCAAATGATAGATTCTCAGGCTTTGGAAGGTCTCAGATGGCATTCAGTGGAGAATCTTTTATTATATCACCAATAAGAAATCAGCCAACCTTCAATTTAAGACCACCAGGGACGAGGAATCCACTCTTTTCCAAAATAGCTTGTTTAGAGGTATACTTAAACCAATTGGTACTATATGAATATTTATGCCTTGGAAATGGAAAAATCAGAGTTTGATTTTTTCATTTTGTTAATTGTCTAAACAAAGAAAAATTATGGAGAAAAAGTGACTAATGCAGATTAAACTTTAAAATGTCATGTGCTTTGGGAGAGCTTGTTAATAAGCTTTCATCAGCATATAATGGAATGCATTCCAGTTTTAGATAGTCTAATTTTTAGAAAATTTTTCCTTCTGGGGACAAGAAGAATAGTCCTTTATCTTCCTTCCATAGGGCCTAATCAGGCTAAAGTGGAGTGAGACTTCCACTTTTCCTAGTTCTGAACATTGTTCCTCTATCACGGTAGCCTAAGACAGCAATAACTTTCTCTAACTGTCACAACACACTTATGTTGATTTTGTAATTTACTACAACTACAATTCTCAATCCTTTTATTGATAGATTTTTCTATCATTAAGCTTCCTCCATTTTGTATGGACAAAGTTGATTTTTCAAAGTATGAGACTACATTCATCACTGTTGAATTTCTTATTATATTGGATCCAGCGTTTGGGTCTGTTAGAGAAGGGAAAAATACTGGATTGTGGGTCATAAGACCTTCCTCTGATATTATCTGTGTGATCTTCAGTAAGTAAGGCATTTTATCTCCTTCAACTTCAGTCCTCTCATTTGTGAAAGGAGGAACTAGACTAGATGGCCTCTAAATATGGCCTTTTGTTTTTCAGGTATTTCAGTCCTGAAATGTCCAACTCTTCATTATCCCTTTTGGGATTTTAATGGTAAAGATACCAGAATGGTTTGCCATTTCTTTCTAAAGCTCATTTTATAGAGAAGGAAACTGAGGTCATATTTGAATTTAGGAAGGTGAGTCTTCCTCATTTCAGGTCAGCTATTCTATGACTACCTAGGTGTCCCCAGTGTCTTTTATAGGTCTATATTTATGAGCTAAATCTTTATGAATCCAGATTGTATTATGTATTTAATTATTCCTTTTGTATTTGCAGATTGGATAACTATGGTATCTAAAATAGAATGAATGTTGGATATTGAGTCATGGAACTTGAATTCAAATCCCAATTCTGTTTCTTACTATCTTTTCTCTCCCATAAAATGAGCAATCTCCAAAGTTCCTTCCAGTACTCTCTGCTCCTGGGACCCTTTCCTTCCTCTGATCCAAAGATGGAGATGAAGATGGGAAAATTTTAGTCTAAATTCAATAATTGGCTATTAATATGAGAGAAATAATCACTTTTTTTCAACAGAAATAAAATTCATCAACCAATTTATATATTTAATGACACGTCTAAGAAAGAAACAAAAGAAAGTAATAGAAAATGAATATAAAGTATAACATAGTATGTTAATACTCAAATCAGTAGAATTCATGTTCAAAATGCATTGGAATTGGATGACAAAATAAGTGATAAGATTTAATTTAGCTCCAATTTACTTTGTTTTCTCTATCAGGATATATGATTTTGGGCAATTCTAGTAGACTTGTGATGGAAAGAGTCATCTGTATCCACAGAGGGAACTATGGAGACTGAATGTGGATCAAAGAATAATATTTCCATCACATCCACCATTTTTAGTCTTATCATTTATTTTATTCTCTTTTTCCTCAATACTGATTTTTAAAAACCCTGATGTGTTGATTTACATTCAGTTTCTTTAGTTCTTTCTCTGGACGCAGAAGGCACTTTCTGTCCAAAGTCTATTGGGATTGCCTTGAATCACTTAACTACTGAGGAGAACCAAGCCTTTTATAGTTGATCATCACATATTCTTGCTCTTATTATGTACAATGTATTCGTGGTTCTGCTTGTTTCTCTCAGGATCAGTTCAGGTAAGTCTTTCCAGGCTTTTTTATAATCAGCTTGTTCATCATTTTTTATAAAACAATAATATTCCATTACCTTCATGTACCACAACTTATTTAGCCATTCCCCAATTGATGGTCATCCACTCTTTTTCCAATCTTTTGCTATTGTGTCTTTCCTTTTTCTGAATGTTTGGAAGTTGATTCTCCCCAAATCTACAATATATGTCAGACCATGTTTAGTTTTTCTCTCTGTATATCTCATAAATTCTGAAGGGATGAATATTTCCCCCAAATAGTCTAGAATTTCAACTTTATCAATCAGTTTAGTTGCTCCTTATTGATCGACACCAGAATATTGCTTTCATTAGACTAAGAAATCATTGATGTTTCTCTTTTTTTATTATAGCTTTTTGTTGACAAAACATATGCATGGGTGATTTTTCAACATTGACCTTGCAAAAATTTCTATTCCGACTTTTCCTCTCCTTCTGTCCACCCTCTCCCCTAGATGGCAGGTAGTTCCATACAGAAATCATTGATGTTTAATATGGCATGGACCTCCTTGGGAGTCTGGTGAAACCTTTGGATCACTTCTTACAATAATATTTTTAAATGTATAAGATAAAATTTAAAGGAACACAAAGAAAACCAATTATATGGAAGATGGTTATAGATTATTTTAGGCTTGCTTTATAGATACTGCAAAGGAATAGGTACAGAGGATGGAGGATGGAATATTGTGTATGAGGAAGAGGAAACTGGCTAGTATTCCTGGACCATGGAGAGCATGAAGGATAGTAATAAAATGCTGGAAAGATAAAGAGAATCAAGTTGTGAAGAGTTTTAAATGTTTCCACAGATGACAGGGAGCCATAGGAATTTTTTGAGTGATGAGGAGGTAAAATGGTTAAAACTACATTAGGAAAATCATTTTGGCAATTATACGTAGGGTGGTTTTGACTGAGAAGAGACTTAAGAAAAGGAATGAAAGTAGAAGCTATTTCAATAATCCAGATGAAATGTAATAACAGTATGAACTAGGATAGTATGTGTAAATGGACAGAAGGATACATATCACAGAAATAGTGAAAGAAATGAGATTTGACAACCAAATAGGTAAGTGAGATAAGCAAAAGCAACTTTGCAGAAATGTTCAGAAAACTTGGGGCAAATTGATGTACCAGTGCTGATTCAAATAAAATCAAACTTTGTGCTGTCTGTGCTGTTAATTAATGATCTATAATTTCTCAAAATCTCTTTCTTACATTTGCCTTTCATGATATAGCATTTATTTCTCCTACTATGTGAAAAGGAATTAGAAGCAACATCCCCAGTGAAATTTCCTGTTTCTGTTTTGCTTTTTTTCTTGCTTGGCTAATTATTATAGTGATATTTTTAGGAATTTTATACGTAGCCATTCTTTGAGTGAGTAACTGGGATTGAAAAGCATTTGTTGGTCTATAGGTCCTTTCCACTGAACAGAAGATATTGTTAACAAATTGGTTCTAATTGTTACTAATGTTTTAAAGCAAAGAACATAAATGACTAAGTTTCCTAGTCACTATTAATTACTTGGTAGAATAAAACATAATTGGCCAAATATTATAGGCAAAATCCCATTCAAATGAGTTCCACAAGGCATCCATATTCTTTTTTTTTTTTTTTTTTTTGGTAGTGAATTTGGGTTCTACTAGATAAGACTATATTACAGGAGTTGAAGATGACTGGATACTATGAGTTACCAAGTATGGTCAACAAGCATTTATTAAATACTTATGTTATGCTACATATTGTGCTAAACATTGTGAAAAACAATATTCTGAAACCCAGAAGGAAAAGCGGGAAATGTAATTTACATATCTTAATCTCACTCCTTTTCCAAGCTTTATTGAGAATAAGGTTTGATTCGAGGATGACCATTTGGATATATTATAGAGGGAATTCTTTTTAAAAAAAATTTTTTTAAGTCATAGATCCTACTTGATGGCCATGAAGGAGTTGTTCCAACTTTATGAAATTATGCAGTTCTGTGAATCATAACAAACATTTCTGTTAGGTTACTGTTCTTGTTCAGTCGTGTCCAGCTCCATGATCTCATTTGGAGTTTTCTTGGCAAAGATATTGGAATGGTTTGCCATTTCCTTCTCCAGCTCATTTTGCAGATGAGGATACGGAGGCAAAGTGAAGTGACTTGCCTAGGATCATACAGCTAGTATGTATCTGAGGTCAGATTTGAACTCAGGTTTTCCTGACTCCAGGACCAGTGCTCTATGCACTGTGCCACCTAGCTGCCCCCCAAAATATTGTAGTTACTGTATAAATTGTTCAGTTCATAGTTTTCCAACATTCTCCAAATCTATCCCTTAATAATTTCTTCTGCTGAAACACTATTCCATTACATTGATATACCATGCTCAAATATTCTTAGTTAATTCCCCAAATGGGAATCCTTTTATTATTCAGTTCTTTCCCACCACCAAAAGGGCTGTTATAAGTATTTTTTGGTTCAATGAAGGACTTCAAAAGACCCAGGATCATTGAATCATAAAATGTTGTACAGAATTTAAGAGATTATCTCCTTGCAGAACAAAGAACATAGTCTTATAGACTCTCTAAAGATGAAAATTACTTTGTTTATTTGTTTATTAAAGTTTTTTATTTTCAAAACATATGCATGCATAATTTTTCTTTTTTATATATTCCTTTCTTTTTTTTGGAAATGACTTTAATTCAGCTTGTCCAACTATTTCACTTTACAAGTGAAGAAAATAAAATCTAAAAAAAAGTAAGGATTGTGTAAAGTAATAGTGTCAAAGCCTAGTCTCCTGACTCTTCACAAATAAGACCTCATTTGAACCTCTTGATAACTGCAAAGTAGGAAATATTATTTTTGACTTTAACAGAAGAGGATGAGTAATACAGAGAAAAATCAAATGTCTTACATAATATATCGCAATATATCAGAAGCAGGGCCAAGACTAGGATCTAAGTTTCTTTCCTTTTTTTTTTTCATTGCTGAAAGCATTTTATTTGGTAAAGGATCTGGTTTAAAAATCTAGCTTTTGTCCCTTATGATCACTTGTGTAGCACTGGATTAGTCACTTCAGTACTTGTGTTTCAGGTTTTTTATTTCTCTATCTCTCTCTTTCTTTTTATTTTTTATTAAAGTTTTTTAATTTTCAAAAGATACATATAGATAATTTTTCAACATTAATCCTTGCAAAACCCTATGTTCCAATTTCCCCCACCTTCTCCCCACTCCCTCCCCGAGATGGCAAGTAATCCAATATATGCTAAATATGGTATATATATATATATATATATATATATATATATATATATATATATGTGTGTGTGTGTGTGTGTGTGTGTGTGTGTGTATGTTAAGTCCAATATATGCATACATATTTATAAAATTGTCTTGCTGCACAAGAAAAATCAAATCAAAAAGGAAAAAAATGAGCAAGAAAATAAAATGCAAGCAAACAACAACAAAAAGAGTGAAAATGCTATATTGTGATCCACACTTAGTTCCTATAGTCTTCTTTTTGGGTGTAGATGACTCTCTTCATCGCAAGATCATTGGATCTGATCTGAATCGTTACATTGTTGAGAAATGCCATGTCCATCAAAATTGATCATTGTATAATCTTGTTGCCCTGTACCATGATCTCCTGGTTCTGCCCATTTCACTTAGCATCAGTTCATGTAAGTCTCTCCAGGACTCTTTGAAATCATCCTGTTGATCATTTCTTACAGAACAATAATATTCCATAACATTCATATACCACAACTTATTCAGCCATTCTCCAAATGATGGGCATCTACTCAGTTTCCAGTTTCTTTCCACTACAAAGAGGGCTGCCACAAACATTTTTGCACATGTGGGTCCTTTTTCTTCCTTTAAGATCTTTTTGGGATATATAAGCCCAGCAGAAACACTGCTAGATCAAAGGATATGTATATACAATTTGATAGTTAGGACCTGGGTTTCTTAATTCTTAATTTACTATTTGTTGTCCTTATTTTCATGTTGTTATGGTTTTGTGCTCATATTAGGGCAGGGAGGTGGTCATGGAATAGAGAATAATTTTGAAAAAACTATAAACTTACTGTTTATCCTGAGTAAATATTGTTTTTCCCTCTATAGCTTTAGGTATCATCATACAACTATCTAAAAAACGCCATTCAATTTAATGAAGGGATCATATTTCTGGTAAGGGAAAAAAATCCATATTTTTGATTGAAAAAATTTTGCAACATCTTTTCATGAAAATTGTCAAAAATACTAGATTATGGAAGCATTATGCATCAATTAATTAAATTTGTACAAAAAATCTGCAAATAATGATAATTGCCCAATAGAGGACAATATATTGATTGAGCATGTCCACTCGTATTTTACAACCAAGCATTTATTAAACTCTTATGTGCCAGATACTCTAAGTACTGAGAATAAAAAGAAAAAAAAATAGTTCTTTTAAGAACAAGCTTATAGCCTCATTTCCAAAATATATAGAGAATTGACTCTAATTTATAAGAAATCAAGCTATTCTCCAACTGATAAATGGTCAAAGGATATGAAGAGACAATTCTCAGATGAAGAAATTGAAACTATTTCTAGTCATATGAAAAGATGCTCCAAATCACTATTGATCAGAGAAATGCAAATTAGGACAACTCCGAGATACCACTACACACCTGTCAGATTGGCTAAGATGACAGGAAAAGATAATGACAAATATTGAAGGGTATGTGGGAAAACTGGGACACTGATGCATTGTTGGTGGAACTGTGAACGAATCCAACCATTCTGGAGAGTAATCTGGAATTATGCCCCCAAAGTTATCAAACTGTGCATACCCTTTGATGTAGCAATGCTACTACTGGTCTTATATCCCAAATTGATATTAAAGAAGGGAAAGGGGCCCACATGTGAAAAAATGTTTGTGGCAGCCCTGTTTGTAGTGACTAGAAACTGGAAATTGAATGAGTGCCCATCAATTGGAGAATGGCTGAACAAATTGTAGTATATGAATATTATGGAATATTATTGTTCTGTAAGAAACGACCAACAGGATGATTTCAGAGAGGCTGGAGTTAAATGAACTGATGCTGAGTGAAATGAGCAGGACCAGGAGATTATTATGCACTTCCACAACAATACTATATGATGATCAGTTCTGATGGACGTGGTTCTCTTCAACAATGAGAGGATCAGAATCAGTTCCAATTGATCAGTAATGAAGAGAACCAGCTACACCCAGTGAAAGAACACTGGGAACTGTTTGTGGACCACAGTGTAGCATTTACACTCTTTGTTATTGTTTGTTTGCATTTTTGTTTTTCTTCCCAGATTATGTTTACCTTCTTTCTAAATCTGATTTTTCTTGTGCAACAAGATAACTGTATAAATATGTATACATATATTGTATTTAACATATACTTTAACATGTTTAACATATATGGAACTACCTGCCATCTAGGCTAGTGGGTGGAGGGAGAAAGTTGGAATAGAAGTTTTTGCAAGGGTCAGTGTTGAAAAATTACCCATGCATATGTTTTGTCAATAAAAAGCTATAATAAAAAAAGCTTATATTCTAATAGAGGAGACTACATGAGCATAAACCAGCACATATCAGATATATATACAAAGTAGACAAGAGAAAGCTTTAGAGGGGAAGATAATAGAAACTGGAAGCCCTAGGCAAGATCTCCCACCACAGAAGGGGTTTTGAATGGTCCTAAGAATAAGCAGGGATTCTAAGAGGCTGACTTTAGTAGTTGAAGTTTCAGAAAATTCATTTCAATGAAATGTTAATTTTTAAAAGTTTCTTAAAATAATGAAATAATATACTTATGGTGACTATACTTTAGATTATATAAGTAAAAATTTCTTGACTGGGGCAATTTGAGTGTAAAAGCAGCTTCCCAAAGCAGAAATATTAGTGAGAAATGTTCGGAGATTTATATCTAATTTTGTCACTTCTCCAGAGATGGAAAAAAAAAGTTATCTTCTTGGAAATCTCAGTTTTCTTCAAAATACCATTTCAGTAGTAGCCTTTAAGTATATATATATATATATATATATATATATATATATTTGTATGTGTATGTACATATACACATATATACATCTATCTATCTATCTATACACAAAAAAATATATGTATATGTTGTGGGGTTTATTTGTTTTTTGCTCTCTCTTTGGGCTTACGATTTCAGAATCTCTTGCCATGTAGTCACTGTTTTTTCTCTCTCAGATATTCCATTTTTTCTATGTGGTTGTGTCCTTTGGCTGACATACATGGCTTTTCCGATCTTTTTTCTCATTTTCTTAATTGATGATGTCAAGACTGGGCCTGTAGTCTAAATAAAGTTGCTATCACCGAATTCTCATTACTGAAACAGGATCCCCTTGTCTCTGAGCTTGTAAGAGCATGCCTATTGAAGGAGAGAAGGTGGAATGTGAACTACTAGTATGTTCTTCTGATGTAACATTGTTCTTTGACAGTATTATTATTTTTCAGATAAGTCTCCTGTTTGCTTTGTAAATATTAAAAGATAGTTACTACTTGGACAGGTCTGATTCATTATTGACAGATTTCTTTGGAACCTTGGAGCAGCTAATTATCTGATTCCTGTAAATTTTAGTCTAAGATTATAGATGAACTGGAGGAGTCTAGGATTTTAGTCCAAATTCTAGGGATCACTTGTAAGAAGAAAGAAATGTGAGCAATGCTAAATTTAACTTATTTTCTTTTGTTGGCAAGTTTACCTGACCAGTATAGCAGGGGAATTCCATAGGCCTAGATTTCAGCAAATGTTTGACAAAGTATTTTAATGATGTCCTCATCACTAAGATAAATAGAAAGACTGTGGATGATAGTTTAAATAGATGAATTCAGATTTTATTGAATGGCTATATCCACTGAGTGGTGATTTAGTGATTCAATGCCCTGCATTGTACAGTGGATAGAACACTGGGCCTGAAAATCAGGAATATCTGGACTCAGTTCTGCCCTCATCCAGCTTATATCACTTAATTGTGGTCGGCCTCAGTTTCCTCAGCTGTAACGGGATAATAATAGTACATACCTCCAAGGGTTTTTGAAGATCAAATAAGATTATATTTGTACAGTGCTTAGCATAATGCTTGGTACTTAATAAAATGTTTGTTTCTTTATTATTCTGGAAAGAAATCTATATTGAAATGTCAGAAGCCTTCTGTCTGATGTTGTTCTGTTCAAAATACTTATCTATATATATTCTCTTTCTGTATACACATACACATTTAATGTTATTCAATATGCCTTGTATAAAGACATAGATTATGTGGTTGTTTTCAGATTCAAATTTACCGATGACATAAATCTGGAAGGGGCAAAAATAGGTAATGTTTGCCTACCATTTTAAGATTTATCAAGTACTTTATATATACAATCTCATTTGAAGCCTCCTGACAGCTCTAAAAAGTATGTACTATCATTTTAACAGAGGAAGAAACTGAGGCAAACAGTGGTTAAATGACTTGGATCACACAATGTATTTGAGGTGGGATTTTTAACTTAGGTCTTCCTAATCAGTCATTTAAAAATCTGTTACATTACAAATAATGGATTGAATAATTGAATAATAAGGCAAAATTTAATAGGAATAAATGTGAAACTTTACAATTGAGCTACAGAATTAAAAATAAAAACAAAAACAAACTCTAAGCAGGAATGGGTTATTGGTAACTCACTAACATTTTTGTAATGTTAGGGATTGGCCTTGTATTTTTACAGAGAATCCTTGGATAAGGAAACTTCTACCTATTCAGAAGATCATCTTCTTTGCAATTCATAGGATTAGAGTTGCAAATACAAATAGAAGCTAGGTCACTAACCATATATAAATTCCTGGACATTCCATATTGACTTAGAAAATTATATATTCACATTGTGTATGTTCTATTGGATTTTTAAATTTTTTGTTAAATATTTTGTTTTGACATTTTAATCTGGTTTGGGCTGCACTCAAGAGTATTATGGACAGGGCAGGGGAAGGGGTAGGGAAGGGTGACAGCATAGATGTATTCAGATCCAGTCAGAATCTATCTGGAGTACTGCATTTGGTGCTGGTGACATATTTTAGGAAGGCATTAACAAGGTGGAACAATTATAGAGTAGAATGACAGGGAGGATGAGGGGACCGAAAACAACAAACCAACTGATCTTGGAATGCTTAGTCTAGGGAAGAGAAGTATGTGTGTTTGTGTATGTGTATTCTGATGCACTGTCTTAAAATATTTCAAGGATTATCATGAACAAGAGGGATCAGACTCATTTAGCCTGGCCCTAGAGGGCAAAACTAGGAACAATGAGATGAGCGGGTTTTGGTTCAATATGAGAAAAAAAAAATAGAATGAACTAACTTCTGGGGTAGAGAAGGGGGAAAGATTCCCACCTTTAGAGATACTCAGATGTAGTATACTGCAAAGAAATGAATTTGAGGTCAGAGTTCTGCATTCAAATCCAGCTTCTCATACTTGGACAAGTCATATAAGTTTCTTAGGCTCCAGTTTCCTCATCTGCAAAAGGTGGGTGCCGGACAAGCTGGATTGTGAGGTTATTTCCAACTTTGGCTTTGTGACCATTTGCTAGATTATACTGCAGAGGTGATTCATGCTTCACTGAGGCATTAGACTAACCTATAGCTGAGGTATCTTCCAGCTCTGAGAGGTCATTGAGCTTTGAGATAAATTGGCTACAAAGAGGGACTTTTTAAATTATAAATTTTGATTATAAATGCTTTTTTCTTTTATGTGTCTCCACAGAAGAGGTAACAATGTTGAGACTCTGGGTAGAAATCTTTTTCTTTAGGGCTTCCTGAAATTTTTAACTCAAGAAGAGTAATTCTTGGGGTTGGAAATTCTCATACATGCCAAAGGAATATTTTGAACATATTGGCAAAGAAAAAAAAATCATGATTGACATAAAAATGCTTAATTTCATTTTTAGTTTTAAGCATATCAAAAGACTTTCCACAAGAGAATGTAAATTCTCTAAAAAGGTGAAACAATTTTTGCAAATGGCCATATATATTATACCAAAGGAGATATTTAAGGAGAGGGAAGCCAGACAGTTTAAGAAGTGATTAAAAGCTCATTGCTTCTGCTCAGTAGAATGTTGCTGGTTTTTCAAATCCTTTAATAGGGACTTAATGCTAATGCTGTGGGATAGTAAAGTCACTTAATGTTAGTAATCTATGCAAAGAAAAACAAAGATAGAAAGTAACTGCTCTAAATTCCCAAAGACTTTAAAACACAATTTCACCTCAGCTCTCCCTGACCATCTGATATCTGACTATCTGGGGCTCCATGCCTTTGGTAATCCATCCCCATAGAGTAGAAAGCCTTGTATGAATCATTATGATAATGGCTGACATTTATATGTCTCTTTAAGGTTGGCACAGTATCCTTAGTTGACCCTCAGAATATCCCTGTGAAGTCACCCTCATGTTAAAATTTTATTTATCACTCCCATTTTACAGATTGTAGGGGCTATTGTGATTCCCATAATAACAATAATAATAATAGAATAACTAGCATTTATATGGTGCTTTAAGACTTACAAAATGTTTTATATATTCTATTTCATTTGATCTTCATAATAACCTTGTGAGGTACGTGCTATTTTTATTCTTGTTTTGCAGATGAGGGTACTGAGGCACAAAGAAGTTGAATGATTCACTGTGGATTACACAGCTAATAAATAACTGAGGTAGAATTTGAATCCCAAGGCCAGAATTATATCTATTCTGCACCATTGCTGGAAAATTGTGTGTATGTATATGTGTCTATATACATTTCAGTTGTTATTCATTTATTTTTTATTTGTGTTTTACTTTTTGTAACCTGATTTAGGATTTCCTTGGCAAAGATACAGGATTAGTTTGTCATTTCCTTCTCCAGTTTATTTTTTTACAAATGAGAACATTGAAGCAAGCAGGGTTAAGTGACTTGGTCACAAGGATAGCAAGTATCTGAGGCAGGATTTGAATTCATGAAGAGTAATTGATCTGAATCCAAACCCAGTGTCCTAACCATTGCTCTACTTAGCTGCCCCATATGTGTACACACATATGTATATGTGCACACATTTAGGTAATATATACATACACAGACATAGTACCAGAGATACTTACATGTATATTCAAACATACACATGCCTATGTATATATAACTCCCTAGTCTTCAAATTTGTTTTTTCAAATTCCCCACTCCACAAAAGGGTTTAGCCATATTCAAGCAGTTGACTCAGTCTTGTAATCACCAGAAACAAGTTCTGTCTGTCCATCCTACTGGCTCTACTCCAGCCAGTCGCTCTGGTGTTTTGACTTGGAAAAATGTCCAAAAAAATTAAAGCAAAAAAGCCCTAACCCTCCCTCTCCCAACAAACAAAAAGAAAAATGTCATCCATATAAACAAATTTTCCATCTTTCAATGATTTCACCAGAGTTGGAATTCCCTTTACTAATGTAAATTACCTCAATAGATGGTTTCATGAACTGTTATGGACAAAGGAAGATCACTAGTAGCTAGTCTTCTGGTGAGTTTCCATGTTAGTGAGACAATAGAAAAAGTACTAAGAAAATCTGTTTTTGAATGCAGTTTCTGGGGCTAAGCACCATAGCTTTTGAGAGTTTGGAAAAGACCTTGGAGATTATCTAGTACAAACTCCTCAGTGGTTTGTCAATTTGAAATGGGAAGGAACTTTAGAGATAATCTTTCCCATCTCTGTCATTTTACAGATGACAAAACCAAAGCTCAAAAAGGTCATCAGATAGTAAGATGGTAGATTAGGCAAAGACATCAGCAGTAGGTAGGCAGAAAGAGGGCTAGGAAAAAAATTAGCCTGGAAGTCCTGGAAACTAGGAGACAGAATTAAAAAGAAGAGTACCCTAGCCATAGGGGATAGCCAGCCAGTGGGAAGGCACTCATATATAATATGGAGAGAGGGAGGGCAGTTAAATGACACAGTGGATAGAGTACTGGTCCCCCAGTCAGGAAGATCTGAATTCAATTCAACCTCAGGTAATTATTAGCTTATCAGCACTTATTAGCTATTTGACCTTGGGCAAATCCCTTAGTGCTGTTTACCTCAATTTTCTCATCGGCAAAATGAGAAATGACAAGCCACTCCAGTATCTTTATCAAAAAAAACCCAAATGGGATCTTGAAGAGTCAAACACAATTGAATGACAACAAATCATTTTATGTAAGGTCAGAGTAGGTTTTTAATCTGTCATCCATGAACTTGTTTAAAAGATATATTGACAACTGTTTTTCTTTAATAATCCTCTGTTTTTTATTTTTTGCCCTTACAATTATATTTTTTGGAAATTTTTACCTGCCAAAAGGGTCCATGATACAAGGAAGGCTAAGAAGCCATGCCTTAGAGTATTCAAGGTCACACTCAGAAGAGAGAAGAGGTTTTTATTAAATATAATGGGTTGTGTGGACAGTAAAATCAATTGAGTGAGTTGAGGGAGAGAGACTGGAAGGATGTAGGGGAGTTGGGGAGAAGCCAAGAGGAAATAACTCTAAAGAAATGACATGACATGGCTTAGCAACCTGGATGCAACCTCTTCTAGATGGCAGGTAATCCAGTACACGTTAAATATGTTAAAATATATGTTAAATCCAATATATGTATATATATATTTATACATTTATTTTGCTGTGCAAGACAAATCAGATCAAGAAGGGGAAAAAAAACTGAAAAAGAAAACAAAATGCAAAGGGCTTAATTCTTTTAGTACAAGAAACTCTGCCTCTGTCCTAAGATTTTAACAATCACTTGATAATTATTAATTACATGTCTCCTCTGAACACTGCATTGGTGAGGAAAAATGTAAAGTTTAGAGATCCATGATCCTTGGCCTAATTGAGTAGGTATCTATACCTACAATGTCACGGCTAGCTTTGTATTGCTTTCTGCTCTTCCTTGCTATATCTTTTTTAGCTTGGGGTTCTTAACTATGGTGTCCCCAAGGAATAAAATATCAGATATCAGAGAGTGATGAATTAATTTAGATGGGAAAAATGAATCTTTAATTTTACTAAATTTTGACTTAATACATAGTCATATGTATTTTATGTTATTCATTTAAAAATGTTGTTCTGAGAAGAGTTCATAAGCTTTAGTAGACTGCCAAAGGGGGTCCTGTTTTAGGTAATTTTGGTCAAAAAGATGTTGGGGGTGGAATATAGAGGGTTTAGGATGCACTCTGAGCACTGAGCTTCTTCAGTGTGACTGCCTGCCTGGCCCACATCTGTCCAACTCTCCCTTTCAGCACAGCATGAAAATGTTGCCAGTTTTAGGTCCAACTGAGTAAGTTGTGATGCCTCTTCTGGTAAATCATTTATGGGAAAAGAAAAACATAATTCATGAGAATGGCAGTAGCAGTTCATTAGGCAATCCAGGAAAACAAAATATTTTTTTAAGTAGGAGGAGAATATATTGGGGGGAGGGTCTGCACATGCATCAGACCACCATTGCATAAATTATACAAACTTTTTTAAAAAAGCCATCCCAATGCACATTTTCACTTGTGCAGGCAAATTCTTTAAGCACTCATAGTGAGGGAGAAATTTTTGTAAGAGGTTGGTTGCTACATGGTTGGGAAAGGGATAAGCAAGGAGCTTAATTTAACCTGCAATAGGCACAAAATGTTCTTCAGTGAAGACTAATTATTTGCTCTCTAGTTCTGGATAATTAATGAGTATCTTTCAGCACTACTTACTGGAACCAGATCCAGACTGGGAAAAGAACTAGACTCTTGGCTTCACTCCTCACCTGTTGAATTGCCTGAAGCAAATAATTTTATCCTTCAGTGCTTACACTTCACGTGTAAAATGGAGATGAGACTGGCAATAAGATAAAGTTTTCCAGGTCAGATGGAGAATTTGAGGATGGGGGAGAGAGAGAATTCAGAAACACTGGGTCAGAGGGCATTTCTAGGTCCCCAGGTGTAAAAACATATGAACTAATATATGAACTAATCCAGCACAGTGCAGACAGAAGCAAAACATGGTCAAAAGGTTGCTATTTGTATTCCTTTTTGGATATTCTTAGGATGACTGGACATTGAGTTCATTAAGTTCTCATTCTTTTGTTCACCAGGTAAAATTCACTAAATGTTGACCTGTGCCCAGTATTTATTAAAGCCTTGGAGAGTTGGGTTTTTTAGGTTCTTAAAGAGAAAATCCATACAGATGGAATGAATAAGTGGACGCTGGTTCTCTGCTTACAAAATTTCAGATCAAAGAAGTTAATTTTATATCTTTGATATTATCAAGGCATCAACCAGAAAGCTTTCTTTTTTCATTTGCTATTTAAGTGTCTAAACTATTTTATGGAAATTCTGAATAAGAGAACTCAGGAGAAACTTGTACAAAGAGTGTTTGAAAGGGGTAGAAAAGATAGACTCCAAAGAGATGAATATTCTAAAAAAAATGTTACTCCTGGTTGGGGGGTGTATCAGTCCCTTATAAAAGCTTCACAAGAGTCCAAGGTCTCCAATATAAAGAAGTCATATATAAATTTACCAACAGATCAGTGGGCCAGCGTGAAGTTCTAAATAAAATGTGGACATTTTCATGCCTCAGCAAAATCTATGCCAAGTTGTTCTGCTGACAATTTTATCCAATATAGAATGTGAAGTTTTTTAGAAGTTTTGTACCTTGGTTTTTAGTAACTTTTAGTGAATGTGAGATTCAAGGTGAGACAGAAAAGACTATGTGCAATCTCTTTCTGTATATATATGTATATAGATATAGATAAATATAAAGATAGATAGATATACAGAAATATGTATCTGTATATATATATACATGTCAGAAATCATTACCCTATCCCAATTAACTGACTTTATTGATTCTAATTTCCTTTCTCCACCCTTAGTCTCCTCCTCTTTTGCAATTACTGTCAAGTGGAAGAAAGGTCAGAAAATAATGTCTTTTTTTGAAGAGCCTAAGAATGTGATAAGCCACAAGGTACATATCAGTAGGATTCTGTTGCTATTTTTTAAAATAAGAATTTCACTTTCCCAAAGTTGTTTTTGGATTTCCATTCATGATGTGACTAGCCTTCTCTCTAAGATGTGATTTGGCTTGTAAAGTTCTTTCTGTGAAATTTAAGCAAGAAGGGAAAATGCTTAGGGAGACAGATTGGGAGCTGTAACATGTTGGAAAACAAGGGCCTTGGTGGTAGTGTTGAGGAGTGGTTTGAGCTTGAATGATCCTACAGTTGGAGATTTTTGTTTGCTTATTAGTAATTATGCCAGTGATAACACCTCCAGTAAATATTCCATTGAGGTAAACACATTATTGTACCATTACATCTCCAGGTGTTTCAGCAAAGACAGTTGAATAATTATAGTGGCTGTGTCAGGAAAAGAGAAAACAGGCAAGTCTTCAGATTACGATGAATAGCAAGTAAGTGGGACGACAGCATCTTTTGGCAAGGAGACAGCTAGTGAAGGTGCAAATTGAAGAGGCCACCCACGATGGCCCATGAAGAGCTAGGAGAGAGAGGGAATGGAAAGGTGAAGGACTATGGCAATGACCTACCGTTGAGATTTAAAGAAAGCCATCAGAGCGACAGTAAAATTTCATTAATTAATTCTCCACTGATTTATCCTTTGTAACAATTCAGATAACTACTGGGCTCTGCTTTATCTTTGTTCTACTGTGAAGAAAGGACTCACTAAGCCAATGAATAGTGTGAACAATATCATGGGGAGAATTTTCAGAATTATGGGAAAAAATCCCTTAGTTCAAGTTCAATTTAATTGAATTCAACAAGTATTTGTAAAGTACTAATTATGAGCCAGGCAAAAGAAGGTGAAAATGTATAAGTAGAATTGCATTAAAATGGGAACGCGCAGAGCCTGTATAGGGATGATTTAGAGCCAGCAAACTGCTTTAAAGTATGGTTTCAGAAATCTAAGAAATCATCTTAGATGATCATGAACTTCTGACTGTCATGGCTTATAGATCACTGTGTCTCTGACTTTCCTTTTCCTACTCTGTCTTCATCTTATTTTGTAGTTCTTAGTCCCTGCCCTATGACCAGGGGTTGTGGGTTTGCCTAATTCAGAATGTGTCAGTCATAAATTAAAGTTTTATTACAGGTCAGTACTGCTCTTTAGTACCACTTCTTTCTCACACTTGTATTGCTCCCTTAGATATGTATATCCATTTAAGTCAAGTTAAATCCAGTTACACCAACATTCCAAATATAAGCATCTATTATTTAATATTTATTCACCCCCTCTCCTTCTCTTCTTCTTTCTCCTTCTTTTCTTTCTTCTCCTCCTTCTCGTTCTCTTCCTCCTCCTTCTCTTTCTTCTCTTCTTCCTTTTCCTTCTCCTCCTTTTCTCTCTCCTTTTCCTCATCCTTCGAGAAGTCAAGCAATATAACAATTATATATGTGAAGTAATGCAAAAATTTCCACTTTAGTCTTGTTGCAAAAGAAAACACACCCCAAAAAATCCTCAAGAAAATTAAAGACATTTTTTAAAAGTGTGCTTCAAATTGTACTTAGAATTCATCAGTTTTCTTTCTGGAATTGGATAAGATTTTTCATCATAAATCCTTCAGAACTAGCTTAGATCACTGACTGTATTGATCAAAATAGCTAAGTCTTCCATGTACAATGTTCTCCTGGTACTGCTTTATTTCCTCTATAGAAATTCATATAAATCTTCTTGGGTTTTTCTGAAACCACCCTACTCATTATTTCTTATAGCACAATAATATTCCATCACAATCATGTACCACAACTTGTTTGTTCATTCTCCAATTGATGGGCTTCCTTCCATCTCCAGTTCTTTGCCTCAACAAAAAGAGCTGCTACAAATACTTTGATACTAATAGGTTCAGTTCTCTTTTGTTGGATTTTTTTGGGTAGGAGTATTGCTAGATCAAAGGGTATGCATACTTTCATATATATATATATATATATATATGTTATATTTTGCTCTTTAGAATGGTTGAACTTGTTTATAATTCTACCAACAGTACATTACTGTCCCAATTTTTCCACATCCCCTCCAGCATTTCTCATTTTCCTTTTCCCATCATGTTAGTCAATCTGATAGGTATGAAGTGGTATCTCAGATTTGTTTTAATTTGCATATCTCTAATCAATAATGATTTAGTCCATTTTGTTCATGTGACTATTGACGTGATTCATGTGACCTCTTCTGAAAACTTCCTGTTCATATTCTTTGACCGTTTATCAACTTGAAAATGTCTCACATTTTTTATAAATTTGGCTCAGTTTCCTATATATTTGAGAAATTTGATGTTAAATTTTAACCCTGTTTCCCATTTTCCTTCTAATTCTGGCTGTATTAATATCATTTGTACAAAAGTTTTTAAAGTTTCTACTACCAACATTATCCATTTTGCTTCCCATGATATTCTCCACCTCTTGCTTGGTAATATATTCTTCCCTTAGCAGTAACATTTCTTACTCAGATTTACCAGCGGCAGCCAACTCTTGATATTTGCACTAATGAAGGGACAAAATGTTAAAAAAAAATACAAACATTAAGAAAGACACACTTTTGATATTTGATATTTGGGCCCATTTTTAACTCATCCCTACTCTGTTATAGAGGCTGAGGTACAAAATAAGCTAGAGAAGAAGGCAGTTCTGAATTTCTATTCATTTGTTTTCAATTGAAAATGGATAGTATAAAAAATTTTGGATAGAATTAGAATTTTATATCAGAAGGAAACAGGTTTAGAGGTCATAAAATCATACTTTTTGTGCTGAAACTTCAGAGGAAATCTAGTTTAATTTATAAGTTAATACATAGAACACTTTTTTATTTTTTGCAAAATGCTATTCAAATATGATCTTATTGCATCTGCACAACAAACCTAGGAGATAAGTGCTATTATTATCCCCATTATATAAATTGAAGAGGACAGAGACTAAGTAATCTGCCCATAACTATACAAGCTAGTAGAGTATCTCAGGGCAGATTTGAGCTCAGGGCTTCTATCCATAGCATTCTATCCACTGTAAAGTGACTTCTCCCAGATGCTTCAACAAGTAAATTTCTGAAGAGTGATTCAAACTCTAGATTTCTTGACTTAATTGATTTTTTTCTCTGTATGAGACGGTAAATATATAATAATTACATATAGAAAATGTCTGTTGTTAATAGCCTCTTAACCTTAATCTTCTATTTTAAACCATTCTGTCCTGTTTAGGAAGAATCAATAAGCCAATAAGTATTTATTAAGCACCTCTGATATCCCAGAAACTGTGCTAGATACTGAAAATACAAAGACAAAAGGGAAATTATTCCTGCCCTCATGAAGCTTACATTTGATAGAAAGTAAAATATGTACATAAAGAAATACATAAAAAAGAAACATAAGATGAATCTCAACCTGTTCATTTGATAATTTTTATTCACTTCATCTGCTTAGCGATGCAATCTATTTATATATTTTGATGTATTTGTCATGGGTAGGGCACTAACTATGAGGGAAGATTAAGAAAAGTTTCATGAAAAAAAGGTTGGTGATTAGTCTTCATTACCACAAATTCAAATGAAACTAAAATGAACAGAAAAGCTAATTAGCATGTCGGTCCATGGCAGTGACAGATCTCTGCAGACTTTCTGTGGTGTGAACAGAAACTGGCATATATACGTCCAGGAGTTTTATCAAAAGAAGGTTGGCCCCATCATCCCACAGAAGTGGAAGGGATGCCGTCTTTTGCCATCCATTATTCATTGAATGAGTTTTTTCTTGGACTAATTGAGATCTGGGAAAGACTTTAGCTTAAAAAGATCAAAGGCTCTTCCTGCATCAGGAGCCATTGTCAATTATCCTAACCCATGTCTTGCCGCTAGATTATGATTATTCTGAAAGAGAGAGTGAGGCTGTTGACTCTGCACAACTTTGCCTCTCTTGATCCAATTCATTTACAAGTCAAGAGATCACCTTGACTTTTGGATGTCATCAATCCTTTTTGAGACTGATGAATATATATGTGAGTGAAACTGGCTAAAAACTGGGATGGGGAGGATCAGATAGGCTCTGGAATCTCTGAAAAATTTGTAAAGTGGCCTATGCCTGGAATTCAGGTCCTAGCAGGAGATGCCACCTTTTTTAGGTGGCAGTTGAAGCAGTTTTTCTATATCTCTCACATGCAAAATACTGAAGACTAATTTATTAGTTTGTTTTTGCCCATATGTGTTTTACTTGTTCTTCCCTTTTGCATGTTCTAATGAACCTTCCTCCTTCATGAAAGATTACAGGATGAAAATCTCCGAATGAACTTTGTGTTTTTCTCAGTTAATATTTCTGTGGCAATTAAACATGAAAGCTTGAGGAATATTTTTTTTGCCCTTACTCTTAAAATTTTTTTTCTAAGTATAATAATGAACATTTCTTCCCCAGGATATCTTTTGGCTTAAAATATGCCTTAAAGGCTGTCACTCATGTTCTTACTGTAATTTGTAGATGTGTGCTTTGTCATTCTAAACTCAACTGATTCTACAGATTAGCTCTTTTGAATTGTTACTTTGGAAAATAATTACATAGAATCGCAGGTTCAGATCTGAAAGAGATCTTAAATGTCATAGATTCGTAAATCCAGAAACCTGAGAAGCCATACTATTAAGAAACATTATTCTGATTTTATCAAATACCAAGTAAAATGGGCATATATATAGCAAAAAAAAAAAAACAACAAAAAAAAGGATTTTATGTGAACTTTCAAGTCTCTAGTATGAATGATTTGAATTCCTTTTAAAATAATAAAATCAACTGATAGCTTTCAAAATCGTCCTGCTTGTTTGTATTTATTTCTAGTCCTCTGTTTGGTCCTCTAGATGTAAATTTAGAAATCTTTATGTTTGAGAAATCTTGGGTAGCACAAAGATAGTTGATGGTTGCCACTTAGTTGCCTGAGAGTGTGGATGCTCTTTCCAATTAGTTAGGTCTCAACCTGTCTTCTGTGCTTGTCCTGTGCAATCATTGTACATATTATAGGATTATTGATTTAGAACTTGGAGGGATCTCATAAGTCATTTTGAGGGACCTCATAAATCATTTAGTCAGTCCAAAGGTTCTTAAACTGTGGGTCACGATTCCATATGAGGTCATATAACTGTATGTGGAGGTTGCAAAAAGTTTGGCAGAAGTAAAAGTATTAAATATTTTGCCAAGATTTAATTCTTTATGTAAAAATAAACAAGTACATCCATCTCAATAGTATGTAAATTTACTTTGTCTTTCAGAAATGATAAAAATTATAGATATACCAAAGAATTGTTTTAAAATAAATTTCTTTATGATCTATTATCAGTAAATGCTTAATTTGTGTACCTATCTTACATACCTACATGCCTGGGATTATGTAGAGATTCTTCTGTGGAAAGGGGTCACAAATGGAAAAAAGTTTAAGAAGCCTCTCTCCAATTCAATTCCTTCATTTTATGTATGAAGAAATTAAGATTTAGAGAAATGAACTATCTTGCTTAAAGTTACATAATTAGTAAATGCTAAAGTTGAGATTTGAACCTCAGAATTTCAGAATGAAAACACAGCAATCTTTTCATTGTGCTGCTATATTCACACCTAAATTCTTTATAGGAAATCCTTCTAAAATATAAACCAGAGAATATTGTTGGTAGTGGTGGTGGGGATTAGGTGAGAGAACAAGTCACTTCTTTATTTTTCTTGACATCTCAAGAATACTGTGGGAACATATGGGTTGTCCATAAAAGAATTTTAAAAATCAGATAGCTATAAGAATTTTATCTAGGCTAACTGATGCTGTTATTTTTCAGTATTGGTCACTAGTTAGTGGGACCTGACTACTTGTGCAGCCTAACTTCCAAATGGACCGTGGTTAGAGACTTGCTAAGGTGGATGGAATTTTCTAAAAAGTGTTGAATGCAGAGCTGATAGTGTTTTTAAGGGGTGAAAGGTAATAGGGGTTTTGTGCTTGGTCTTTGTGTATCTAACTGGTAAAAGCCTCAAACACAAAAACAGAGATGTTACATCTGTGGCTCCCATGAAAGGTCTCGTGTTATCTAACTCCTCAGAAAAAAACAACAAACCCAACCCGGAGTAAACATGGCCCTCAATGGACCCTTCCAATGCTTCACTGCACACCTGAGTCTTGCCTGAGCTTCCTCTGGGTGTCTGAGGGGCATTGTCCCCATTCTCAGGATGTGACCTAAGACCCTGGCCAAATTCTTATTAACACAGAGCTTAATCTCCTGATTAGGCCCTGCTCCTGAATGGAAGTCTTCCTGTCCTTGGATGTCACCCAGAAGCTAATCACGAGTGATGTATGGGGGCAGCATTCTTTCTAAATGCATCTCCTTTTTAAAAATAGTGTTTGCACCTTTTGAGAGAAAAGAATTCCCCCTCAGGCTATGCTGGTCTTTTCAAAGTAGTGCTTGCTTTGCTTCTTCAAGCCCCCCACCAGGCTGGACTGTGGCTGTCACTTTTCTGTAGAGGCCAGGGGAAGTTTTAAAGTTTTATTCAAGGACCTCAGGTGTGACTTAATGGCTGTCAAAACAGAGGTGTAATGTGGTCCATTTAGAAATCCTTGTCCACACTTTAATGGAGAGAGAAGGGGGAAGTTAAGTGACCAGGTTCACTGTATAAGGTATTAGTATGTTTCTCTAATTTTTAATTTTCGTTGAAATTCTCAAAACATTGTGAACATCTCCAGTAGATTCCAAGTCCCTCGAGGACAGAGACTTCATCTTTGTATGTTTATCTTTATTTTTACTTGTACCACTATAGAGCCAAACTTCTTTTTTTTAAATTTAAAGCTTTTCATTTTTCAAAATATTTACATGAATAATTCTTCTATATTAACCCTTGCAAAATCTTGTGTTCCAATTTTTCCCCCTTTCCCCATTCCTCCTAGATGGCAAGTAGTCCAATATATGTTAAACATGGTAGAAATATATGTTAAATCCAATATATGCATACATATTTATATGATTATCTTGCTGCACAACATAAATCAAATCAAACCAGGAAAAAATAAGAAAGAAAATAAAATGCAAGCAAACAACAACAAAAAAGTGAAAATGCTATATTGTTATCCACACTCAGTTTCCACAGTCCTCTCTCTGGCTGTAGATGGCTCTCTTTATCACAAGATCATTGGAATTGGTCTAAAGCATCTTCTTGTTGAAGAGAACCACTTCTACCAGAATTGATTATCTTATAATCTTGTTGTTGCCATGTACAATTATCTCCTGGTTTTGCTCATTTCACTCAGCATCAGTTCATGTAAGTTAGAGCCCAACTTTTTAAACTGTGGTTTGTAACCCCCTATGGGGTCCCATAACTAAATATGGGGGTTGCAAAAAATATGATTTATTATCAATAAATGTTTGATTTTTATACCTATTTTATCTACCTATATACTCGGGGTCATGTAAAAATGTTTCAAATTGGAAAAGGGTTTGCAAGTGGAAAATATTTAAGAAGCCCTGGTATATACTAAGTGCTCAATAAATGTTCTAGGCCTGAAATCAGGAAGATCTCTCAAGTTCAAATCTATCCTCATACACTGGCTGTGACTCTGGGCAAGTTGCTTAACTCTGTTTGCCTTTGTTTCCTATTTTGTAAAATGAGCTGGAGATGGATATGGCCACTCCTTATATATATACACACATAGACACACACACATATACAGGTGTGTTTCCCATTCCAATATCTTTGCCAAGAAAACCTCAAAGAGGGTCACAAACAGTCAGATACAACTCAACAGCAATCACAAAAATGCCAGTTTGATTTGGATTCATGATAGCACTGATTTTGATATAAGACTTGACTACTTTGCCTGCATCCAAAGGGAACAAATTAATAAAATTCCAAAGGTATTCAGGCCCAGAGCACAAAATCCAAAGCAGTGCATAGCTAAGCTTCTATGCATTTTCATTGTTTAACTCTTTATTTTAAATAGTTTTGAAGTCCATGAATTTGTTCATAGATTTGATTACATCTGATTATATTGATTATTCGGTGTATTTATTTGCACTTATTATCTTTCACATTAGGCTGTTAGAGGCTTGATATAGTAATTGAAGTAGCAAACAGATATCACTTATTGAAAACTTTAATTAGACAGATGCTCTACATTAGAAGTGATGTTGTCAGGATAAGGTTTAAGATGAGGTCATTGAGTTGAGCATTATGAAATATTCACTTTAAGACAAAGTTTGCTATCATCCTTAACTTTCAGGCCATTCACCAATTTCTTTGGACCACCATGGGGTTAGAAATCTTTTTTTTCTGTTAGTCAAACAATAGTTATTAAGTATTATGTGCCAAGCACATGGTGGGGATACAAAGAAAGGGAGGAAAACCATTCAAATGGGGGAAATGACATGCACTGAGTAGATATACAGCCTCAAAGAGGAAGGCACAAGCACCTGGGGTGGGGGGAGAGGACATGGAAAGGTCTGTTGCAGAAAGTAGGATTTGAGGTGAATCTTGAAGGAAGCTAAGGAAACTGAGGGAGAAGTGAAAAGGAGAACATTTCAGGCATATTTGGGCCAGACAATGCAAAGGTACAGAAATGGAAGATAAGAGTCTGTTAGAGAATAATATCTAGCTTCACAAAGAAGAGGAGTTAAAAGTTATAAGATTGGAAAATTCCAGGTTAGGAAGAACTTGAAATGCCAAAGAAGAGTTTATATTTGACCTTGGAGATAATGGAGGGCCACTGGAGTTTATTGAGAACTGGGATGAAACATTTAGAGTTATGCTAGAAAAATCACTTTTGCAAATAAATAGAACGTTTTAGAGTAGGGAGAGACTTGAAATAAGGGAGACCATTTAGAAAGGAATTGTAATAGTATAGGCAAGAGGTGATGAAGACCTGAAGTAGAATGAAGTTGGTATAAGTAGAGATAAGGGGATGTATTTGAGAAAGCCTATTAAGATAAAAATGGTGACATTTGATAATGGGCTGGATTTGTGGGAGAAGTGAGAGTTATAAGTCAAAAATAATACCCTGGTTGTGATCTTTGGGTGTCAAAGGTGGTGCCTTTGACAGTAATAGGGAAGTTGATAAAGTGGGGAGGATTTGGGGAGAAAGATAATGAGTTATGCTTTGGACATTTAAGTTTGAGATGTCTATGAAGCATAGTTGGAAATGACCAAAAGGCAGTTGGTGAATTCCCTCTCAGGCTGTGCTGGCTTTTTCAAGTGGCATTTACTTTGTCTCTCAAAGACTATAATGTGGCTATTACTTTTCAGCAGGCCACTAGCAGTATTAAAGCTTTCTTTAAGGACTATAATTCATGAGAGAAAGTAGGGCAAGTCATACCTACATACATATGTGTGTATATTCATATATGTGTGCATGTGTATATCTCCATGGATATAGCTGAATAATTGAATTCATTGGAGCTGATGAAATCAATAAGTAAAGTAGGAGAGAAAAAAATGATGAAGATTCAGAACAGAGCCTTGGAAGTACACCCATAGTTAATGGGCATGACATAAAGGGAAATACTGGCAAAGCATATGAAGAAAGAATGGTTAGAGATATAGGAAAAGAATCAAAAGAAAATAGTATAAGAAAACTGAAAGAAGAAAGAGTATCCAAGAAGAAGTGACTCACGCTCTCAAATGTTGAAAAGTTTAAGAGGATTCGAATTGAGAAAAGGCTATTTGATTTGGCAGTTAATAACTTCAGTTGAGTTAGCATTAGTTGAATATGATATCGGAAATCAGCTTATAAAGAATTTAGTAGAGACAGAGACAGAGATAGAGAGAGAGGAAGAGAGAGAGACACACAGAGACAGACAGAGACACAGAGACAGACAGAGAGAGGAGAGAAGGTTGGGGGACAGGGGAGAAGAAGGGTGAGAGAGAGGAAGGGGAAAAACAGAGAGAAGCAGGAAGAGCAAGAGAAAAAGTGGGGAAGAGGAAGTGGGGCACTTAGTGTAGACAGCTTTCTCCAAAAGTTGAGAAGAGGAAAAGAGAGGTGGGAAGAAAATTAAGAAAAATGTTAGGATTAAATGGAAATTTTTTAAAGGATGTATTTAAATGTGTTTGTAAACATCAGGATAAGAGCCAGTAAATAGAAAGATACTAAAGATAAGAAAGAAAATGGAGAAGATAATGAGTATTATCATCATCATCATGCTGGAGATGACATGATAGACTAAATTCAGGAGTTCTTGTAAAGGTATTGGCACTGAGGAGGAGAAGGGCCACCAAAATGGATTAAATTGTGACATATTAGAAGACAGAGTCTAAGTGGTGAGAAATTAGGAGAGAAGAGGGAATTCTTCTTGGTCAATGTCCTCACTTTTTTCCCATGAAATATGAGGCAAGGTTCTCTACAGAAAGTCTAGAGGGAAAATCTATGGGAGGCTTCATAAGGGTTTGAAATAGCTATTATGGGGAGTGATATACAAATTGATTAGGGAATGATTATCTTGCTGAAGTGAAGACTCAACTGAGGCTAGATAACAAATCTGTAATGGAACCAATCAGCTTGGTTTCCTGATTTCCTACAGCTCTCTTCAGGACCACATGAAGATGAATGAAAAATGTGAATGGTTGAAATAGCCTAGGGTGTGGGAATGGCAAGGTGTAATTGATGATTAGGAATGGAAGACAAGGGATTTGAGAGTAGAAGATTGTGTAAAATTGAATTGGTTGTTTAGCTGGTCAAGATAGATAAGAGAGGAGAATATATCCTAAGCAGAGAGGTAACTCCTCTAGGAAAAAAACTGAAGGGATAAAGAGGGAATGGAATCATAGTGAGAATGAAGAACAAGATTAGGGATTATAAGATTTTAAGAAAGATAGAATGAAAAAAAGATAACGACCAGAGTTCACAAACATAGAAGTGGAACTCTTGTGGGTGATGACAAAATGGAGGGTATGACCATTTCTGGGTGTGTATCTGACAAGGAGTGTGGGACTGGGTCATAGGAACTGGGCAAGGAGAGTATTTGAGAGAATATCAGTCTCTACAATCAGTTCTTTACAAAGAGAAAAAGAGTTGGATTGGAGAGAGATTATATACCAGGTATTGGATTTTTTGAAGAAAGATGGAGAATGCGTTTTTTTTTTTTCCTGAAGATAACTAGCAGGAGATTATTGGTAGTAGGTGTAATGTTTGGAGAAGAGAGAAGGAAAATAGAAGAAAATTAAGAGGAGAATAAACAATATAAACAATAGAAAGAAGGAAGGGGAGAGGGGAGGAGAGAGAAGGGGAAGAGAGAAAGGGGGAGAGAGAGAGAAGGAGAAAGAAAAAGAAAAAAGAGAAGAAATGAAAATGAAGAAAAACAATAAATATAAATACATATGGAAATGGTTAAAGACCACCAATTACCTTAGGCACTTTGACATAAATTGACAATTCTTATCTCCAGTAATTATTTGCCTGGTACATAGAATGTTTAAACTTTTCTATATAAAACAATTAGTAAGTGAACAGAAAGTCTCAAAGGACAGAATTTTTTAATGTAGTATGAATTAGCTAATGGGGTGATAGTAAAATTTGTTTGTGATAATTATCTTATTCCTTAAAAGGAGATTATGCTGGATGAATCATCTTGTATATATGATTCCATGTTTGTCTGATTTTTATCTGCTTTGTTAAGACGGAAAGGTGATGTGGAGGAGGGAGAAGAGTACAGAAAAGAGGAAAACAGTATTTTTCTTAAAAACTGTTAACAATTAAGGACTTCATTACTTCAGATGGAAGTAGGGTTTTAAGTAATAACTAGGCAATAGCTGAGATATATTAAAAGTTGTTTTTAAACCAAAAAAGTTGAGTTAACAAGCAATAATTGATAATGGCTTACATTACTGAGCAAAGTAAGGATTCAATAAAGTTTCCCTGTCCCTGTCTGTCTCTATTTCTGTCTCTCTCTGTATTTTCTCTCTGTCTCTGTCTCTCTTCTTCTCTTCTTTTCTCCCTCCTTGTGTCTCTCTCTATTAGAGAAGTATGTATGTGGTGACTGAACAGGCTGAGAGGTGTGAGGGAAACCATGGCACTGAGTGAAACTGACTCACAGAAAGATCATACCCATTCTAATAGCCCCATTAGTACATTGTTCTAACAACCCGAGTCAATCAAGAAAATCTGGATTTCTAATCACACATTTATCTACTGAATTCAATCCATCAATAAATCAATTGATCATTACTTGTTGAATGATTGCTATGTACAAGGTCCCATACTAGGAGTTGTTGGAGATAAAAAAAAAAAAATGATTTCTGATCACAAGAATATTACAATCTAAATTGTATATGTGGGCTCCAGGATCAGTAACACATGAATTATTGATTTTTTGTATAAATATCAAATAGCTAATTTTAGGGTTTCAAAACTGGTCCCATGTGAGTAGAAATAGAAAGCTCCAGCTTTCCAGGTCTGATGCCTACATGAAATTTCTTTTCATTTCTTCTGCCAAGATTTATTTTTCTCTCCTCCAACTAGTTAACTTCCCACCCAGTCTCTAGCCTATTTCTATTGATCATCTCTCTCTAGAGCTAGTCTAGTAGAAAGATGGGTTATGGTGGAGAGGAAAGAGACAATAAGCCTATTAACATCCAGACACTCTCACTTCTTCCACCTCCCAACTCCTAGGTCCTCAAGCATATCAGACTTTTCTTCTAGGACCACTGTATGGCATATACTCCCATCAGGTTGCTTGGCTGTGATCAATTTAGGATTTGGAGGAGGAGTAGGGATCAATAGAGGAGAAATTATATGCCTGCAATCATCACCATTGCTCTACTCCCATGGTAAACTCTTTGGTAAAGACTGTCTCATACCTTTTCTTGCACTGTGTGTAAGATATGCACTGCATAAATATTTGCCTGTGATTATGATGGCAGTTGATAGGTTTCTTATTGAACAAATAATTTATTCTAACCTGTCACTTCTGTAATAATCATCCAAAGGGTTGTCCATCTCAGAGTCAGGATTTGAAGATTACTCCTGGAATCCATCCTAATTAAAACATTGGAACCCATTTAGTTTCTTTTGGTGCACCCCATGTGTCATGGCTAGAAAATTCCTACATCCTATTCTTTAGGTGATTCAGAACCTTTTTTTCCCCCTAGTTGTAAATATCTTCCTGATGCTATCTAATTTCATAATGCCATCCCTCTCTGGATCAATCTTATGCTTCCTAACGCCTCTCCTCTTCTGTCTTTAAAATATATATATATATATATATATATATATATATATATATATATATATATATATAGTTCCCTCTGGAAACTTCCTCTTACTCATTTAAGATTTTGTTTTCTTATATTCCTTCTATCTTTTGGTGATTACTGAAAACTAACTTTCTCCTGAACACAGCACTTCTCTTGGCACCTTCTCAAGCTATTTACTCTTTCTCTCCTTTTTTCTGATATATAAGGCCAGCAGAAGAAATTAGGGATACTTTTGGCTCTCCACTGCAACTTTCAAATCTCTTACCTTGACCACCATCAGTTAGCAATCACTTGTTTTCCTTTAACGTTCACTTCACTCTATTATCTTTGTTGTTGTTAATTAGAGATTTTCAGAGCACTCTCCTTTCTTCTCATACCTGTCTTTTCCATCCCAAGCGTTAACCACTTCCTGTACCTTGACTTCCCAGTTTCACATGGTAGGGGCCACACTATAGGCAATATTTCCTGCTCCCTCTTCCCCCAATTGAATTTGCTTAATTATAGCTATACTTCAGGAAGTTCTTTTTGTGATGTCTCTAGTCATGCAAATAGTCTTAGATTACTTAGATTAAGTAAAATTTTTGATAATTTAAGAATTTAGAGATTATTGTCAATTAGGCACTGATTTAGAGGCTTGAAATAATAATTTTAAAAAACCCCAACAAAAAACCAAGACTACTAAAAATATTGGGAGATATGATTTTCTTAAATCTCAGCAAGGTTTCTCTTCTATGTTAAGGGAGATTTTTCTCTTTTCTCCATTCATTTGACTCATTTCATTCATCCCTAAAATATATCCAGAAATAATCTCTGATACATGTTACCGCCCCCTCTCAGGGATTGTGTGGGCTTTATAGCAAAATCAAGAAAGAAATGGACAGTGGAAATGAGAAATAGCTGTCTCGTGGACTTTGGCTAAGTTCATGTATGGTTCATGGGTCCTCAAGGAAATGAGGAATTTGGCTGGGATCTATATATTGGATCAATGGAGTCTCACCGATGTCAATTAGACTGTTTCCCCTTCCCCTCTTCTTTCTCCTTCCAGCTAGCCCCTACTCCCCTCCCTAACCCCAAATCTTCCAACTCCACCCTTTCCGGCACCCTGAAGGGGAGGACATGAGTCAGCATTGTGACTTGAAAGTGTGAGCTGCATCTGAGTCCTCAGAACTTAATCATTTCAGAAAATCTAGGACTTACAACAGAGAAAGTCGTTCTCCAGCCTCCTCCCTCCAGATTGTTTACTCCATGTGTATGCGGGCACTTTTATCTTTAAGAGAAACAACAAATAAGAAGAAAGGTTAAGAAACAACAACCCTAAACACAATCCACCACTCTCTAAGCCTGGGCAACAGACTGCATGTAAGGAGAACTCCAAACAGTTCACTACTTTGAACATCTGGCTCTTGGCAGCATTCAAAACATACGAGAGAGAGAGAGAGAGAGAGAGAAACAGAGAGGAGAGAGAGAGAGAGAGAGAGAGAGAGAGAGAGAGAGAGAGAGAGAGAGAGAAAAGAGAGAGAGAGAGAGAGAGAGAGAGAAGAGAGAGAGAGAGAGAGACAGAGACAGAGACAGAAAGAGATAGAGACAGAAAGACAGAGAAACAGAGAAAGACAGAGAGAGACAGAGAGACAGAGACAGAGAAAGAGAGACAGAGAAGACAGAGAGACAGAGACAGACAGAGACAGACAGAGACAAAGAGACAGAGAGAGAGAGGTAGAGAGAGACAGAGAGAAATCTGAATTCTAAGAGAGAGAGAGGGGGGGGGGGATATGAATTTGAATATCACTTCTGATCTTGGAAGACAGAATAAATTTTCTTCTTTGTCCTTCCAAAAATACAAAGAATTATAACATCATCCAGGTGTCCTGTTAAAACTTTCCTGAAGCCATGGTTTTCTAGAGACTGAAAGCTGGCCTAACTGGCTACTTTGGGTCATCTGGAAAGATGTCTGGGGCTTAAAATTATCTTGTATTTTCTGTATTACATCAGAAATGAGATAATATATGCATCTCTCTGACTCCATGTTGTTACTTTGCATTATAAAAAAGTTAAATTCAATTCTGTTAGTATAATATCCAATCAGTACTTCAGGGAGTGACAGAGGATGGCTCTGTGGCTTCTCAGTTGAGAGTTGGTAGGCAATGGGTATAGAAAGAGGCATATGTTGTTGGATCTGGCCAATTTGTTGATTTCCTCTCTCTCTCTCTCTCTCTCTCTCTCTCTCTCTCTCTCTCTCTCTTCCTTCCTTCCTTCTTTTCTTTCTTTCTTTCTTTCTTTCTTTCTTTTCTTTCTTTCTTTCTTTCTTTCTTTCTTTCTTTCTTTCTTTCTTTCTTTCTTTCTTTCTTTCTTTCTTTCTTTCTTTTCTTTCTTTCTTTCTTCCTTCCTTCCTTCCTTCCTTCCTTCCTTCCTTCCTTCCTTCCTTCCTTCCTTCCTTCCTTCCTTTCCTTCCTCCCTCCCTCCCTCTCTCCTTCCCTCTCTCTTTCTTTTTTTAAAATAATGGCTTTTTATTTTCAAAATACTTGCAAAGATAATTTTTAACATTCACCCTTGCAAAACCTTATGTTCCAAATTCTTCTCCCTCAGAGAAGGGAGAAGAATTTTCCTTATCCCCTTTCCCTAAGTAGCAAATAATCCAATGTAGATTAAAAATGAGCAATTCTTCCAAATGCATTACCACATTTACCCTGCTGCACAAAAAGAAAAATCAGATCAAAAAGGAAAAATATTGAGAAAAAAGCAAGCAACAAATTTGTTGATTTCTTTATTCTGAACTGTGCTTCTTTGTTACAGGGAAAGGTTAAGTTGATGATAGTGAGTCATTGGAGAAATGACAGATTTTTTTTAAAGCATATCAAAGAAAATAAAATAGTCAGTTGAAATATCACGTTCACTCCAAGACTCCTAAGGACAACTTTTCTCTTAGTTGTTAGAGCAAAGGGCTGTTAGTCAAATGGCTCAAAGGAGAAAATTCATTGCTATTTCAAACTATCAGGAAATAATCAAAAGCCAAAAATTTAGGCAAAAACATTTTCTGATCCTCCTTAATGCTAATGTCTTTTCTCTATCAATTATTTCTAATTATTCTGTATTCGTGCTGTACATAATTGTTTTTAGTTTTATCTCACTCATTAGATTGGGTATTTCTTAAAAGCAGGAATTCTCTCATTTTTTTGTATCCTTAATCCTTAGCATGGAATCTTACACATAGTAGGTACTTAATAAATTGACCAACTAATCACTTGCTGCATTTTGTAACAGCAAAAGGTCAATATTTGGAAATCGATAGTTCACACATACAACAAGCCAGTTTTTTATATGAAATCCTTAAGACAGGATAGGAGAGACTTTAGATCTCTTCTGGCTCTGCCAATGTCTCAGTGTATTATCTCAGGAAAAAATATGTAGATAAATGATTATTGCCATTCTGTTTGGTAAAATAGTAGGAACTATTTCTTCTTCCCCTTCCCCAACCAAGTATTTCTTGTGTAACAGGAACTTCTCTAAGAAAGCCCAATCTAATATGGAGATGTCTTTGAGGGACCCTAGTAAATGACTAGGTGTAGACTCTTGTGAGTGGCTTTCTGAAGCTTTAAAACAGACAAAACTTCTTCCCCCATTTTCAGCTTTGTTCTTCTCTGCCACCTTTCCCAGGATGCTCTTTGAGCCAGGATTGCAAGGAAGGGGTGCCAGACTGGCATGGAAGTTCTGAGGAGCCACAGTACCAAGCATCAAGCCCAAGGAAGGTTTTAGAAATAAGTTTTGTGGAAACTGCACTATACTTTGATGCTAATTTCCTTAGACTCTTCAGAGGCTGAAGAGGGGGATTATGGCTCCTACATAGGAAATATTTTTTTTAAAATTATACTTCTAAAGTAAATATTTCTGTATAAAAGCTAATGCTCCTATCAGTATCTAAGGAACCTGGAGTACAGGGATCCACATCCCTACAATTGAGGAAACATGATTGGTAGGTATGGTAGCCATTTTTGCAGAGCCTAGATACCTTCTTAAAGACATTGGATAACTCTAGCTGGTGGAATAGAAATTGCATGCTTGACTATTCAGGAAATGAAGGCTGTGATGGTCAATGTTATATGTGAGGCCTTTTCTGGAATAAAACTGTACTCTTTACTTTTGTGAGGATACCCTGAAAGAATTTCTTCCTGGGATTTTTGATTTTTATAGCATTCTTGATCCATTAAGGGTGAGTATATTTTCTTTTTTTTTTTTTTTCCAGTTTCTTAAATTGCTTTATTTTATCTGGTTATACATGTATATTAACTTTTTAAATGCACATTTTTTATAAATCCTGTTGGAAGAAAAAAACCAGAACAAAAGGGAAAAATCATGGAAGAGAAAAAAAAAACCAGAAAAAAAGAAGTGAACATAACAAGTGTTGATTTACAATCAATCTCCATAGTTCTTTTTCTGAATGCAGATGGCATTTTCTACTCAAAGTTTATTGGAATTGCCTTGCAGTGAATGTATTTTCATTTTTTTCTTTTTCTTTTTTTTTTAAATAAAGCTTTTTTATTTTCAAAACATATGCATGGATAATTTGACAACATTGACCTTTGCATAGCCTTGTGTTTCAAATTTTTTCCTCCTTCCCCCTATACCTCCTCTAGATGGCAAGTAATTCAATATATGTTAAATATGTTAAAGTGAATGTTTTTTTCTAATTGTTGAGATACCATTGCTGATTCTATTGTCACTGGGAAAATATCTCCTTTACCTGTGAATAACTAGCTATGGCAATTAGGAGCCAGGAAGATGTGGATTCAAATTCCATCTTTGACAAATATTGGTTATATAATCTTGGTTGAGTAAGTCATTTAATCTCTTAGTACTCTAGGCAAGGTATGGGTTTCTTAAAAGGTGCCAACCTTCAATGATAGAGGGAGTTTAGTTGTTTAGGATGTTCATATATTAAATGAAGACAGGTGTAATCCTTTAGTCTATCCTTAAAGATTGGGAAAAGGGATAATGAAGGGCAAGGACAAAGGAAAACTCCAGTTATGTTATTTATATGCTAGAAGGCTCTGTAGTATAGTTAGGAGTTTTTCTTCTCTTCCAGTTTTAAAGCAAAGTTAATCTAAAAAAGTTTGAAATAATAAAATTCCGTCAGATGGACATTTTTCTTGTTTGATCTGTTTATTGGATCCTGGCATGGTGGGATTTGGCTCTGTGAACATTATTTTACCCTGAGTGTCAATAGGTAGTAGGAGATTTTTTTCCTGTTCTTTTTTTTTTCTTCTTTTCTATTTCTATCATATTTCGCATACTGACAAGCTGTGTTTGTCTTTGCACCTCCAGGTGCAAAAAAACCCTTCAGGTTTTAATGACATTTAGTGACTTTGTATCCTAGCTACCAGGGTCCTGGAGGCAAAATATTTCTGAGACATTGCTTGTAATCAACTTTACTTCAAATAATTTTTAGCATCTTAGGGAGAAACACAGCTTGTGAGTTCTCAACCCGTATTTTGTGCATGTTTTCCTCTGTGGAATTCCAGAGATGGAAGAGAATTCTCTTGATCAAAGGCATTTCCTGTAGGGTTTATTTCTTTATAGAAAAGAGAATAGTGTTCATGAGAGCAGTTAAGCTCATCAGGGTCAAGCTGCATCTATTTTCACTTGAGTCCTCAAAGCAGAGGAACATGGGACAAACTCATAATCCCTTTCCCTTCAGTAGAATTTTCTCACCTTGTAGTTTCAACAGAAAAAAAGTCTGCCTGTCAGTGTTAATATGCACCAAAGCATCCTTTTCAAAGATATCCATCATTCTTTTTATTAGAGGGTCTCTGATTTACTACACCCAGGTAGTAAATACCAACAGTTCCTTAGGACTTTAACAGCCCTAAGAGCTTGCATACCAATTGTGAAGAACCACTGTATAATTGTTCAAGATTCTAGATGTGGCAGTTGTAGCAAACAGTGGATGGCAGGGAGTGAAGAAATGGGACTGTAGGGATTTGACTGAGCACTAAAAAGCAAGAGCATCTGACAGGACAAAATTGAGATGACTGTCTAGTTGGATAACTTATGTACTCACTTGGTACTTAACTATTTTAGCCTGAACCCTCAAACTGGTCCCTTGCTAGCCCCACTTTGAACCAAGTGGTATTTGGTTTTGACCCTATTACTTCCACTTCTGACATGATGTCCCCCCACTCTGACTCACAATTTGACCATTTGTGAATCGTGTGGATGCCTATCTGTATAGGTCATGGACACCACATGATGGTGAGCCTGTCTTGGGCTCTACCATGCAGTACAATCACTTTGTTTAAATATGATCTTGTTTAGTTTATTTGGACTTTTAAGAGTTCAATGGAAAAATCACATCATGTTCACCATAATAAGAGTTGGTTCACTCAATGGAAATGACAGTGATATGTAAATAAAAATTATCAAGAAAAAAAAAGACAGGTCAGTCTCAAAAAACTACGGTGAATTATTAGCTAGTTCAAGTGTACTCCTTACTTAGCTGTAAAATCACTTTTTCTATAGAGGGAGATTTAAGTGACTCATGTAAAAGTCATGTTGTTAAGGGTTGATTGGGAAAAAAAGGAAATCATTATTTTGTTTTGGACTTAAAATTTCTTATATACAGGAACTCAACTTGCAGAAACTTTCTCTACTAATTTACATTCACATCTTATAGCCTTGGAGAGTTGCCTGATTAGCTGAAAGACTAAGTAATGTACCCAAGATCACAGAGTTAATATATATCAGAGGTGGGAAATTAAGTGGTCTTTTTGACTTCCAAGGCTTTCTCTTATCATTGCTTTAGTCATTGATAAAGGGAATTTGCAAATGTAATGTCTGCTAAAATTTTTATTTTCTCTCTTTTCTGTTTCACATACAAGAAAGTAGATTTTAGATTTAAGATTTTAAGTGGGAGATTAGAATTTAGAAGACAAAAAAGGAAAGAGATTAAGTTTTAATACAGCACCTAATATGTGTCTGGTAATCTGCTAAGTGCTTTACAATTATGATCTCACTATAATCCTATGAGATAGGTACTGTTTTTATCCCCATTTTACAGTTGAGCAAACTGAAGCAGAAAAAGGTTAGTTACTTGCTCAGTCACAGAGTTAGTAAGTGTTCAAGAACTTGAACTCAGATCTTTGTGATTAAAGACTTTATCCGCTACACCACCTAAGTGTCTCAAATATAGCAAGAACAATAATATTTTTTTACTGAATAAACCATATAGGCAGAAGAAGATATAAGTGTAAATACTAAGTAGTCATTTACCATGTTTACTATGATAAGTTATATTAGTTTAAAACAATCAATAAGATGACATGAATAAGACAATAGATTTCTCAAAGTAGAAAGAAAAGTCAAGACTGGTTGATAATTGAATTTAGTGACAAAACCACCTATGTGTTTATTTCTTGCTCTACATTTTTTTTTCTTTTTGGTCTTGACTTATTATTTCAATTTTTTCTTATAGTGATACATATTGTAATTTTATTTTATTCAATGATGCTTAAAGGAAAACAGTATATTTGAATCATATGTTAATAACTGATTATTTATGTATGAAGAAAGCTTACTAAAGAGTGTCTTATGGAATTATTTCTCACAGCACCATTAATTGTCTGTTAAGAGATATCAAAAATGAGACAAAGAATTAAGTAGCCTTTATACAGATCTGCTCTTCTAAGGCAATGAGTTAGGCACTGGGGTATCCAGAGATATATATCATAGACCTTGCTCTCAAGGAACATACAATGAAAAAGATTGAGAGTCACGTGCAATATTAGGTAGAATGAGACAAGAGCAACAAAGATGTCTAGACAAAGTATTAGAGAAAATTGAGGATACTGCAATAGGGCTAGGTGGTAGTGGGTTTGGGGGATGTGTATATGACTTCTGAAAGTGGCAATAGAAGTAAAAGTAAGTAGGTGAGAGTTGTGGTGGTAGGTAGGATTGATGGGCCTTGGTAATTGATTTGATGAGTGTTGAAGAAGGAAGAAGGGTCAAAGATAACCTCAAGAAACAGGATTTTATGATGGTACCACAGGAAGAAACAAGGTAGTCAGAAGTTGAGTTAAGAGGAAAGCTGAGCTTCAAGTTTGGATACCTTAACTCTGAAGTGCTGGTGGGACATCTGGGTCTAGCATGTTTTATAGACAACTGGAGTTAAAGGCATGTAATTCTGAGAGAAGTCCGGAGGAAAATGAAGCCATGGAAATGAATGAAATTGTCAGGGAATAGAGTGCTGAGAGAGAACATTTTTAAACAACTCTTCTATCCAGATTTTTCTCCCCATTTTACTTATATTACACTAATTTAGACCCTTATTATATTATAGTGAAATCACAACAAAAGATTCAATTCTCCATGATTTCATTCTTTTCCCATTCATAACCTGCTTGCACCTTGCCACCAGACACATTTTCCTTAAAAGGCATTTTTATCATTTTACTTATTCTTGTGTTTAAAAAGTTTCAAATATCTTTGTTATGAAACCCCAACTATAGTTTCTTCAACTATTTTGTGAACTCCTTTGGGGCAACAGCCAGAAGGGCTTCTGCCACTTTCTTCTTCTCCTCTCTCTTCCTTTTCTCTCTCCACATTTTATTTTTCTTATTTCTTTCCTTTCTCTTCCTTCTCATGTCTCCCCTTCCTTTTCTCCTCTGTTTTCTCCACTTTTCCCCTTTTGTTCTCCTTATTTTCTATTTTTATTTCCTTATTCTTCTTTCTGCCTTTGTTCTCTTCCTTTCCTTTTCTTATCTAGAACATTTCCTATGCCAGTGACATCATAGTCTAATCTCTAGTCAAGTCTATAACATGAAGATATCAAGATTTTTAAGATATTAAACCCCCATCCAATGGAGATATCTTTGGACATATGGATTCTTTTTTTCGTGGACATAGAAACCAGGAAGGACTTGACTATATTCAGGGTATATATATCTAATATATTCAGGTCAAGTTCAACTTGACTATATTTCGGGTATAAAAGAATTAAATTTACCCATGTCTACTCAACGAGACCAACTGACCAAATTAATTAAAGAAGAGAGAAAAAAGACTTTAGAAAAATTATATAACTATAAAAAAACCCAGAACAAAAAAGCAGGTACCCCATCTTTCATACAAAGTGTGATGAGTATGTAATCTGATTTTTTCTTGATTCTATCTTTTTCTTTCCAAACTAAGGGACAAAAAAAATCTCTAAATGAATCTTTGGCTAGAGAAAATATTCTGCTAGTTTTGTCTAATGATATTTGTAGAGAGGTAAGCCATCCATCTTGACCTCCTCCACAGAGTACAGCAGACCAAAGGCACAAGCTAGAAATGAGAACACTAGAGTCATTTCAATTCTGTTTCCCTCTGAAAACTACCACTTTTGGTCCACCTACTCATCTCATAGAAAACCACTGTTTTCTTGCTCTAATGGGTGTGTGGGTGTCACTACCAACAGACAGATCCAAACAGTGCAATATTTTGCATCTGTGTTTATGAATTTTTGCAGAAAGACATATGTGATTGTTATATGAAAATGATACAGTCTGGTGGATTAGAGTGGTTCTACAAAATCCAACCCTTGAAGTTGATACATTTTTTCTAAGGGATAGTCACATTAAGCAAGAACAGGGAAGAATGGAGTTATTATCTGAGAATTTTAGGTATATATTCCTAGCCCATAAAATAGGGAGACAAAGAATACCAAGATCGGTATTATTCTGAGGGCTATTTTTAGTCAGTAATTTCAACTTCCTCTCCCATCAAACATTTTAATTAGAGTTGCAAACTTGCAATGAAATTGGCTTCAAGCTCATCTTGATTTCCTTACCTACTTTATGGTAGAGGCACCTACTAACAAAGAAACTGGAAAATGGGTTGTGGATGGGAAAAGTTATGATCAACTATCACAAATGATTGAAAATCCACATTATTTGAGAAGATAGGATATTGAAAAAAAGTCCATTAAAAATTAATTTGCTTAAAATAAGGACTAACATTTTTTAAAAAAAGATAGTAAAGGAAAAGTTCAACATAGCTTTGCTTTGAAAAATGAAACTAAAATATAAAAGAATTTCATTTTCTCATAAATTGAGACAAATTTAAGTTATAGTCACAGCTATTTCCTAATTTTTAGAATGAACCAACAGGAATAAAATGATGATATTGTTGAGGCGTGTTATTTCTCTCACAGATTTGTATGGTAGCACAATATGATACATTTCTTGTCATATTAGACATTTTAAGCCCCATCATTAGGAAAGTTGTAAAAATATTCAAGTATGTCATCCATTTCCAAAGGGTTTCTCTTTATCTTTTGATTCAAATAATTTTCTTTTGAAGCACTATCTACAATTATCAAGAGACTGATCATTAAAGATACTGGGACAATGTCTTGAGTACGAGTAGTAATAGGACTATTATTAAGTGGAAAGGTAAATTTTATGAGAAATAATTTTTGAAATTGTTGATTTTAAAAATTATTTTCTTTTACATAATTGAGTTTCAGATTCTTTTCCTTCTACCCTCCCCCACTCATTGAGAAGGCAAACAATATGATGTCGATTATACAGGTGAAATCATGTGAAATATATTTTTATATTAATCATATTAAAAAAAATAAAGAAATTCATCAGAATTTATTACTTCTCTCTCTAGAAGTGGATAACATTTTTTCATCATGAGTCATTTGGAATTATATTGGATCCTTGTATTGATCAACATAGCCAACTCTTTATAGTTGTTACTGTATACAATAATCTCCTGGTTCATATAGGTCTTTCTTTCTTCCTTTCTGTTCTTTTCCTTCTTTCTTTTCCTCCCTCTCTCCTTTCCTCCCTCTTTCCTTCCTTCCTTCCTTCCTTCCTTCCTTCCTTCCTTCCTTCCTTCCAATTAGGGTTAAGTGACTTGCCCTGGGTCATATACTAGGAAGTGTTGAATGTCTGAGGCTGAATTTGAACCCCAGTCTTCCTGACTCCAGGACTAGTGCTCTATCAACTGTACCATATAGTTGCCCCCGTAATGTCTTATAGCATAATAATGTTTCTTCATAGTCATATAACCCAATCTTTTCAGCCATTGACCAACTGATAAGCATCCCTTCAATTTCCAATTTTCTTGATCATAGCCATTAAAATGATTTCTCCTTGATTTATTTTCCTGGTCAATTGTTTTCCCAATGGGATATTTCACACATTTTATTTTTTCATTCTTTTGATTTGTTCTTGAAGTCTCATGGAATCATTACATTAATTGAGTCTACATAAGTGATAATCAACTGACAATCTTTGCAGAAAGTATACTAGTGGGGGCTCATGAGCTAAGTTACATAAGTTACATAACTCCTTTGGGTTATCCCTAGAGCTCTGAGGGAAAAAGTAATACCTGCATACTGAGCGATCAACCTGCTAGTGTGAGGAGATTGTTAGAAAAATCTCTAAAGCTCATATGTACACCATATGCTTATGGACTAACTCAGTTAGTTGCCCATAGAGTTTCAGTAGCCATTCCTTATCCATTTGATTCTTCCTGAGGGGATTCTTAGGCTTACTATTTTAAGAGACTGTAAATATTATTGAGGGAATCTAGTGGTTTTCTAGGCTTTGAGGTACTCAAAAAATGTGATTCTTAAATTGAAATATTTCAGAGGACCTCAACACTATAGGTAATTCCTATTTAATTTGGCTTCCATTCAGGTTATATTCTGTGACAATGTTGAACACTTTTGATTAAAGAACTTTTTGATTTAATCCCTTGCTTATTACCACACTTGATGTTGATAATCAGAGAATCATGGATAAAGTTAATCTCTGTGGTTTCATCTATTATAACACATCAAAGATATCTTTTTGCAAGAAAGTTTTTAAAGCTATATTTTGCCCTAGAGAATCAAATGATTTTTATATTTAATAGCATTTTATTTTCCCCTAGTTATATGTCAAGAAATTTTTAGCATTCATTTTTACAAGATTTTGAGTTCCAATTTCTCCCCCTCCCTCTTTCCCCTCCTTTCTTCTGAAGAAATATATGATATATTTTATACATGCTAGATCACGTGAAACATATTTCTATATTAGTCACAGTTGTGAAAGAAAATAAAAATCAAAATAAAAAAAAACACGAGAAAGAATTAAGTAAGTAAAAAAAAAAAAAAAGCTTCTCTCTGAATTCAAAGTCCTTTATCTGGTTAAGGATAGCATTTTCCTTTGTGAATCCTTTGTACTTGTCTTGGATCATTGTGCTACTGAGAAGAGCTAAGTCAATCACAGTTGGTCATCACACAATGTTGCTGATAGTGTTTACAATATTTTCCTGGTTCTGCTCATTTTATTTTGCATCAACTCATACAAGTCTTTCCAGATTTTTCTGAAATCTGTCTATTCAACATTTATTATTGCACAGTAGTATTCCATTACATTCATATGCCACAGCTTTTCTAGCCATTCCCCAGTTGATGGGCATCCCCTCAATTTCCAATATTTTACTACACCCAAAAAGCACTGCTATAAATATTTTTGCATATGCAAGTCTCTTTACTTTTTTTATGATCTCTTTGGAATACAGACAAAGAAGTGGTGTTGCTATGTCAAAGGATATGCTCATTTTGGTTGCCTTTTCGGCATAGCTTCAAATTGCTCTCCAGAATGATTAGATCAGTTCACAATTCCACCAAGAGTGCATTAGTGTCCGAATTTTCCTATATATTCTTCAACATTAGTTACTTTCCTTTTTGTCACACTGGCCAATCTGTTAAGTATGTAGTATTATCTAAAGTTGTTTTAATTTGCATTTCTCTATTCAAAAGTGAGTTAGGAACGGTACTGTATGAGGATGTATTCTGATGGAAGTGGATTTCTTTAACAAAGAGAAAATCTAACTCACTTCCAATTGATCAATGATGGACAGAAGCAGCTACACCCAGAGAAGGAACACTGGGAACTGAATGGAAACTGCATTTTTGTTGTTCTTCCTGGGTTATTTTTACCTTCTGAATCCAATTCTCCCTGTGCAGCAAGAGAACTGTTCGGTTCTGCACACATATATTGTATCTAGGATATACTATAACATATTTAACATGTATAATAAGACTGCTTGCCATCTAGGGGAGAGGGTGGAGGGAGGGAAGGGAAAAATCGGAACAGAAGTGAGTGCAAGGGATAATGTTGTAAAAAATTGTCCAGGCATATGTTCTGTCAATAAAAAGTTATAATAAAAAAGTGTCTATCTATATGTTTATAGATAGGTTTGATTTCATCATCCAAAATAAAATGATTTTTAAAAAAGCTTCAGTGAAATTTTATAGTTATCTATAACTCTCAGTCAATTGAATAACTGTGAAGATATGTTATGCTGTAAAATCACCCATGAAAAGAAAAGAAAAAAGAAAATCTTTTGACAAGAATTGTTCATTCGGCTTTCATTCTTGTATGGAGGCATCTACAATACCTCAGGGATTGTGAGAGGATTTGTCTTCAAAATTCTTCACAGGATTTGTTCTGATAAAGGATGAGATTTTTTAAAATAACTTTTTATTGACAGAACCCATGCCAGGGTAATTTTTTATAACATTATCCCTTGCACTCACTTCTGTTCCGATTTTTCCCCTCCCTCCCTCCACCTCCTCCCCTAGATGGCAAACAATCCTATACATGTTAAATAGATTACAGTAGATCTTGGATACAATATATGTGTGCAGAACCGAACAGTTTTCTTGTGCTCAGGGAGAATTGGATTTAGAAGGTATAAATAATCTGGGAAGAAGAACAAAAATGCAAGCAGTTTACATTCATTTCCTAGTGTTCTTTCTTTGGGTGTAGCTGCTTCTGTCCATCTAAAGGATGAGATTTTAAGAAGGTGCTAGCCTTACCAGAATCAAGAAGCCTAGAACCCTTTAGCACTACATACTCAAAGAAACTCACAGCTCAAGCATTTACATGTTGATGATGATGACCCTGAGATCTGAATAGATTTGCTGGATTCTTCATGGATTCACCAACATAGAATGAATGAATAAAAAATTTATTAAGCACTTCATATATGCAAAGTACTATGCTTAGTGCTAGAAATGCAAATAGAAAAATATCAGACTTTGTTTTCAAAAAGCTCACATTCTAATGGAGGAAGCAATATGTTTAAAAAAATTTTTTTACTTTCAATAAGAGTTAACATTTGTGTAGCACTACACTTTAGTTTTGCAGGTTTGCAGGACACTTTATAAATATTTCATTTGATCTTTATAACATCTCTCAGAAACAGGTTATTTTTATTTATTATTATTATTATTCCCATTTGAGTAAACTAAGGCAGACAAATTATGTGACTTTCCCAAGTTACAGAGCCATTAACCATCCAATAGTGGATTTGAACTCGTCTGAAGGCCCAGCACTCTCTTCACTGGGCAAATAGCTGTCTCTGCAATGTGGAAAGGTCCCATGGTCTTTACAGACATCAGAAAAACAGATCATATTACATTTTTAATGCTATTTCTATTGATAAAATAATTTCCATTTCTGATGTTGAACTATTTAATAATGCCAAAGATTTTGGTAGCAAAAATTTCCTTAGCTTCAGTTGCTATGGCCCTGCCTTATGGTGGCAGTTGGTTTCAGATGGATGATGTTGGTAATGACAATGTTTTAAGTCCCTTCTCTCTCTTCCTCTTGAAGTTGTTTGCAGGATTATGCTGGGGGCAAGGTCGTTGGTCTGTGGGCACTGCTTTTGCCAGTGCTCTTGAGTTCAGTCCTGGGCTCCCCATTGGGGTCTGAGGAGATGTTGAGACTGAGGAGGTTGTAATTATGTAACTTCCCTGCAACACAAAGCTTCTTGCGTCACCCTCAAGGTGCTTTGCTAGTTCAGTTAGGTTAGTTTGCTGGCCCTTTGGTAGCATTCAATCACCACTTAGTGGGAAGGGCCAGTAATTAGGGACAATGCTACTTTTTCTGCTCTACACCTGTAGAGTGAGACTCTTTGGATCCACATGAGAAATGGAATTCTATGGGTTTCTTCCCTTGGTTATGCTTCTTTCCTAAGAAAGACCAATTTTTTCTCTATCTTCTTTGGATTGAAAAGATTGGAAAAAAATTTTTTTGAAGAATGAGAAGGGAACAGATTCCTATATCTCAAAATTTCCCCACTCAATTATTCAGATGCAGGCAGAGATCCTTCCATCTGAGGCTGAGGATGGTGGAGTCATGCTATTCCTGCATGAAGACATTACCTTTCTCTAAACTTATCATGGTTTGTTTTCCCTGCACAATTCTCCTTTATAGCTGTTGTCCAGCTGTCAGCATGCCATTGTGTCATCACTTCACTGGCAGGTATTGTTTCAGATTAGTGTTACATACTGAATTGTCAATGTAGAACACTTCATCCTCTTGAGACCTGAGTTGCATGGGGACCATGTAGGCAGCAAAAGAAAAAAAAATTCAGAGAGGGCAGGATGTGGAACAATTGGGCCAACTAGAAGACTGACCTTGGATCACTGAGAAAGGAATAAAAACAAGAACATTTTTACATGAGGTGAAAACATGACACAAATAAGAAATGTTAATTTGTATGCTCGGATTTAGGGCATGTCAAGGCATCCAACTTTTGTAACATTTTTGGTATGGGTTTAATGTATTAAGAAATCTTGTAAAAATCAATGAATATACACAGAACCATTCTGAGAATGGATTTTTTTGAAACCAGATTTTTCTTTGGATTTTTTCAAGACCAAACACATTCAGATTTTGGAATTCCTTTCTATATAAGTGTAAAATAATAACAGATAACTCTTAAAGAGCATTGAAAAAACATAGAAAAGAATTTACATGCTTATCTCCTCATTACAATCCCTTGAGTTAAGTACAAAAGCTCTTATTACCACATTATACAATTGGAGAAACAGAAGCCCAAAGAGGAAATGAGACATGATTTGCACTCAATTTTCTCTGACTTCAGGCTCAACACTTTTTCTACTATATACACTATATTGTCTGTTGTAAAAAACAAAAACAAAACCACTCTAATTTGTAGAAGAGCTAATTAATCCCAATTATAACCTCACTTACCTGTTAAGATACCCCAAGAGTTAGATTAAAGACTAGGGCTGGAAGGACCCTTGGTGAACCATTTTACAGATCAGGAAAAAAGAGGCCCAGAGAGATAAAATAATTTACCTAAAATAATCTTATAAGAGAATCTATGTTCTCTATATGCCTGAAGCTCAATTACTCTGTGTAGCTTTCTGTTTTTGTGTGTGTGGTGTCCATTCTTATCAGAGGGCACACTTATTTTAATTGACTTTGATAGATATAAAAGTAGACTATTTTAAAATTATGATTAATAATGGAGTTTATGGTCGCAAGATCATCAATCTGGGGAATAGAAAGAGATCACTGAAGTCACTTATTCCAAACTCCTCATTTGAGAGCTTAGGAATTAAAGCCTAGAGAGATGAAGTTACTTATTAAACATCACACAATTCACTATTTATGTAACAGAAGTTCTGTTGCTCTCTGTAGCTCACTGTTCGGGAGACAGTGATATCCATTACTATAGGAAGGTGTAATCTTTTTACTTGATTTTGATACCTAGATCTAAGAGTATATTTATATTCATATGCTAATTACAAAAAGAAATGGAGGAGTAAAGGAGAATATATATCTAATAATTGGGGACTCATCAAATAATAAGAGATGTTCAACATTTTAAGATGGAGACACTTCCATTTCTGTCCCAAAACACTTAAAATTATTAATGTTATCATCTTACTGAAAAAGTCCCAGTGATTGTCAAGAATAGAATTTTCTTTTTTGTTGTTATGATTCTGTAGTTCAGTCCATACCCTATCATCTTCCCCTTGAGCTTGCAATTAGGTGAGTAATGATCTTGGAAGGTTAAGTAGATAATAAGATTGTGAAAACCTATTAAAACCAATTATTTTTTTTTTTTTTGCGACCATGAAACATGATCTCTAAGAGCTACTATTGTGCAACCACTTGAAGGCTCCCAACTAGGTACAGTATTGCATGTAATAAAAACAAAAACAATCTTGTTAGACATGCAATTCATGAAACTCACTCTGCTCTGTCAATATGTGCATTGCTGGATTTTCAGGAAAAGTTCAGAGCTGCAAATGACTTAGAAATGAAAAGCACCGACTTGGCTTATGTATCATTGCAAGTCACCCATCAGCTCTCTATCAGATTGTGAAGATTGTTTCATCCTAGTTAAGTAATGGCTGAGGAATTCTTTAACATTTTAATAAGCCATTCTAATTTGTGTAGGAAAGGGTTTTCCTAGCCCCAAAAGCCCAGATTCTTTTTTTTTTTAATTTATTTTTTAAAATTAATTAATTAATTTTTAAATTTAATAGACTTTTATTTACAGGTTATATGCATGGGTAACTTTACAGTATTAATAATTGCCAAACCTCTTGTTCCAATTTTTCTTTTTCTTTTTTTTTTTTTAATTTTTTTGGACTTTATTTATTTATTTATTTTTATTTATTTATTTAATAGCTTTTTATTTACAGGATATATGCATGGGTAACTTTACAGCATTAACAATTGCCAAACCTCTTGTTCCAATTTTTCACCTCTTATCCCCCCCACCTCCTCCCCTAGATGGCAGGATGACCAGTAGATGTTAAATATATTAAAATATAAATTAGATACACAATAAGTATACATGACCAAAACGTTATTTTGCTGTACAAAAAGAATCAAACTCTGAAATATTGTACAATTAGCTTGTGAAGGAAATAAAAAATGCAGGTGTGCATAAATATAGGGATTGGGAATTCAATGTAATGGTTTTTAGTCATCACACAGAGTTCTTTCTCTGGGCGTCGCTGGTTCAGTCCATTACTGCTCCATTGAAAATGATTTAGTTGATCTCGTTGCTGAGGATGGCCAGGTCCATCAGAACTGGTCATCATATAGTATTGTTGTTGAAGTATATAATGATCTCCTGGTCCTGCTCATTTCACTCAGCATCAGTTCATGTAAGTCTCTCCAGGCCTTTCTGAAATCATCCTGTTGGCCATTTCTTACAAGAACAATAATATTCCATAATATTCATATACCACAATTTATTCAGCCATTCTCCAACTGATGGGCATCCATTCAGTTTCAGTTTTAGCCACTACAAAAGGGCTGCCACAAACATTCGTGCACATACAGGTCCCTTTCCCTTCTTTATAATCTCTTTGGGATATAATCCCAGTAGTTTGTTCCAATTTTTCATCTCTTACCCCTCCACCCCCTCCCCCAGATGGCAGGATGACCAGTAGATGTTAAATATATTAAAATATAAATTAGATACACAATAAGTATACATGACCAAACCGTTATTTTGCTGTACAAAAAGAATCAAACTCTGAAATATTGTACAATGCTTGTGAAGGAAATCAAAATTGCAGGTGGGCATAAATATAGGGATTGGGAGTTCAATGTAATGGTTTTTAGTCATCACACAGAGTTCTTTCTCTGGGCGTAGCTGGTTCAGTCCATTACTGCTCCATTGAAAATGATTTAGTTGATCTCGTTGCTGAGGATGGCCAGGTCCATCAGAACTGGTCATCGTATAGTATTGTTGTTGAAGTATATAATGATCTCCTGGTCCTGCTCATTTCACTCAGCATCAGTTCATGTAAGTCTCTCCAGGCCTTTCTGAAATCATCCTGTTGGCCATTTCTTACAGAACAATAATATTCCATAATATTCATATACCACAATTTATTCAGCCATTCTCCAACTGATGGGCATCCATTCAGTTTCCAGTTTCTAGCCACTAGAAAAAGAAAAGCCCAGGTTCTTAAGCCTCTTGCTGTTGGCCCCACATCATCTTGACAAGAGTGGAAGGTGATCCTAATCTGATCTGGAAAAAAATTGGTTTGCTTGCCAGACTCACCATTGGTGCAAGTGCAATGGTTTCAGAAGGGCGTGAGATCCTGCTAGCCCTTGCATTGCTATCACTTGGGCGTGCCTGTCTTTCTCTAGTGTTTGCACTAAGCTTAGGAAAGAGTGAGCTAGGGCACTATCACAGGGTTGCTTCAGAACGAGGATGGGCTCAGATTTCCTGTTTGACAATATTGTTGCATGGTTGAAGGGTTTGTGGAGGGTGGAGTGGCTTCTGGAGAGTTTTCTCCACAGTGTTGCTGTGCAGTGAACTCCACCTCTCTCCCAATAAACACATTTCCAAATTAGTTTATTGAATGGTAACAATTTAGCTACCTATAAAAATTATACCTGTATAGTATATAGGATTATTATGGTACCTATAAATTTTTCTTCCCCTACATTAGATATTCTTAACTTGGAGTCTACAACTTTTAAAAAACATTTTTTGATAATTGTATTGATTGATTTCTTTTGTGATCCTATGTATTTCATTTTATGCATTTAAAAATATCGTTATGAGGAGATCTATAGGCTTTTCCAGATTGCCAAAGAAATCCAGAACATAAAAAATGATTGAGAACTTCTACTCTACATCTCAAAGGCAGAACTTCAAATTTTTAATTGAAATGTTGTTTGTTTGTTTGTTTTGAGGGAACAGAAAGACCAGAATTTCCTCCTGTCCCAATACCGACCTCTCAGAAAAACTAAAAGGGAAAAAATAAAACATAGAAGTAGCATCTCTAAATTCTCAGACATTTGATTTTCTAGAGCAAAAAGGAAATCCATTCAGGAAATGGATAAAGAGAGACACACAAATTGTAGGTATTTACAATTCAAAATATATAGTACTTTGTAACATATGTAATATAGTATATATTATTTATCTATATTTATATTTCTATCTACCTATTCATCTATCTATCTATCTATCTAATGTAATGGGAGGGAAAAGTGTATTCGGACCCTGAAGAACTTGGCTAAAATCATTAAGGAAATTATTTCCCATTTTTGGAGTTCAATTTGCCTATGTGTAAAATTAAGGTGACTTCTTTAAATTCCCTATTATCTCAGAGTCTGATTCTACAGAACAAAGTGGGTCAAAAGAAGTTCCCTTGGAATGTTAGCCCAACAGAAAGTAAACCCTTCTCAATTTTACTTCAAAGAGTGAATAATAGTTTTGTTCTGGTAAAGAAAAAAGTGGTATCTTGAATTCAGAGCAAGTAGTCCTGGAGCATAGGAACATAGATTGTAGTTCTTATAATCCATTTTACAGATTTTACAGATTAGCAAGCTTAAGCAGAGAAATGAAGTTACTTGTTCATTATCATATAATTAAGTCCCTGAGGTCCAGAATTCTATCAGCTATACCACAGTGGCAATCTACTTAATGGAGATGTGTGTAGTAATTTAAATGAGGATTCCCATCCTATCCACTAGCATAGTAATAAACATCTCAATTGGAAATAATGCTAAACAATAAATTTGCTCTATACTTTTAGGCATGTATTTAGCTTTCTTGTGAGTGATATACTTTTTGGATTCACGTTGGATGCAATACAACAAAGCTTTTGGTGAATAGGAAGAGTACAAAGCAAAGGTCAGATGGAGGCTCCTGAGGGTTCATTGGAAGTAAACAGGGCACCGTGCCAATGATCTAAAAGCTCTGAAGCTCTACCATAACTTGCTTGCTGGTTATCTTTATGTTTGTCTAAATTTGCTCAGAACCTTTTTTTGACTGAGAAATACACTAGACATTCTAGCAGTGACTCATGGACCCATCAAAAGGCAATAGTTAGAATTCTTTCTGCATTCTCAGCCCAAGAACCCTCAGATGGGTAATAATGATATGGTCAATTCACAGGTAAAATACTCAAAAGAGGGGTAGTTAAATGGCATGGTGGTAGAGCATTGGCCCTGGAGTCAGGAAGATTTGACTTCAAAGATGGCCTCAGTTCCTTGTCAGCTTTGATTGCCTCTTTCAAAAATATTCAGAATGAATAAGAAGGCAAATTTAGTGCTAATCTCAGACTGGAATACCTTTTCTTGGCCTCTGTCAGTTCAAATCCTGTCCACTTTCAACATCTCTCTCAAATGTTATTTCTTCCTTCATTCCTTCTAACATACCTCTGATACCCACTAGATTCTTCTTTCTTTTAATTTTACTAGTACTCATAGTTAGCCCCATACCACTTAGTGATTACTTTGTGACTTGTCCTAAATAGGCCTATCATTTTTCCCATTTATATTAATATATAATTTCTCTAGCTAGGTTATAAGCTCTTGGAGGACAAGAATTATGATTTAATTCCTATTCCTAAGAAACATAGCAGAATGCTAGGTACATGGTGAGTATTCAGTAATACTTGTGAAAGGATAATGGTTTTAAATAAAATAATATTCTCTCTAAACGTCCAATAACACAAAAAGAGATAGTTTTGCTTTTGTTATTTGCAAAAGTTTATTGTAGTGTTAAGTGTAGCAGCTACAGGTAGGAAGGGACATGTGTATGGAGGGCAGAGGAAGTAGAATCACCTCCCAAATCAGTACTGACATACTGAAGCATAGTACTAGAGGCTCCTGGAATGGAGCGATTCCCATCTTTTGGTCTTTTACCATGTGTTTCTCCAAGCCATGAGTCAGCTACTTTGATGTTGGGTCCTTTTTTTCTAGCAAAGACTATTCTGGCAGCACTTGATCTTTGTAGGTTTATCTCTTTCCCTATGGATGATCTACCTCTCTCTTCTCTTGAGATATTGGTTGAACTCTGGCTATTTTGTCTTGTGGGTTCTAAGTATTGAAAAACCTTTTAACCTCTAGTTTCTGCTCCTTACCTTCTACTCTTTGAGACTGTCCCCCAATATGGATTCAAAATGGCAGATCTTCTCTGGCATCCCTGGCCTGGGTTTAACTGAGTGGGACAAGACACTTCTTGTTCACATTTTTGGAAGTGAAATGGGCTATTAGATTTTTAGTGATTAGTATCTCAAGAGGAAAAAAAATACATTTGAAAGGATTGTGTTACCTTCCTGCTCCCCTCCCAATTTGACAAAATCCCCTGACCCAAAAGGGGAAAAAATGTCCCCAACAGATTTTGTTCAAGATGGGACCAATGACCACAATCAGTTCAGATGTTAATTTAACAGACACAGTGTGATGCTGGGGAAAGAACCCTTGACTCAGAATCAGGAGATCTGTATTTTACTTCCTACCTTTGTGACCTTGAGCAAGGCATTTAACTTTTCTGAGTCTCAGTTTCTTCACCTATGAAATGGATCTGGATTGACCTAGATGAAAGGCTCTATCCAGCTTTAACATTCCATGATTCTATAAATCCTTAACAATAGCTTTCATTTCATAAGCAACATTTAGAAAACCTTTTAATGATATGCTCCACTAGACAAAGAAGTAGTAAGTGTCTGAGGCCATTCTTGAACTTAGATCTTTCTGACTCCAAGCCTGGTACTCTATCCATTGTGTCACTTAGTTGCCTCAAGACTACTGAGATTCAATATGTAATAGTAATTTTTTTGTTGGTTAGGAAAGAGGAAAATGAGGTATTGTGCAACTTTTCCAGAACATAAGCTTCTAAAGATCTGGGATTGCCTCATTGTCCTTTTATGCCATAGTACTTAGCATAGTACCTGACATGTTGAAGATGCTTCATAAATGCTTGCTGGACCATTGATTGTAATAGTTAGAGAAATTGATTGGCAGGAAAAGTCTAACTTGGCTTTGTGTCTCCTACATCAAAGCACTTTTTTCTTTCTTTTTTTTTTTTTTAACATTCCTGTTTAAGTTTTGAGTTCTAAATTTTTTCCCTCTCTCAAGTGCTTCACCCATCTTTTGAGAAAGCAAGCAATATGATACCCGTTTTACAAAACATATTTACATATTAGCTAGATTGCACCACCCCAAGAAAAACAAGAAAAATATAGAAATTGAAAAAATGTTTCAATCTGCACTCAAAGTTTTCAGTTCTCTTTCTGAAGATGGATAGCATTTCTATCATGAGTTCTTTCTTATTGTCACCTATTGTACTAATTAGGATAGTGAGATCTTTCACAGCCCACCATCTTTAATATAAAATAATAAATATAACTAATATACTATAATATGATATAATATGGTATAATATAATATAATATATAATATTCTCCTGGTTCTGCCCACTATACCTTGCATCAGTTTATATATGTCTTTTCAGGTTTTTCTGAAACCATCCTGCTTGTCATTTCTTGTAGTATAATAGTTATTCCATCATAATCATGTATCATAACTTATTCAGCCATTCCTCAATTGATGATCATCTGAGGGGTATTTTTTCACTTTTCATTTCTTCTGTAAAAAATGGTCTGTATTATATGGAACCATACTTTACAAGGATACAGGACAGGTTAAGGGGCCAGGTTTCCCCTTCCCTCCTTTCCTCCTTCTCTCTCTCTCTCTCTCTCTCTTTTTCTCTCTCTCTCTGTTTCTGTCTCTGTCTCTCACTCTTTCTCTACGTCTATCTTTGTCTCTCTGTCTTTTTGTCTCTATTTTTCTCTCTCTCTATGTGTGTGTGTGTCCGTGTCTCTGTTTCTCTCTCTCTTTGTGTCTCTCTTTGTCTCTCTCTCTGTCTGTCTTTCTGCCTCTCTGTCTCTCTCTCTCCAATTAAGCATAAAGATATTCATTCACAATATGCAGACTTGAAAACAACTTGATCTGATACATCAGAATTTGTTGTTGTTTAGTTGTGTCTCATGCTTCCTGAACCCATTTGGAGTTTTCTTGATAAAGATACTGGAGTTTTTTGCCATTTCCTTGTCCAGCTCATTTTATAGATGAGGAAACTGAGGCAAACAGGATTAAGTTATTTGCCCAGGATTATAAAGCTAGTAGGTTTCTGAGGTTAGATTTGAATTTAGGTCTTCCTGTCTCCAGGGTTTGTGATCTACCTGCTGCTCCACCTAGTTACCTTGATGCATTAAAATGGCAATTGCTAAATTAATGTAATTTTCAGTTGCAGACAACATGGGAGGGATATTTTCACACCACACACACACACACACACACACACACACACACACAGCTTCCAAGATTATAAAAACCAAATCAAACCAAACTATTTGAGATACCAAGAAGAAAGGCATAATTTAAGATCAAAACCTACAGTTTTAGAAAGTAATGGAAATCTTTCATCTATTATATATACCTGGTATATGAATTTGAAAGGTAGGTAGAACAAAAAAAGGAGAGTGGTGAGAAGGGCACTGGGGAGGGGGGAAAGGAAAGATGGAAGGTCCAAGGAAAGATGTTCACCTTTGAGACTGTGACTTAATCTCACATGATTATAGAATTAACACAGGGGTATTCAGAACATGGCTGGAGGGAGTGGATCAGAGGATAATAGGTCTCGTTCTTGAAAATGTCTCATCATGGGATATGAAAGTTCAGGAGAGATCAAATGCTTATCCTAGTTTCCTCATTTGTTAATTGGGAACAATTGTATCGACCTGATTAATATCCTTATTCTGGAGAAATAAGGAGAGAACCATCTAGCCTTATAGAAAAATTACCAATGGTATGAAAGCCAAGAAGGGCATGATAGTTAAACCAGTTCCTTGTGGGTGACACAGTAACCTTGGAGCACAGGGTGCTTTCACTGAGAAAAACTTTGGGTGCCCTTGTATTGTAAACTGGTATCATATTACATAAGGAGGAGGGAGGCGTGTCCCCCTACCCATAAGGTACAAAGGTGTTTGGTTCCTAAATGCAGAGTTGTCAACTGATCCCAGGTTACTAGTCACCGAACTCTAATCCTAGCTTTCTCCATACTGGTTGCCAAGTCCTGATGTTTTGAAAGAAGAGCAGGTGGCCTGCCACTTATACCACTCTTGGTCCTACATTTTTGGATGATGGCTCAGGAGCAAGAGCTCATGGGCTTTCTGGTATGGAAGGTGGTTTCAATAAAGTAATCAGACTCAAAACCTAGTCCAGTCATTTGGAACTTTCAAAAGTTACAAGCCACAGAGTGAAACACCCCAAAGACGTTGTTGGTGGTGACAAGTATGAAATCGCCACGCCTGACCAGTTTCCTGGTAGGGGTGGTGGTTGGGGGTGGGGGATGAAGGGGAGATGTCAGTGATTGGAATGTTATTCCTCAGATACTGTCTTCAGCTGGTTATCAGCCTGCTTTGTTTCTAAGAAGTTCCCTGGCTCTCCATTTTATGCAATGTTCAACAAAATGTAGACTTACCTGTAGGAGACTAGGCGAAGAGATAACATACTTTCTTATTACATTTATTTTGGATAGTAAGTAAGGTAGGTGGCACTAGTATTGGGATGTTTTTTTAACTTGGGAAAAATAAATGATGACTTCTTAGTCCCAATGAGTTGTGAACTCTTGTTCTAATCCTGTCCCTGCCAATAGCTTGCTAAAGAGCTCATGACCTTCCCCATCTGTAAAATGGAGGTGTATATTGACCTTCTGTCCTCTTGTATACATTCTTGATCTCTATCTTTCTTCATCCATAATCTCTCTTCATGATATTAAAAATCTGAGGAGGAGTTATGAGGTAATGTCACAGATTATTCAATGGGTACCATCTTAAATATATATGTGTGATTTTTAGATAGTCAGTCCTATAATATGAATGAAGCAGTTGGTTGCTTATGTTGTTTCAATAGAGGGATGCTACAAAATGTCATTTTGCAAAAAGATATATGTCACTGACCCCACATGGAGAATGTACCTTTTGCTTTGAAATTTCTATAATGGGAGACTATTGGCAAATTCACCGTTTATGGCCTGCTAAACCTATTTGAAAGAAACTACTTCACCCTTCACTAGACATCACTGTTTATTATCCAATGTATGTTATGGATTTAAATAAGTACCTAGAATTTCGTAGTCTTATTTTAGTAATGGGCATCTCAGATTAATCAATGTTTTTATGCACTAATGCCATTAATCAAAGTACAGAGCTGGTCTTTAGCTAACATATAGTTATCCTGTAGAACAGCAGTACAACCAGGTTTCTAATTAATTTGTTAATGATTCCCTATTATGACATTATATTTCACTTTAGCTAGCATTAATATATCTTTAACAATAGAACAAGGTCCAGTGGAGGCTGGGGTGTTCTTCCTTTCCCACTAGATGATCCTATCCCCTAGATCATGCATATAGATTGAATTAGTGATAGGGTAAATACTGTTCTGAAAGAGAAACTTTTTTTTTTCATATACTTTGTGGTTCCCACCTTGCAACTCTAAGGAAAATCATGTAAAGTTTATGTATGACTCAAATCTAGAATCTATCCAAAAGTGAATATAAAAGTACTCATCACATCTTTATATTCATGTAGTTCAGGAATAGGACAGCTATTTATTTGCTCTACTCAAAAGAAATTTTTAAACACAAAATATTCATAATGCACATTGACAAAAATTTAAATCATTAAACCATGCGACATTTAGTGAAACTGATGAATAGACATCTTTAATTTAGAAATCTCCAATAGACATCTGTACTAAACACAACCATTTCCAGGTACAGGCTCATCATTAGGCTTCATGGTCAATTATTTTTTCTGTGAGGGGTATAGATGTAAAAATTTCTCCCTGCTTCTAGCCAGCTCCAAATGAGGGATTCAGGAGCTTTTTACCTGACAAGTAGAACACCCAGGCTGGAAATATCCATCTTAGGATTTCTGTTAAGTCACCTATGCTTAGAGAAGAAACACAAAAGAGAGGAAATTACTAGCACCCAAAGCTCACATTTAGGTTTTCTTATGTATAACCTATGTGGTTGCTTCCATATCTGAGCAGTAGCATTACTATAGGGGAAAAGGGAAAGCCCCTTTTCTCCTCCCATGGAAAGTCTTAGAGAGTTCCATGCTGCGTTTTCTAGAGTAAAGAAGGAAAAAGCAAGACAGAAAGCTGTTTCTACCTTTATATATCTATTTAATTAGTGACTCTTCCTAGTAGAGTTAACAATTCTCTTTAACTCAGATGACCATGAGACTAATTGAGGTTGTTTAGTCATTTCAAGATGCTAAGTTCTTCGGTATTGAGCCAATATGTGAGACTCTCCAAGGGATTTCAGCTCCATTTCTAGTATACCCTGTCAGACTGACCCCACAACTATAATTACAAATGTATATGGGCAACTCTTCCTCATCTGAAAATGCACTGACCTGGTCTGCTCAATACTGGTGGCTATTTAAAAGCAACTGAAGTGTGAACATACTTGCAAAAATGAATGAAATTATCTCCATTGATGAAGAATGCCAGACCAAATGAAATAACCATCCAATCAAACAAAACCAAAAGCCACTTGAAAGCAGTTGTACATATTTAACATGTATTGGACAACCTGCTATCTGGGGGAAGGAGTGGGGGGAAGGAGGGAAAAAGTTGGAACAAAAGGATTTGCAACTGTCAATGCTGAAAAATTACCTATGCATATATTTGTAAATAAAAAGCTATAATAAAAAAAATCTAATCAGAAAAAAAAAGAAAGCAGCTGTAGATGTTCAGGCTTCCAGAATTTGAACTGGATAAGTTAAAAATAATAGAAGTCAGAACTCACTCTGACTTAATAATAACACTTTTTTAAAAAGAGGGCTTTAAGGTTTCATTTAGATAATACATGTTCTATTATCTACATTTTACAGATGAAACAGTCTCCATGAGATGCCATGACTTGCCCCAGATTATATTGCAAATAAATGTCAGAGCAGAGACACAAATGCAGTCTCTGGAATCCATGACCAAGCATTCTTTCTCATGTAATAGCCATTTTACTCAGAAATATGCCTAGTTGTATTTTTCTGGAGTCAGAACCAAGAGCCCTAATATCTTTGAATGATCATAAATGTTTCTCTACATTTGGGTGGAGCCTGGTACCATTATTAGACAGGTGAACCTCTCTAAAAATAGATGTTTCCCCATATGTGTATCACACAGAGACAATTATATCTATCTCATGATGAATAATAGAGAATTTTAGGATTATGGGATCATGGATTTAGAGTTGGAAAAGGATCTTTGAATCCAATCCCATCATTTTACAAATGGGGAAACTGGAGCACAGAAAGCTTTATTGCTTTGCTGAATGAAGGTTACATAGGTGGGAAGTGGAAGAGTTGAGATTTGGCTTTGGATACTCAGATTCCAAATATAGCATTCTTTACACTGTGTATGTGTAGATGCAAAGGTAGAAATACTAGCTGTAGACACGGCTAATAAGTGTCAAGTTTCTGAGATCAGATTTGAATGACCTTTGAATGAGGTTTTCATGACCTTTGACAAGATATATTATTCATTCATTTATTATGTAATATATTATATAATATATACTTATAATATATATATAATATGTATAAAAATAATAAAATATTAAAAAATTTAGATTTTTTTTAGACTAGGTAAAAAAGGAGATTCTTTGCTTTGATTTCTACCTAGCCCTAATCAATGAATGGATACAGCCTCAGTCAAACTGAGACCTGTTGAAGATCTTAGCTTAAAAAAGGACAAAGTCTCCCACTGCATCCAGGGCCATCTCCAGTCATCTTGATCTATATCTGGTCACTGGACCCAAATGGTTCTGGAGGGGAAAGTAAGGCAGGTGACTTTGCACAGCCCTCCCTCCCTTAAATCTACTTCATTTGTATGTCATGACATCACCTCCCTGAAGTCATGGTCCTCTTTGAGAATGAAGGACAAACAAAAGTCCACTTTCTAGGCCTTCATTTTTTCATCTATAAAATGAAAGGGCTAGACAGATGGCCTCTGGTCCCTTGTAGTTCTAAATCTACCATGTGATGCTAAGATCAGAGGAAGGGCATTTAGGTGATGCAGTGGATAGGCTGCTGGCCGTGGAGTCAGGAAGACTCATTTTCCTTAATCTGACCAGTTTTCTGATCTGTAAAATGACCTGGAGAAGGAAATGGCAAATCTCTGCAAAGAGAACCCCAAGTGGGATCAGGAAGATTTGGACTGAACTAAAAAATGACTGACCAACAATGGAGATTAGGGGATCTTTAAAAATATAATGAAGTTTGTTCTTAGGATCCTGGCTATTCACTGACAAATTTTGAAATTAGTGTTGGTTATTAAAAATCTTCTGGGTCTTAGGTTCCTCATGTGTAAAATTAGAGACTGGGATGAGATACTTTAAGTTCTCTTTTAGCAGTTTCAAGGTCCTGTTGTTGTTGTTCAGTTGTTTGTACTCATATCTGACACTTTGTAACCCCATTGGGGTTTTCTTGGCAGCGATACTGGAGTGGTTTGCCATTTCCTTCTCTGGCTCATTTTTTACTGAGGAAAAAACTGAGGCAAAAAGGATTAAATGACTTCCTCAAGATCACATAGCTAGTAAATGTCTACTCCTGGAAGTGCCTTGAACTTAGAAAGCTGAGTTTTCTTGACTCCAGTCCTGATATTCCATGCACTGTTCTACCAGGTCATCAGTTCTATAAAAGATGAACTTAACAATACTTGAATATTTCAATTTCCCAAAACATAGCAAGAACTTAACAATTTTTGATCAAATCATTTAAGAAGTACGAATACAAAATTGTTTTAGAGCTATTAATAATTAAGAAATTCTAAGACACCTTTCCTATATACCTCCCTATCTATCCAAGAGCATTGTAAAGTCATGGGCTCTGTAAATAGAAGAGGAAATTACCGATCATGTGAAGAACAGTACTTTCGGTTTCATTACTCAACTTTTGCTTTCCACATCCCCCCAGCAAAAATGGCTGTGGTTGAGACTGAACCTTTAGATCATGAGAAATAGGCACTAAATACTTTATATAGATATATACACAAACACATATGCACACCATCACAAGACAGGTGCACCAGCAAAAATTTTTATTTAGTTCCAACTATTGAAACCTTTCAGCATACAAAATGGAATCTTTAGGAGTTTTTATGTGTTGCTGATATTGTAACAGCTGCATTGGTCTGTAAGTCACTTTTTGAAAGGTCAGCATTTTAAAAGGAAAAAATCTATAATGAGAACAAAGAGGTTCTGTATAAACTTATTGTGTAGTGATTAGATGGACACTAAAGATGGGCAGTGAAATGGGCCCAGAATTGAATATGATGACAATTATAAAATAATGCATCTAGAACTGGAATAAACTTCAGAAGCTTACTAAAATCAACTATTTAAAAAATAGTATTTTACTTTTTCCAATTACATATACTTTTAAACATTCATTTTTTTGAATTTTGACTTCCAAATTTTTCTCCTTCCCTTCTTCTTCTCCCTCTCACTAAAATGCCAACCATCTTGTTTTATAGATAAGGAAACTCCGAAGTACCAGATCAGTGACTTGTCCAAAGTCAAGCAGGTAAGATTTGAACCAGGTCCACTTCCCTCATAGACTAGGCTGAATTGCATTTGGGATTTGGAAAATAGCTCAGTACTTTAAGTGTTCTACCATCCCCATTTTTCTCCCTGAGATAAAAAAAAAAATTATATCAACATTCTTCTGATGAGAGGCAGAATTATATACTAGATAGACTAGGTTGTAAACTCCTTTAAGGCAGGGGCTGTTGTTTTTTGCCTCTTTTTGTATCACTAGAACTACTGTGTCTTTTTTTTTTAATTAATTAATTAATTAATTAATTTTTTAATAGCCTTTTATTTACAGGATATATGCATGGGTAACTTTACAGCATTAACAATTGCCAAACCTCTTGTTCCAATTTTTCACCTCTTACCCCCCCACCCCCTCCCCTAGATGGCAGGATGACCAGTAGATGTTAAATATATTAAAATATAAATTAGATACACAATAAGTATACATGACCAAAACGTTATTTTGCTGTACAAAAAGAATCAGACTCTGAAATATTGTACAATTAGCTTGTGAAGGAAATCAAAAATGCAGGTGTGCATAAATATAGGGATTGGGAATTCAATGTAATGGTTTTTAGTCATCTCCCAGAGTTCTTTTTCTGGGCATAGCTGGTTCAGTTCATTACTGCTCCTTTGGAAATGATTTGGTTGATCTCGTTGCTGAGGATGGCCTGGTCCATCAGAACTGGTCATCATATAGTATTGTTGTTGAAGTATATAATGATCTCCTGGTCCTGCTCATTTCAGTCAGCAAGAGTTCGTGTAAGTCTTTCCAGGCCTTTCTGAAATTATCCTGTTGGTCATTTCTTACAGAACAGTAATATTCCATAATATTCATATACCATAATTTATTCAGCCATTCTCCAACTGATGGACATCCATTCAGTTTCCAGTTTTTAGCCACTACAAAAAGGGCTGCCACAAACATTCGTGCACATACAGGTCCCTTTGCCTTCTTTATAATCTCTTTGGGATATAATCCCAGTAGTAACACTGCTGGATCAAAGGGTATGCACAGTTTGATAACTTTTTAAGCATAGTTCCAAACTACTCTCCAAAATGGTTGGATTCGTTCACAACTCCACCAACAATGCATCAATGTCCCAGTTTTCCCATATCCCCTCCAACAATCATCGTTATTTTTTCCTGTCATCTTAGCCAATCTGACAGGTGTGTAGTGGTATCTTAGAGTTGTCTTAATTTGCATTTCTCTGATTAATAATGACTTGGAGCATCTTTTCATATGACTAGAAATAGTTTCAATTTTTTCATCTGAGAATTGTCTGTAGAACTACTGTGTCTAACACATAGTAGGCATTTAGTAAGTGTTTAGTGACTTATTGATTCATTGAAACTAATGCTGGATTTTGAATGAAAGAGGCTGGGGTTCAAATCCTTCTGATCCTTACTAGTTTTTTTTTTTTTTATGTCCCCTGGTAAGTCACAACTTCTCTAAGCTTCCAAGATAGATAGCTCTTTAAGAGTATAAATGATGGGTTGAGCACAATCTGTATTGTGTATGTATACACACATACACATATATATGCATATACATTTATAATCATCTACAGAAATACACATATATCTATGTTTACATTCATATACATATATAGTACTGTAATTCTGATTTCATTAAAGTTGGGAGCTCATGATGAGGAACTGTTTTATGTCAATATTGATTAGTATATTTTTGTCAATGTCTAGTTTTAAAAAGTTTTTCCAGGGCATTGAGAAGTTAAGTAACATGTCTAGAATCACATAGCCATTAGGAGCAAGATTTGAATCCAATTCTATACACACACACACACACACACACACACTACCTGACATGTATACATGGGACATGTATACATGGGACATGTATCATGTCAGGTAGATGCTTTATATACATATGTGTATACACACACTCCTATTATACATTATTTATATATTTAAACATAAGGAAACATGAGGTATATTATACATATATGTATATATAAATGAAGATTAATTAAGAAGCAGTAACATCTAGGGGGGGAAGACCTCTTGAAGAAGTGGGCACTTAAGCTACCTTAAAGGAAGCTAGTATTTCCAAGAGGTATAGATGAGTCAGGAGGCATGGGGGACAGCCTACATGAAGAAAGAGTGATGAGAGTTGAATGTTACATATGGGGAACAACAATTAGGACAATTTGATGGAAAGTGGAATATATTATAGAAATAATGTATGATTAGACTGGAAAGAAAAGGTAATATGTGATAAATATCAAACAGAAAAATTTGTATTTGATCTCAAAGGGCTTGGGAGGGTCATTAGAGCTTCTTGAATACAGAAGTGGTAAGATTAGAGTTGGATTTTGTGAATATCAATTTGGAAGGTAGATTTGAAAGAATAGAGACTGGATACAGGGAAATCAGCTTATAGGCTACTGCACCAATAAAGAAAGGTGATATATCTTATTTAGTATGGTTATTGTGAGTAAAGAGACAAAGGGATAAGAGGAATGTTGAAGAGGTAGTATCAATGATTTGGCAACTAATTAGAAATGGTGGGGAGTGAGAATGAAGAGTTGATGATGACTACTATATTGTCAGCCTGGGTGATTGAAAAAAAATTGTGGTGTTCTTGGCAGAAACAGGTTTTTTAAGAGAAGGGATAAGTTTAAAAGGAGAGAGAATGAGTTCCGTTTTTGGCGTGTTGAGTGTGAGGTGCCCATGGAAATGGGTATGTCCAATATGCCATTTCCTCTATTGAACTTTGATGACTCTGTAGAGGGAGTGAGATGACTTTAAGCAACTCTGAAATTGAATTTACATGCAATTCAAAACATGACATCTTCATGATGTCATTGGTCCTTTTCAAAAATGAAGGATGAACAACAAACAACAAATGGGAGATGTGGAACTGGAATTCAGAAAAGAGAAAAGGGATGGATATGTAGATTTGGGAGTCCTCCACATGGGGTGATAGAAAAATCCATCCAAGCTTTTCAGATCACAAGGGAAATGGAAGAAGAAGGGCCTAGTATAGAGCCCTGGGATATAGCCATTCACAGAATTGAAATTGTAAGTCTTTTATGTATTATATATTATGAGAATAAAGGAATACTTCAATTTCCAAAGAATCAAAATGATGTGTCAAAGGTAAATAGAGATATTTGTAATAGGTATAAATAAAATACAGTATATTGTCATTGAGCACATGCATGTAAGAAGCAAGAATAAAAGTTATCACTAGAAATAGAGATAACTGAAAAAGGAGTATATGTACTAAGTATAATGGGGTTTGCTATATACCCAAATAATGTTAAGAGAACTGGAGGGATATCTTTATCTGACTCTTTAAGTTTTAGCAATACTAATGTAACATTTAGGCCACCATCAGACAGTATTATCATTCTAGCTATTTGACTGGCCTATACCCTTTTCTAGTTATATAATTCTTGATGATATCTCTTATTCCATTTTTACATGCAAGTAATATCTTAATCATCTTGGATAATATAATGCATGCAATCTACTTGGATTCATCATTATTCTTTATGTTACCTGCAATTATGATTCTTCCAAGATTTTGATATTTCATGATTTCAGATCATGTAGTACCATTGGTGTAAAAAGATGTTTGCAGCAAGGAGCATTTTGGAATCACTGGGAAAAAACATGATTTCTCACAGACAATATGTCATCATTAATTACAAAAAATATATACTTTAAAAACTACTATGATCAAATCTAATTGTCTTATGGAACTTATTTTGGTTGTTTTAGGGCTCAGGCTAGATGCAGAGGATAGAGCATTAGGCTTGAAGTCTAAGTTCAAATCAGTACTTAGACATATTAGCTGTGTGCTTTTCTGGGAAAGCCACTTAGCCCTTGTCTGCCTCAGTGTTTTCAACTGTAAAAAATAGATAATAATCGTATAAGCTTCGTAGGGCTGTTGTAAAAATCAACTGAGATCATATCTGTAAAGCACTTAGTATAGTGTTGGACATAATTGTTGCCTAATAGATACTTATTTCCTTCCTTCCATATTAGATTTCTTAACTCACTCAAAAGATTGAAAACATTTTCACATTAAAGTGACATAACTATTGTCCAAATGTCAAAATATATTGCTATGTATGAAGCTGGTTTATTTAGATAAGAGCTTATTATTACCCTAGAAAGGAGGAAAAGCATTTGTGTTATTTTTTTAAAAAACTTTTTGTCTTCAGAGAGTTAAGAGTATGGTATGGAATATGACGTACACAGTCTCTAATCAGAAACCACTGACCCACTGAGTGTCATAATGCAAGTGTTTGTGTTTTAACACCTGCCAAATGGGGACAGTGGTACTTACCTATCTTGAGCAAGTGTTGGGTAAAATTCTTTGAATTCAGTTTTTTTTTGGTCCTTTTTGTGAAAGGAATCTGAGAAGAGAAATTCTATCTTGATTTGTGGGCAGCAAAGGGGATGAGACAAGTTAATGAGAAAAGGTAAAAATTCCATTTTGGAGGATCACTGATAAGGGCCTAGGTTACTTTTCTGAGTAGCACAAAGCCTAAGAAATATTTTCCAAATATTTTATTAAGAAAAAATGTTTAGATATCTTTACTTCACCTTTAATTCTGAATGCATGCTTGCCCCATGTGCTTCCCAGCAAGTTATTCCTTGGGACAAAATATAAAAAAAAAGAGACAGGAGAATGGTTTAGCAAAATTAACATATTAACCTGTCTCAGATTGCTTGTTGTCCAGGGAAGGGGAAAAAAAAGAAGGGAGGGAGAAAATTTTTGGAACACAAGGTTTTGCAAAGATGAATGTTGAAAACTATCTTTGCATGTATTTGTAAATGTAAAATACTATAACTTAAAAAAAACTAACATATTAACAGAATCTGACTCTATGAGTAATGTTCTATAACCTACTTTGACAAATAAAAAAAAAGATAATTTCTCATTTCTTCTTTGAGACCAGTCTTACTTATTATATTAATTAATCAATAAACATTTTAAAAGTACTTATTATGTTCCAGGACCTATAATAAGCTTTGAGGGTACAAAAAGAAGCAAAAGACAATTCCTTCCCTCAAGGAATTTACATTCTAATGATAGAGACAACATACAAACAAATATATTCAAAGAAAGCTATATAAACTGCGTAGGAAATAATTAACAGAGGGAAGGCATTAGAATTAAGAGGGGATGGGAAATTACACAGGATTGTTTCATTTTTTTTTTCCTCTCCACTTATATTATTATAATAATTATATATATTGTTTTCCTGATTTTCCCACAGTTCTCTGAAGTCTTTCTGTTCATTGTTTACTATGTATGGTACAGTTAATATTCCTTTACATTCAAATACAATGATTTGTTTAGCTGTTCCCTAATCACTGGCTGACTACTCTGTTTCCAATTCTTTGCTACCACAAAATGTGTTTCAATGAATAATTTAGTGCATATATTTCTTAATTATTTTAGTGTATATGTTTCCCTATTATGTTCATCTTATGTTGCTATGAGATGAGAATTGTCTGAGGCAGACAGACACAATTAAGTTTCAGTGTACACTGTTGGAAGACTTGCCTATATTGATAGAATCACAGATGATATACTCTACATACAAATGACATAATTATTTGTTTTTTTTCTATCTATCTAAATTATTAAAACAAATGCACTTTGGGAATGAAATTTTTAAAAGATTTTAACTTTATACCACTGGTAGTCTTTTCTAAATTATGTGCATATATATATATATATACATCTATTTATATGTGTGTATGTATATGTCCTGATTTGGTTTGTCATTGTAATGAGGGGACTGGCCTATGAACTTGTACAAAGTGTCTTTGATAACACTTTCTTATTTGAAAGACATTGGATAACATTGCTTCTGGGAGAGCCATGATATGTAATGGAAATGCTTTGCAGAGATTTTGGAGCATACATAGATATTCTATAACTGGTTCTGGTTTGCTAAACACGTGATGAGAAAACATCTTTTGGATTAGCTATATCAGTGGAACTGGGGTACTTTGAAAATTCACCAACTGACCAGAGTCTTGTCCATTTTTCTTTCTTCCTAAGGAAGCTCCAGTGAGGAGAGACAGTGAGGCCTTGGGTTCATTAATATAGATTGGGGTGTTTGTTCTTTCATTTAGGTGAAGGACATTGGAATTACAGTGACCTTGTGAACTTTGAGACATCAGGAGAGCAAACTACTCAATGTTCAGGAATCAAGTTCATAAAGAATCCTTCAAAACTCATCTGATGGTACATGAGAAAGGATTTATCCAGCAAAGATGCAGAGTTTGGACATGAAATTTTTGGAAGACTAAATAAATCTGATCTCTCTTTCCCCAAAGACCAAAGTGTTCTTAAAGTATTTTGGAAGAGGGGAGTGTTTGTACTTGTAAAGATTTCTTTGTAAAGTAATTTGATGTTTAATTGGTTAAATGGAATTGAGGCACTAATTACTGGAGTCTAACAGAGGGGAGAATATTCTGGGGATGGAGGCTCAAATCAATACATTAGAGAAAGACATTCAAACCCATTAGAGTGCCATTAAAAACTTTGAAGAGAAGATGTAGCCAACCTTGCTTTGAGAGAGAATGAGAGAATGCTCCCTATGCAATAAACATGCTTTTTATTAAAAATGTTGGCCATATGCAGGGAACTAATAAAAAACGCTAAAAATTAAAGTTAGTTGTTTCCAGATTGATTCTCTGAATGGGCACAAAACAAGAGAGTCATAGAGGACATTAGTAAGCCTTCAAGATTAAACCTGGGTCCATGTTGATGCTCTGATGCTGGATAATGAATTATAGAAATAAGACAGAAATGAGAAAGTCAGAAGAAAGTATTAGGGAAGGTTGATGAGTTCTGTTTTGTGTATGTTGAATCTGAGATCCTAGTGAATATCCAAGTACCTATGTTGTGTAGGCAATTAGAGCTGTGGGTCTGGAGCTGAGAAGAGAGGCCAGGAGTAGAGGTAAATTCAGGAATCCTTTGCATAGATATAAAACCACTGAAGTGAATGAGATTTTCAAAGGAGAGAATGCAGATTGAGAAGAGAGAAAATCACTTAAGGGATCATCTGTATCAATTAGAAGATGAAGAGCCAAGGAAGGAAACAGAGAAGAAACTGTTAGACACAATAATGACAAGTGTGTGATGCAAATATGCACATTTAAAACACTTTTTTTTTTTAAAAGCAGGCTTACTTTTCTTGGGAGTAAAAGTTCAAGGACTGGGAATGAAAACGTTTGGTGACTGAACTGCCTATTAGCTGACTTATTTGCCCGAAGGTAGTAATAGAGGCAAGTGTTACTAATGCAGCTAATTACTCCCTCTACAAAATAAATTAGTCAGAAAAATAAATCCACATGAGCAGACAGAATGGCTAGCTGCCAGTTTCACTTTTGCAAATTTCAAATTCTTGGGGCTTTTGGTACCACTTCATCAGAGTCATGGGGCATAAGGTATGCATGCTCCTTTGCCTCCTGTTGACAGAGTGAAGGTGTGGCCACAGGCCTAGCCACTTGAGTCAAGAATAACTGGATGCTTAAATCTGCCAATCAGAAGTTCATCTTCTTTAGTGATTATTCAAAAGCAGAGTTTAACTTGTTTTTTCAGGTAGTCATCAGGTCTACTGTACTCAGGCTTTTGGTACCTCTCCTCCCTCCAAAAAAAAGAAAGAAAGAAAAGATGTATTTTAGTCCATTTTCCTCCATCATATATCTCAATCCTTAGGATCAAGACCTAGAAGGGACCTTAACAGTTTTCTACTTTGCTAATCTCAGAAATATAATGATCTAAGACTACTCTGAAGGATCTATGATGAAAAATGCTATCCATACCCAGAGAAAGAACTGATTGGCTCTCAATACAGGTTGAAGCATATTTTTTTTAAACTTTATATTTCTTGAGGGTTGGGGTTTGTTGTTGTTGTTGTGTATATGTATTTAAATTTATATTTTCCTTTCACAATATGACTTTTGTGGAAAATGTTTTGTATAACTTCACATGTGCCTTCTCGATGGGTAGGGTGGGGAGGAACTCAGGGAGAGAATCTAGAACTCTAAAAGTTTTAAAAACAAATGTTAAAAAATTTGTTTTACATGTAACTGGGGAAAATAAAATTAGTCTTCATATTTTACAACTAAGATGCTGAAGCCTAAAAAATTCATAAAATGAAACTTGCCCAATGACATACAGATAGTAAATAGTAGATCCTGTCTTAAAATCCAAATACTCAGACTTCCCATCTAGCACTCTTTCCACAGTGCCTTCTTGCCTTTAGAAGTAATCTATTTTATTCCCTTTTGAAGAATAGGTTCATGGCCATGTATGAAGGTATAGAAAAATTGCATATAAAAGTAAAAAATATTAAATATCCTTTACAGACAATAAAACAATAAAGATAGTAATAAATTCAAGAAGCACAAACAAAAGACATAGACCTAAATAGAGAATTAATAATAAAACCCTAAACAAGTGGTTTAAAGAATATGTCATTGAAATAATAGCTATATGAAAGACAATAGTAATGATGAAACAACTTAGCAACATTTCTAAGATGTGGCTAAAGCAGACCTTCGGGGAAAAATTTATATCCCTATAAACACACAATAACAAAACAGAAAAAGAGAAAATAAATGAACTAAATATGCATTAAAATTAAGCACTTTACAATGAAATAAATCTGAAATCAGTGCAAAAGAGAAGTTTTGAAAATTAGAAGATAAGAAAATGGATTCAAAACTAAAAAGACTATAAAACTAATTAAGAAACTCAGAGCTTTTGTACAGACTAGCAAAACCTATTCTTCAGTTATATGTCAACAAAGCTGAAAACACAAAAGAAGTGGAGGACATCTAAAAATATAAAATATTGTATCTGACATAATACCAAATCGAGATTTTTATACTCCAATATCAGAAAAAAATTAGAGCTAGTTGTAAAGGAATGATAAAAGTTGGAGAGGAGAACAAATAAACCAGACCTCTGGGTTGTAATGACTTTAAAGGAGTGTTCTATCAACTTAGATTTTTTAAAACTTATTTTATTTTTAACTCATGGAATAGAACAGCCATTTTTATAACACAGTGAACAATTAAGAGCTATGTTACCTAAATTCTAAAAGTTTTATAGTTTTATATTGATAATATGAGGATGGTGACATTTTAAGAGAACAATAAATATAATCATATTAAAAACAAACAAAAAAAAAACTCAACATAATAAATCACAGGATTATTTCCATATAGAAAAACCTTTTGACAGAGTGAAATCAATAATAGGCTACTTGCAAAACAGCAATTGGTATGCTGTTTCCAGAAGTTATGGAAGATGATTTGGTTTCAGTGTCCAGTTCCCAGAAGCAGAAATTGAGGGGGTTATAAGGAAGGAGGCTTAGTGTACTTGACTGGCAGGTTGATGAGAAAGCATGGTCTTCTTAGGTATTAGTTGTGTCTCACCAATCAGGATAGCCTGGTCCGAGGCTGAGAATTCCAAAGATCCTCTAAGCCTGGTCTCCGGATTTTGATCTTGCTATTGGACCAAGTTCTCTGTAAAGCCAAACTTATAGGCTTTTATTGATAGAATGGACACTGCTAGTGGGAGATAAGCCACCACTGATTTCTGATTTTGTTGATACAGTAGACTTTAGGACCAGAATTATTGTTGTTGTTTGTCAATCCTGGTTTTCTCTTTTGTATCTCTGAACTAGAATTGTACATTTAAAATCAATCCCCCCCTCATATTATTCAGATAATTAAATTATTCAGATAATTAAAATAAGTTTCAGGGAAGTAAAGTGACTTGTCTAAGGTCATCTAGATAGTAAACCAGTGAACTAGGGCAAAAGGCTTTCCATCTTCTCTGTGATCTGGGCCATACTTCTTGGTCTTCTATAAGCAAAAGTTTCACTACTGAAATCAGTCAGATGACCTTTCTCTTTTTTGATAAAATCGGAAGAAAAAAAAGGTTGAATAGCGAATTTAGCACTTCCACAAGTGAGAAAAGGCCCCAGCTCTCTTCTCAGGAAGAATAACAATTTCTATGCTTGTCTTGGTGAAGCAATGGTGTATGAGTATACATGAGCAGTGAGAATACCTGCCAAAGAGAAAAAGTAAATCTTTATTTTCCCCACTTTCTGTGAACCAGGCAAAAGAGCCAAGTGATTAACTCCACTATTCACATTTTATCTTAATCTTTTGGGATTATAGAGATCTAGGTAGAAAATACCATGAATTGTTTTAGCCAAGGAAGTCTCTTGAAAAATCCAAGAGCCAGTTCTAAAGAGACAGGGGGGCCAGAGTAATTCATGTTCTCCAACTCTATGGTTTTTGTATAGATATTATCTCACGTAGACAGCAAGTGTAGGGGATAGAGAAGAGTGTGGGAATCAGAATTCTGAGTTTAAGTCCCATTTATAATGAATACAGGCCATATGACCCTAGTCAAGTCATTTACTTTTCAGTATTTGAATCAGTTTTCTGAAATTGTAAATTGCAGAGAAGGTGGTGTCATATGTTATTAGCAATTTTATCCCTCTTGTCAATGGAATCTAAAAATCCCACTTAGATAAAGGACAATTTTGAAGAAGAAAGGAGGTGAAGTGTTATAAAAGAGCAGCTGCAGCTAGAGAGGTTATGTGTGAAAGGGGAGAATGTGATATTACTTCCTAACAGCCAATATCACTTCCCCTCTCACCCAATATATATCTTTCTTGTTCACTGTTGTGTTTCTGAAAGCCTAATAAATGAATCTGGAGGGGAAGATTTGGACTAGGTAAATGAGGAGATTCTTTGCCTCAATTGCTACCTAGCCTTAATCACTGAATGGGTGTGTTGCATCAGTTACATTGAGACTTATTGAAGACTTTAGCTCAAAAAGACCAAAGTCTCTCACTGCATCCAAAGCCACATCCAGTCATCTTGATCTATAGCTGTCACTGCATGTCACGGCATCACTTCCCTGATGTCATGGTCCTCTTCAAGGATGAAAGACAAACAACAACAATTTAAAAAGTCTAATTTCCTATTCTCTCCAGCAGTGAAATCCTAACTCTAGAAAGTTAGGGATGGGATAGCATGGTACAATAGAAAGAATATTGGTTTTTGCAATCAGAGGTTCTGGTTTCAAATCTCACTTCTAAAGCTTACTACTTCAGAGACCTCAATTAAGTCACTTTATTTCCCTAAAACCTTAGTTCTTTTATATGAAAAATGAAGGATGTTGGACTAGATAGCTTCTGAAATTGTTTCTAGCCTTATAACTCTGCTTAGAGTTATCCTGTTATTAAGGGGAAAATTTTTTTTCTTCAAGTGATGTTTAAGTTCACATTTTGTGAAGAAAAGTTTTAGTTATGGGAGAAAACAAAACAAAAAATCTTTCTAAAGTAAGTACAGCATCAGATGATAAAGGATAAGGAGAGCAATTAGAAGATAGGCAATTTTTTTCAGTGGAGACTTTGAAGGAACTTGATTGTTGGGCATGGAATCATTTACTAGCAGAAATGGCAGGGAAATTTTTTAGCACTAATTATATACTTAAAGAGGGAGAGACAGGACAGAAAAACCAAACACTAGATAAAATATTGTTTGAGAAAGGAGAGAATAGGAAGATAGAAGAGAAATGAAAGAAGCAGAGAAAGAGTAATATGTGTTCCTTCTTCACTGTGGCATTAAAAAAAAATTCTTTCACTATAAAGGTCCCAGGAAAGAAATGTATCATGTGTATATGCACATATACACATGTATATATGTATAAATATATATATATATACATATATATATATATATATATATACATCACACACATATATCTCCTAACATCTTTACTATATGTACACACACACACACACACCTGCATATATATATATATATATATATATATATATGTGTGTGTGTGTGTATCAATTTCTATATATCAGTGACTACTCTGGTTGGACTCTATTACCAGAAGCCAGTTTATATTACATTTCATTCCTCCCCAAGGGGTTACCTAGTACCCATAAGGGTCTAGATTTTCTAAAAATCTGGTCCCCACTTTGCATCCCAGTTCTATTTAACCACTTAGTCAAGTTAGCTTTTACAAAGGAATATTTATTTAAAAGGTATAGCAAGGGAAAAAAAATACAAATTTCTAGTCCCTCTTATTCACCAGTACTTAGGGAGCATAAACTTTATCCCTATAAACCACTTCAAACTCTAGGAAGGGGAAGGAGATTTGATTCAAAGTTTAGATCAGCTTTTATATGACTTGGTTCCACCAAGTTCCAATTTCCAAGACACTTTCCCCACACCCTGGCTTCTCAAAACTTCTTTGCTGGGCTGGCAGCAACATCTAGCTTGGAATCCTACCTCCAAGGTCAACATGTCTTGATTCCACCTTCTGTGCCTAGACCAGGAAAATACCTCAGGCCCTTTACATAGAACCACAAGGTCCAAAAGGAAGATTGGGGTAGAGCTGGTTATTTGTATGTTTTTCTTGCTGTATCTTTGAACTTTGTCAAAACTAATTTGATTATTAAAAATCCAAATGGAACTGGAACACAGAGGATTAAAAGAGATAGACAGAGGAGACACAGAGAGAATATAAGAGATAGAGACAGAAAAAGAGAGAGAGAGACAGGGAGAGAAAGATTGACAGAGACAGATACAGAGAGAGTGAGCAAGAGACAAAGATACACAGAGAAAGAGACAGAGGCAAGAGACATAGAGACATAGACAAAGACATATACACAGAGATAGAGATAGAGAGAACACGAGAAACAGACAGACAGAAACACAGAGACATAGAGAAAGAGAAACAAAGACAGAGAGAAACATAAAGAGACAGAGACAGAGACAGAGAAACAGAGAAATGAGAAGAATCTGCTTCCATTAAGTAGTAGGGGAACACAGCATATTTTTTCCCAGAAGCAGAGTGCCTCCATCCCAGGTGATCTGAACATGGGTAGCAAAGCCCCAGTTTCATAGTTACCCAGATTACGCACAGATAAAATAAGCAAATGGCCCCATGGAGATAATCCCATAGGCTCTTTATGTGCCCTATTTACTGGAATGAACTCTCAAAGATATGCATGCTTAGAATCTGAATTGTCTCAAGAGTGGTTTAACTTTTAATTCAGAAAAAAAAAAGAAATTTAGGACAAAATGCCAATGAAAATCATCAGTGTAGGGCAGATTCAGGTTGTAGGCTTCTCAAAGATATCACTGGCTAGGCCTATGACTAGGGGTATGGAGGAGAAATATATCACAATAATTTTCCCTTTAAGTCCCCTTTCCATTTACTTCCCATCCCTCTAGGCAAATCCTATTGAGGGAAAGAACTAATTGCCATATGTTGCTGAGAAAGGAAGGAAGACAGAGAATAAGAGGGCCAAGTCACTTTTTTTCAAAGTCTACTGAGTGGGTGGCTCTTAGAGATTCTGTGATCTATCCTCTTTGACTCAACTTTGACACAGCCCCCCTCCCCCCCCAACCTTTTGCAGCTTTTAGGGATGGGGGTTGGTTGGGAAGTGGTAACCAAGGGACCACCCACGGGGTTTCCTGTCTCATCCCAAAGTATCATGCCCTTCAGCTCTTAAAATAGTAATGTCTCTGGAAGTTGCCAGGGGATCCTGGTCCCTGCTTCACAGGATGGTGATTGCAAGTCCATGCTCCGTGGGGTATATTCTGATTCAATCCCTGTTATCCTCTCATTTCCATAGGCTGTCTCCCATTATTGGAATGTAATGCCATCTCAATTCCATCTTTCAGAATTCTTGTCTTCCTTTCAGTATTAGATTAGATGCTACTCTCCCTGTAAAATCTTCCCTGATCTCCATCCTTTCTCCTCCTTCTTGTTGGTGGTCCCTTCCCTGATTTTTTTGTTTTATCATTCAGTTGTGTCTGACTTTTCATGACACCTTATATGGTTTTCTTGGCAAAGATACTGGATTTGTTTGCTAATTTCTTTTCCAATGAACTAAGATAAACAAAGTAAGTGACTTGCTCAGGGTCAGATAGCTAGTAAATGTCTGAGAAGGTAATTGAATTCAGGTCTTTCTGACTCCAAGCCTAGTAATCTATTCACTAAACCATCTAGCTGCCTTGCTTGATTTATCTCGTATTGTATTTTTTTGTGAATGTATTGTTTGTTTTCCCCATTAGAATGCAAGCTTTTTGAGGACAGGTATTGAGCGTTTCATCTCTGACATTGTGAAGAACACTGCACATGTCATTTGCTATTTCTCTCTCTAATTCATTGTACAGATGAGGAAACTGAGGCAAACAAGATTAAAGGATTTGCTCAGTAGCTAGTGTCTGAGGCTAGACTTGAATTTAGATCTTGTTTCCAGACTTAATGTTCTATCTACTGGGCTATCTAGCTCCCAAGGACTAACTTGGGCACAGGAGTATGATTGCTCAGTAGAATCATGGAGAGCAGAAGTTCAGATATCTGTCACATGTATGATTTTACCTGGGTGATGGACAATATTGTCCATGTGTCTATTAGGCAGTCCTTCTAACATACAAGCAGCTACTTTGTAGCCAAGCACAGAAAGACAATATTGCCTGTGTCTCTATTAGGCAGTCCCTCTAATACACAAGCAGCTACTTTGTAGCTGTAATACACTGAATTCAACAGGCTGCAGGGCTTTATTTGATGAGGTAGTAAGGACAATGAATTGCCTTTTGTACAAGTTTGAGAAGGGCACGTGTCCCAATTACCCAAAGGCAGGCCACAGCAAGTTGGTAGAGAAGGCCATGGAAGTAGCACTTGTAACTATAATTAATCCAGCCCAAATCCCACATGGCATGCTGAAGGCTCACAATTGCTTGTTACAAATAAGAATGAAGGGAAGATCAATCTAACTGTGAGATGAAGAATGAAAGAATGATTTTAAAATGGGACTTGGAGGCAGGAGAAAACAAATTAAAAAGGACAATTAGGGGACAATCAGGTGAGAGTATTAGAAAAAAAAGTAGCTTCTAACTTGACCCAAAACATTACCTGAATAATGAGAAGCAGGATGCCAGTTTTCTCTAGATGTATTTATTTGAAACATCTGAACTAAATCAGAAATGAGATTAAATTCTGGTTTGTGTTACTAAAGAAAGGGACTATTAATTTTTTTAATTAAAGCTTTTTGTTTTCAAAACATATGCATGGATAAATTTTCAATATTGACCCTTGCAAAACCTTGTGTTGCAAATTTTTCTCCTTTTCCTCCACCCTTTCCCCTAGATGGCAAGTAATCTAATATATGATAAACATGTTAAAAAACATATGTTAGATTTGGAACTATGCTCAAAAGGTTACCAAACTGTGCACACCCTTTGAGCCATCAATGTCTCTAGTGGGCTTACATCTCAAAGAGATCTTAAAGGAGGGAAAGGGACCCACATGTGCAAATATGTTTGTGGCAGCCCTTTTTGTAGTGGCTAGAAACTGGAAACTGAGGGGATGCCCATTAGCTGGAGAATGGATGAATAAGTTATAGTATATGAATGTTATGGAATATTATTATTCTGTAAGAAATGATCAGCAGAATAATTTCAGAGAGATCTGCAGAGACTTACATGAGCTGATGCTAAGTGAAATGAGCAAAACCAGTAGATCATTGAACAGGACAACAATAAGATTATATAATGATCAATTCTGATGAATGTGACTCGCTTCAACAATGAGATGATTCAGACCAGTTCCAATGACCTTGTAATGAAAAGGGCCATCTACACCCAGAGTGAGGACTATGGGAATTGAGTGTGGTTCACAACATAGCATTTTTACTTTTTGTTGTTATTTGCTTAAATTCTATTTTCTTTCTCATTTTTTTTCCTGTTTGATTTGATTTTTCTTGTGCAGCAAGATAATTGTATAAATGTGTATGCATATATTAGATTTAACATATTTACTACCAGGTTAACATATGTTGGACTACTTGCCATCTAGATGAGGGGGTGGGAGAAGAAGGGGAAATTGGAACACAGGGTTTTACAAGGGTTAATGTTGAAAAATTATTTATGTATATGTTGTGAAAATAAAAAGCTTTAATAAAAATATGTTAAATCCAATATATGTATATATATTTATGCAATTATCGGGGCTATTAAATTTACAGAAGATCCGGATGAAAGAGCTTTGCATCTAGTTTATCCTAGAAGGGCAAAGGTGTAGAGAAGTCAAGAATAAATAAATTTGAATTCAAATGCATTGAGAACTTTACAATTCAATTAATTTCAATTCAGTAAGCACTGAATGCTTATTAAAGCCTTGTGCTAGTTTCCAGAACTATAAAGATAAAAAACAGTCCCTGTTTTTAAGAAGCTTATATGTTACTGGGAAGATATAATAGGTGCACAGGGAAGTAAATGACAAATATTTTGAAGATGGAAGGACACAACTATGGATCAAGAAAATCTTCTTGTAGGAAGTTCTGAGCTGAGTTTGAGAGGAAGTTAAGTGTCTTAAGTGAGGAGGAAGGGCATGTTAGACATGCAGAATGACTTACAGAGATGAATAGAGGCAATAGGAGCTCAGCAAAAAGGTCAATTTGGTTGGGATGTGTAATACATGAAAAAGAAGAGTAACATGAATATTTTAGAAAGATAAGCTAGACCTAAATGATAAAGTGCTTTGAACATCAAACAAAAGTATTTGGTTTTGACCCTAGAGATATAGGCGACCATAGAAGTTATTTTTAGGAGTGACATTTTCAAATTGGTGCTTCAGGAATGCTTCTTTGTCATTTATATAGGGGATAGATTAGAGAGAAAAGCAGTGAACCCAATTAGGAGGCTTCTGCAATATTCAAGGTAAGGAGTAATATCACTCCTTGGATAGTGTGTCTTGGTGAGTAGAGAAGAGAGGGAAGAAAGAGCTGTTAAGGAGGTTCAATTGAAGATTTGGCAATTGATCAAAAATAGAGTTGAAGGGAGATGGAAAGTGTCTGGATGACTTGAAGGTTATGATGACTAGAGGGATGATAGTAGCCCAAGAGAAACAGGGAAGTTTGGAAGAGAGGGAGTTTTCAGGATATGATAATATGTTTTGGAAGTTTGGAAATGTTTGAGGGGTTAATGAGATAGTCAGGTGGATATGTCCTGCAGGCAAAGATGTAGGAATAGAATTTAAAAGAGGACTGAGGACTCGACTTTTAGATTGTGAGACAGTCATCTATAGAGAGATAATAATTGAACATGTCAGGGACTGATGAGATCACCTAGTGAGTAGGAAGAAAGAAAAAGAGGATCTAGAATAGGACCTTTTGAGATACTTACATTAAAAGGTGAATGATAATTTAACAAAGCATTTCAAGATATGAAAAGATGGAGATGGGAGCTATTAGGACAATTAGATAAATTAGAAACAAGTTTAAGTCAAGATCCAAAAAGTTCTTGGTATTCTAGGAGATAGGACTGAATGTACTAAGATAAGATTTTATTTCTAATATAGTTTTATGTTTGGAATCAAGAAAACTACTTCATACATATAAGATCAGAGAGACATTATCAGAGATCAGAGAGACAGATATGTATGGATTTTAAAGGACTTCAGTCTCTCTAAGAGTTAAAAGTGATATAGCAACAATGGAAATCAATGAAGTACTGGGCTGATTTAGAGCAGGCATTACTTCCTAGAACAATTCTTCCTGGACAGACCTTGGACAGATCATATCTATAGTATTGTGCACAGTTATGAACACTGCATTTTTGAAAGGAGTAGATAAGCCAAAGAGTATCCAGAAAAGAGCAATCAAAATGCTGAAGTTTTTCAGTCTGTGCCAACATGTGGATCAGTAACAGGAAGTGGGCATGTTTAATCCAAAGAAAAGGCTCATGGGAAACAACATTTTCCAAGAATTTGAAAGGTTACCATTTTGAAGTGACTACAGAGTAGACCTATGGAAGAAGATATTAATTGCAGTGTGATATAGTAGAAAAAGAACTGGACCAGGAATTGGAAATGGAATTTATGTGGCAAGTCTTCTGTTCTATAAAATGAAGGCATCCAACTAGATATTCTCTAAAAGCCCTTCCTGCCCTAAAGATTTTTTTGATTTTATACTGTGAGGCAGAACAAAAGAGAGTCCTTGTGTGAGAAGATAAAGGAAGTAATTAATCAATCACCAAGTAGATATTAAGTATAAATTAGGGACTAAGTATTTTACTAGCAACACAAAGATAGAAATAAAACAGTTCCTGCCCTCAAGGAGCTTATAATTTTTTTCAGGGAAATAGCATGTACATGTTTAAGTTTAAGAGAAATAGGAAGGAAAAATGGATTGATTGGAAAAAATTCTAATTTTTGCTAATTTTGAATAAGGATAATCAATTTAAGAGCATAGCTAAAGGTGGAATCAATTCATCCAGACTATATTAAAATCCCCAAGGTTCAAGATGCAACTGATGGACTTTGATCTTAATTATAGTAATAGTCAAACTTGACAGAAGTAGAGAATTCTATTCAACACAAAATCCTATGGTCATGTAAGAATAAGTGACTGCAGGGATAGATTTCTTTGGTCCTCGAGGGAATAAATAAGCTCAGATGTAGCTGTCTATTTGTAACCCTAAAATAAAATTTCTGAACTTTTTATGAAACCAAATAGGGAAAGCAAGTGATGACTTTTCTCTATTTATCTAAAGATATGATGACAACATAGTATCAACTTTTTCCATATTGTTCTTTGATTTGTGGCTGCAGATATGACTTTGTTTCTAGCCTCTGAGGTTGGCCTAATACTTACCACTTCATTTCCTTCTGTATGCATCTTCTGCATTTACTCTTGCATTATGATTTAGGTGATTGCTTGTTCCTCCTTCCACTGTACCCTATCAATGTGCAATACAAAAAGCTCACATCTCAATATGTACTTATGGAATGAGTAATAAAACTTGTCTAATTTCACAGATTGACTGTTTCCTCAATTGTCTTGCATCAGTTGGATACTGTTGGATTTGAAAGCTAGCTTGTTATGGGCTAGAACTCTATCTGAAAAGAGGATTCTTACAAGGTGTTAAGTCAGTAGAATTGATGAGACAATGGTTATCTAGTTTAACATGGTGCTATTATTAATAGTTCTCTAGTTCAGTACATGTATTTACTACTTAATATAGTTCCACAAGATTCACACCTATGATAATGGAGTATACAACAGCCAGCAAGGACTGGAGGAAATTCATTCCATCTTCAGTCAGGCTCCTGATGGCTCTCCTGGGGGACTCAGAGAGCTTGGAGACAGCCAGGGAAGACAAGCAGACTGGAGGCGGAATCTCAAGCTCTCAGAGCCAAGGGGAGACAGATTCATTCCGTCATCCACCTTTGTGGTGGCTGGAGGCTGAAGCCAAGCTCTAGGACTCAGAGCCAGATTCATTCATTCCATCTCACCGTACTGTGGCAGACTTGTCCTCTATAGCTTCTCCAGTGAAACCAAGACTCTGGAAGGTTTCTAAGAAAGCTATCTGAAGACCCAGGAAAGGAGACAAGATTGTGAAGGAGATAATAAAGGATTTGCACTTTAACACCTGACTACTCTTGTGGTGATTAAAAACCAACAGAAAATATTACACTAGCTGACATGGAGAAGCTAGGAAAAAATTATCAGTAGTTGCAGAGCTAAAGATAGTAGATACTCAGGAGTTGGCTTGAAGATGCCCTGGTAGATCCTCTCTCATGGCCCTATTTCCCCAAACCCACTCCCTTGCAAAGGACTCTTAAACCTCATTCTGCCTTCCCTTCCTTTCTAGGCACTCACAAAGAGATGACATCAGAAGCAATAGCTATCTCTTTAAATAAAAATGACCATCATAAACTTAATAAAAATAGAATGTTCATTAAGGAGGAAAGATTTGGAGCTTGACAAAACCTCAGAGGGTATCTAGTCCACACTCTACTCCCATTTTACATATGAAGAAACAGGCTCCAAAAGTAGTCTCACAAATCATAAGTAATAGAAGCAGGATTTGAAAATAAGGTCACCTTCTCTTTCCACAAGAGAAGCTGGTGGGACAAACATTTCTTTTGACAAACATTTCTTTTTGCTATTATCCCTACCTCCTCAAATAACGTTGTTCTCTCTTCTAATGCTACTTTTGAACCTTGGGATTATCATCAGGAGAATAATTTTGAGCTTTAAAATTAAAGAAGCAGCATGGTGTTCTAGGTTCTAGAACCTAGAACTGGTTCTAGGTCTAGAGTTATGGGACCTGGATTCAAATCCTGATTCTGGAATTTTCTATCTATATGGACTTGGGTATCTTAACTTCTCTGATCTTTAGTTTCCTTTGGGACAATAGGATTTAGATCTCCAAAGTTGTGTCTAACTTTGGATCCATAGTCTCTGAGCCAATCCATAGAAGACAGGGAAGGAAAAGGAAGCTGGTGAGTTTGTTGGAACTTAGTAAGTACACATAGAAACAATCTTGCTATGTCTACAAGTCTTTGCTGCTTCCGTAAGCCAAGACCAAGGAGCAACTTTAACATGTAATAAAAGAATGACTTATCTTTTTGTAAGCTAGAAGCTTTCTTGATGATAATGGTAGAAGAATAGAAAAGATAGAACACACGTTACCTTTAGTTATAAATGTGCTTTTAAAATAAAATTTCTAAAGACAGTTTATTAGGAAAGGAAGGAAAGAAGCAGTTATTAAGTGCCTTCTATGTGTGAGGCACCTTGCTCATCACTTTGCAAATATTATTTCAATTGATCCTCAGACCAGCCTTGGAAGATAAGTGCTTTCATTATCCTCATTTTACAGTTGAGGAAAATGAGGCAAACAGAGATTAAGTGACTTGCCCAGTCATATGGCTCATAAGTATCTGAGTCTAGATTTGGACTTCCTGACTCCAAGCCCCATGTGTAACATATAGCTGCCACTAAAGCAACTGAGGCAGTCCCAAGACTTAAAATGTTCTAAAGTACCTTCACAGTAGCCACCATCTAGGGCTCCCAGTCTAGGTCACCAACATGCTTTTCTGTTTCACCTCTTTATGTAACTCAACCTCAAACTACCCCTCTTAGCCAGGGGAAAGTCATCTGGCCACACCTCAGAGATTTAAAATAGGAGAGTCTTGTAGTAGCCACTTTCTTTTATGCAATCTACTGGTTGTCATAAATTGCTACATTTATTCATCAGGAACTGGGTACAGTCATTGGAATTTATTTACAGGAAGTTCATTCAAAGACAGGCTTTACTAGCTTAACTGAACTTACTTCAGATTGTCTCATTCAGAACCCCACCTATCACTGTTTTCTTCCATTCCTACTTAATGGGGAGAGGGTGGGGGAAGGGAGGTGCCCCCTGGGGTTACCATTAGTTGGAGGGATTGTTGACATTTCAAAAGTAGCTCAAAGAGCCATCATAATCATAGCCTAGCCCTTCAGGCAACCTGATTTCCTGAATCACATGTACTTTGACATGAAACAGGAAAAAAAAGAGAAACTAGACTCATCTTGATGATAGTGTAGATGATTAATTGTGTTATGATTTGGGGGGGAGGGGAGTTGGATTTCTATAGTCATGGGATTGTGGTACCACACACAGGAAGATTTTCAAAGAATTATATTTATCACTGTTTATGTAATTCACCTGATGACTTTATATCCCTCAATGTCACTTGTACATCCTAACTCTGTTTCACTTAAGAAAAGGGTTTTTAGCTTTCATTAGTTAGAAAGAATAAACCAACATAGAAGGTTCTACAGTGAGATAAGGATTGTAGAGTTGTTAGGATGATTAACCCTGCCAAAAGGATGAGGAAATAGAAACCAAAGGTAAGGTGGCCTGCAGAAGGGTCAGACTGTGTGCCTGTGGAAGAAGTAGAATCAGGACTCACCTCATCTGCCTGGGCCTATTGAGTTGCTTAGCTTGTTGGACCTAAGTTGTACTTTGAAAGGGCATGACCCTGGTCATCAGCTGGTCACCAACCCTGGAGATTTGGGATTGTCAGAGAGTGGTGACACAGAAAGAACAATTCACTGATTTCAGGACAAGAATTATGAATCAATTTATGTCATCATTTTGACCCAAAGTGAGAAGGATGAATTAGACATCAGAGTTCCACACTAAAACCTTACTGTCTTCATAAGAAAAAAATTAGGAGTGACCACAGGAGAACAAAACTTTTTTGTTGTGAAAAATCTCTTATTTTTCTCATGGTTATGGTTGGGCTGAGTCATACGTACAAATGTTTATTGCATGCCTTTGAACTTTGTCAGGGTCAGTGTAGATCTTTGGTCTGACCATTTTATATCACCTCTGACTGTAACTTATTGATCCTAATAATAGGATCATTACCTGCTTTCTAGCCTCAGACTCATTTCTTGCAGGGTTTCACTCCATTTGGGCCTTTCCTAATGTAATAGGTATATTTCTAAATAGACACACCTCTTCCTAACTACAGTACATACGAATATGTCATTAAGAAAAATCAAAACAATTTGCTTCTGGATAGAAATGTTGTGATTGGCACTCAGCAAAGGAGAATGTTGACAAACCTGTTAGTTATCTTCCCTAAAGGTGAATTTGGTAGGTATTCACCATCTGAATCATCTACCAACTTGAATGAAAGTATTTTGGATTGTTTAACTTCTGTGTATGTATTCTAGGGTGAGTTACACACTGCCACATGTTTACATCGCACCAGTTTGGCTTTTGTCCTGTGGATAGAAATTGCCTGACAGGCAATTAGAACATGCTTCTTTTTTTTTTTTTTCCCAAAGGTTAGACGCCTATTTTTACAGCTGATATCTGACATCTATTGGTTGCTATTTTGATCCATTGAATATGGCAAAAACATCTAGCAATATGTATTCAATTATCAATTCATTTCAGTAACTGTTTTATTAAGTACCAGTTAAGTTCAAGGAAGTATACTATATGCTAGGGATACACAGGTTATTGTGGTTGTTTTTGAAAACAGTCAATGATCAAAAGAACTGATATTCTATTTGGAGGGAGGCTGAAGGAAGGTGGAAAATTGCATTATATCATTGAGTTAAAAAACTGGAAGTTACCTCAGGAGCTATATAATCCAACTTCCTTCATTTTGTATGTGAGGAAAATGAATTATTATCAGCAATGTCATATATGTACGACCTTAGTGAGCCTTAGAAGATTGATATAAACTTTCTGATTCCAGGACTCTTTCTATTGCATACTATGAAAGAGGAGGGATAAACAGTGTCTTGAGATCTCTGAGAGAAAAGTTGTGGAATTCTCATTTTGCTTCTGTTTTCTCTACCCAGATGAAAGGCATTTGCCCTGAAAATGGCAGAGTGAAAATGGTTAACAGGGACTTGATTCCCAGGATAAGTCAGAAATTGTCCTTGACAAATTCAACTCACCTGGTCAAGATGACCTATATCTTCAAGTGCTAATTATATGTTTGATGTGATCGCTGAGCTACTATTCCTAATATTTGAAAGATCATAGAAACCTGGAAAAGTAGGAATAGCCTGCAGAAGGATTTTCCAAAAGTGAAAGAAAATAAGAGTCTATAGGCCAGTTAAGTTTAACTTTGATTCTTGGGAAATTTTTAGCATGGATAATTAGTGAGACAATTAATTATTAAGTTCTTTTCTAGCCATGTCCAATTCATCATGACCCCATTTGGAAGTTGTTCTTGACAAAGATGCTGGAGTGGTTTGCCATTTCCTTCTCTATTTCATTATATAGATGAGGAAACTGAGGCAAACAGGGTCACAGACCTAGTAAATATCTGAGGCCAGATTTGAATTCAGCAATATGATTCTTCCTGATTCAAGGCCCAGCATTCTATCTGCTATGACACCTACCTGTTCTTTCCTTCTGATAATATGACCAATTTAATCTGTCTATCCTGTGTTTACACATAATTATTTGTATATTGACTTCCCTTTAGACTGGGAGTTCCTTGATATAAAGAACTGTTTTTGTTGTTGATGATACTGTTTTTTAATCTTTCTCTGTACTTTTAGCACTTTGTAAAGTGTACCACATATAGTAAGCACTTAACAAATACTTGGCTTGTCTGCCAACTCTTTATTTAATTTCTAGTTTAACTTTTAATTTGATTTAATTTTAATTTAACTTTTCCTTATTTATTTCCTTATTTGACTTATTTAACTTCTATACCATCTCTCATTCTCTCAGTTCAGGTGGTTACTATTCATCACTTCTTGCATGAACTATTCCAATAGCTTTTTAAATGATTCCCCATTTCTATCTTCCATATAGCTGCCTTGGTATTATTCTAAGGCATAGAGCTGAGCATGTCTTTCTACTGATCAACTCCAGTGGATCCCCTATTCACTCTAAATTAAAATACAAGTTCTTCCTTCTGTTTGCCATTTCAACGCCTTCACACCTAACTTTCAGTTCATTTTTCTGGCTTTATTAAACATTTCTCCCTTTCACATATTCTCTGATCCTGCCAAATTGGCTTTCTGGCTGCTCATTACACTCTATAACCTGTGTTTGGACCTTTATACAGGCTATCTCCCATACTTGGAATGTATTCCTTCCACATTTCTACCTCTTAGAATACCTCTTTTCTTTCAAATCTCAGCTTATGTTACCTTGCATCTGAGGCCTTTCTTGATCCCTGCACCCCTTCTGCATTTCCTTTCTCCCCCATCTCTAGTTGTTCTTACAGGATAGAAACAGTTTCATTTTTTGTTTGTTTGTTTTTTATCCTCAGCAACTAACACAATGCCTAGTCTGCAGCATGATAAGCGTTTAATAAATGCTTGTTAACTTGTGATTATAAAAACCAAGTATGGCTTCAGTAAGACAGATCTTTATTTCCTTCTCTCTTTTTTTGACTGAGTAGATCAGGGGAATTTTATAGATATATTTTATCTAAATATTATTCAAGTATTTAATAAAATTTTTCATCCTATTTTTGTATGAAAGATGGAAAGATATATTCTAGACAATCCTATAAATTGGATGCATTTGGAATTGATCGAATGAGTAATTTCAGAGAGTAGTTATTAAAATTCAATGCCATTTTGAAAGGAGGCCTCCACAAGAGTGTCTGAAAAATTTTACTCTGTTCCTGTGTTTGCCATTTTTATCAGTGACACAGACAAAAGTAGAGATGACATGCAAATCAGATTTTCACATAACACAAAATGCATAGCTAAACACACTGTATGTCAGGATCAGAATACAAAAAGAACTGTAATGGTCTAAAAGAGTGGTGTCAAACTCAAACAGAAACAGCTTCACTTGACTTATGTTACAAATTACCATTATCTTTGTGTATGTATATATGTATATGCATATATATGTATATATAACAAATAAAATAAAAAATCTGGTTTAGAATTCACTTTGGAGTTTTGCTCCATGTGTAGCCTACTGGCCAGGAGTTTGATGCCTTTAAGCTTAGAGTAGATAAATGTGCAGTTTTACCCTTGGGTTCAAATAAACCTCACAAAAACAGGATGGTAAAAGCTTAAACAGTGGTTTTGATGAAAAACAAAAAATCCAAGGGTTTTAGTGAAGTGAAATCTTAACATACATTAGCTTTGTGATGTGGCAGTCAAAAACCTAAAGCCATGGTTTCTAGAAATGAGATGATAATGTCTTTGTAGTCTGCCCTGGTCAGATGACATCTGGAACATTGTGTTCAATTCTAGATACATGGTTTAAGAAGGCTATTGATAAATTGGAGAACATGCAGAGGAGGACAACTAGGGTGGAGAAGGGCCTTGAGTCCAAGTCATAAGAGAATTGGTTGATGTAATTAGAATTGTTTATCCTGGAAAAGAGAAGAGTTAGGGTGGGGGAGTGGAATATGATACCTCTCTTCAAGTATTTGGAAAGCTGTCTTGAAGAAAAGGTACCAGGAAGAACCAGGAGCACTGAATAAAAAGTTTCAGAGACCAATTTAGGCACAATATCAAGAAAACATTTCTAGCAATTAGAGCTGTCCAAAAGTGAGATATCTTGGGAGATTATCACTGGACATCTACAAAGAGAAATTGGATGGCTACACGTCAATTCTAGGGATTCCTTTAGGGTTTGTCTTGGACAGATGGCCCATGAATTCTCTCTTAATACTGAAATTCTCTGATAAGGAAGCAGATAAGTATATTATAATATTCTATATGTTGGAGACAAAGGAGAGAATCAGACAAAATAAAGACATGTAAAAAGAAAGAATATTTTTACATAGGAGTGGTGGTGAACCATGGAAAGCTTTGCAGAGAAGGAAGGAAATGATTTGGAAATGTTAAGATGGGACAGGGAAAGAGAAATGGGGCTAGTTAGGAACTAAGGGACCTTACTTCTAGTGTTCTTATATAGCCACTTCTTAGTTGTGTGTGAGACAACTCTGTCATTTCATGTCTCTAAGCCTCAGGGACCTCATATTTAAAATGAAAATGATAAAACTATCTTTCTTCAAGTCAGAGCATAGGAACAATAATCTTTCTAGATCTTTTCTAACACTAAGGTCTGATTCTGTGTTGCTCTCTTCATCAACAGCAATGGCAGCTGATTTCTTCAGCAATTTTCCAGAGTCATTTAGGGGGTGGTTCAAATGAATGGCTTTCTCATTGTCCCTTGATTAAGTGGGATGACCATAACAAACCTCCACCTGCTTTACTCACTTCCAGATTTTGCTCTGGCTCAGTGACAAGTCAAGTGGTTTCAGCTGTTTACACACAACAAATACAGTCATCAGATGAAATCTCAGGTGGCCCTGTGTTGGAAGTTTTGTACAATTACCTGTGTTACATGGGTGTGACCATTCAGATCAGGCTTCTTATGAGCCAAAATAAGTTTGTGTAGGTTGATGGTGATGAGTCTGCTTTCTGCCTGGAGGCAGGCATCCTTGTCACCTGGTGTGCAGAGATTTGGGACTGGAGGGTCTGAGATCTTGCCCTCTTGTTGGTTGAAGTTGAATTTAATGTCTGCCCAGATACAACCACCTCATAGGGGATAGGTGATTTAAGGAGTTTCTAGGGATAAAACTTTGAAAACAAGAACAATCCCAAAAGGAGGGAATTTCTATTGATAACAAATTTTAATGATCAGCTGTAAATGATTCCTACATAATAAATGTCAGAAATAAACTGAATTACCAAACAGAATTCTATTCATGGGAGATGCATTGTATTTCTTGCATCTGTTTTAATCATAGCTTGTCATTATTTTGAAAGCATCTTGGGCTTTAAAAAGGAGATTCAAATGAAAAAGAATTATAAATAAGATGATACCCAGAAACTTTCTCCTTCTTGATTCTCTTCTCTTCCTTCTTTTTTTTTTTTTTAATAGCTCCACAGGCTATGAAAAGAATTACTTAATGAAGATACCTAAAGGAAAATCTGTGTTCCTTCTGGGATATTCTTTTCCTTCCCTATTCCTTAACAGAACCTGATCTCAAGGTACTTTCTGGAACAGCTAAGTGGCATACACTTACTAGCTGTGTGAACCTAGATATGTCACTTAATCCCAACTGCAAAAAGAAAAAAAAAAAAAAGAAAGGAAGAGAGGGAGGAAAGAGAGAGAAAGAGAGAAGGAAGGAGGGAAAGAAGAAGGGATGGTGGGGGGGAGGGAAGAAGGGAAGGAAAAAAAAACAGAATGTCTAGGCCATCTTCTTTGAGAATGTTCTTTTAGATCTTAAGCACTTATGGTCTGCACTCTACCTTTAGTGAACAGTTCGATAGAGTGGATAAATTTAGGACTCAGAATTCAAGATAATTTGCTTTCAAATATTATCTCTCATACAGACTTCCCTGTGACCCTGGGCAAGTCATTAACATTTTTAGTGCCTTTCAGGTAACCTTCCCCATTTTTGTCAAAGACAGTACCATCCTTATATTCTCCCAAGTTCATAACCTCAACATGGTCCTCAGCTACATAATATTCTTCCTCGTCCCATATCAATTGCCAGAACTTACCATTTCTACTTCAATAAAGTCTCCAACAACTTCCTGCTACCATCTTAGTTCAGGCTGTCATCATCTCTCACCTATATTAATGTGGCAACCTCCTAATTAATCTTCCTTCCTCAAATCTCTCACCATTCCAGTACTGCTGCCAAAGTGATTTTCCTCAAGGGAAGATCTGACCATGTTACTCTCCTACTCAGTCAACTCTAAGAGCTCCCTTTTGTTTCTAAGATAAAATACACATTCCTTTATTTAATTTTTTAAAGCCCTTTACAACCTGGTCCCAGGCTATCTTTCCAGTTTCACTGGATATTGTTTCTCTCTGCATTCTACAATTCAGCCAAATTGACTTTCTCTATATTCTTTACATATGACACTCCAGTTTCCATCTCCATGCCTTTGGTTATCCCCAGGCCTGGAAGCCACTCCTTTCTTACATCTACTTTAAGAAATCACTTTTTCCTTTCAAAACATAGGTCAAACCACCTTTCACATAAAGCTTTTCTCTGACATTCTCCCTTTTCCCCACCTCTAATCAATGTGACTGCTTTTTAACCCAAACTATCTTGTATTTAACTATTTAATATTTATTTGCATTTATTCCCTTTATATTGCTTCTTTAAATACATATATATGTATGTATGTATATATATATATATATATATATATATGAACTTATTTCCCCCCAATTAAATTGTAAACTTTTGTAAGTAGAGAATGTTTCATTCTTTGCATTTGTGTTCCCAGTGCTTAGTATATAATACACATAATAGGTATTTATCATGTAATACACATAATAGGTGTTTAAAACTGATAAGTTGCCAAACAGATATTCATATACTTTGGTAGAGGTAAATATTTCATCATAATTTCCCATATTAATGATGCCATAGGTTTACTTGACACTTGGAGTCACTAAGAGGTGAGTTCAAATTCTACCTCACATTACATGACTGTGACTGGGGCAAGCCACTTACCAATGGGGACAGTAATAGGTTCTACCTCACAAAATAGTTGTGAAGATTGAGTGAAATAACATACTTACAGAACTGTTTAAATTCTAGCTATAATTTTTGTTAGTTATCTTTTGGAAGAGTGAAAGAGTTCCTATGTTGCCAGATATACAACATTTAATTTTTTCTTTTAAATATTATTTTATTTATTTATTTTTAATACACATTGCTTTATGAATCATGTTGGGAGAGAAAAGTCAGAACAAAAGGGAAAAACCATAGGACTGAAAAAAAAAAAACAAAAAAAGAAGTGAACATAATGTGTGTTGATTTGCATTCAATCTCCATAGTTCTTATTCTGGATGCAGATGGAGTTTTCTGTCCAAAGTCTATTGGAATTGTTTGGATCACTGTACCACTGAGAATAACCAAGCCTTTCATAGTTGATCATTGCACATTCTTGCTGTTACTGTGGGCAATATATTCCTGGTTCTGCTTGTTTTATTTAGCATCAGTTCATGTAATTCTTTCCAGGCCTTTCTAACATCAGCTTGTTCATCATTTTTTATAGAACAATAATATTCCATTATCTTCATATATCACAACTTATCCAGCCATTCCCTAAATGATGGGCATCTACTCATTTTCCAATTCTTTGCTACCACAAAAAGAGCTGCTACAAATATTTTTGCACATATGGGGCCTTTCTCCTCCTTTATGATTTCCTTGGGATATAGCCCAGTATGTATGACCTTCTGGATTAAAAGGTATGCACAGGTTTATATCCCTTTGGGCATAATTCCAAATTGCTCTCTAGATTGGTTGGATCATTTCACAACTCCACCAACAATGTATTACTGTCCCAGTTTTCCCATATCCCCTCCAACATTTGTCATTATTATCTTTTCCTGTCATCTTAGCCAATCTGAGAGGTATGAGATAATACCCCAGAGTTGTTTTAATTTGCATTTCTCTAATCAATAATTATTTCAGTTTTTCATATAACTATAGATGGCTTTAATTTCATCATCTGAAAATTGTTTGTTCATATCCTTTGATCATTTCTCAATTGGGGAATGCCTTACATTGTGATAAATTTGACACAGTTCTTTATATATTTTAGAAATGAGACTTTTATCAGAAACACTGGCTGTAAATTCCCCCTCCCCCCAGCTTTGTATTTCCCTTTTAATATTGTTCTGTTGGTTTTGTTTGTACAAAAGCTTTTTAATTTAAAGTAATCAAAGTTGTCCATTTTGCCTTTCATATTGCTCTCTAGTTCTTGTTTGGTTATAAAGTTCTCCCTTCTAAGATCTGATAGATAAATTATCCCTTGCTCTCCTAATTTGCTTATGGTATCACCCTTTATGCCCAAATCATGTACCCATTTTGACCTTATTTTGATATGGGCTATAAAATGAAGGTCTGTGCTGAGTTTCTGACATGTTATTTTCCAATTTTCCCAGAAATTTTTGTGAAATAGTGAGTTCTTATCCTAGAAGCTGGAGTTTGGGTGTTTACCAAATAACAGATTACTATAGGCATTGATTATTGTGTCATGTGTATCTAACCTATTCCACTGACCCACCACTTTATTTCTTTTTTTTTTTTTAATAGCCTTTTATTTCCAGGTTATATGTATGGGTAACTTTATAGCATTGACAATTGCCAAACCTCTTGTTCCAATTTTTCCCCTCCTTCCCTCCACCCCCTCCCCCAGATGGCAGGAGGCCCAGTAGATGTTAAATATATTAAAATATAAATTAGGTACACAATAAGTATACATGACCAAACCGTTATTTTGCTGTACAAAAAGAATTGGACTCTGAAATATTGTACAATTAGCCTATGAAGGAAATCAAAAATGCAGGTGGGTAAAAATATAGGGATTGGGAATTCAATGTAATGGTTTTTAGTCATCTCCCAGAATTCTTTTGCTGGGCGTAGCTGGTACAATTCATTACTGCTCCGTTGGAAATGATTTGGTTCATCTCATTGCTGAGGATGGCCAGGTCCATCAGAATCGGTCATCATATAGTATTGTTGTTGAAGTATATAATGATCTCTTGGCCCTGCTCATTTCACTCAGCATCAGTTCGTGTATTACCACTTTATTTCTTAGCCAGTACTAAATTATTTTGATGACTATTGCCTTATAATAGTTTTAGGTCTGGTATTGCTAGGCCACCATCCTTTATATATTTTTTTCATTCATTTCCTTGATAATTTTGACCTTTTGTTCTTCCAGATGAATTTTGTTATTATTTTTTCCAGATCTATGAAATAATCTTGAGTAGTTTGATTAGAATGACACTGAACAAATAGACCAATTTAGACAGAATTGTAACTAATAGACTACATTTTTCAAAGCTCAAAGATGAGTTTTACTGTATCGATTAAATTAAGAGTGTTGACTTTGGAGTCAAAAGAACTATGTTCAAATTCTATGTCTAATATTTATTACTTACTTGACCTTTGGCAGATCACTTAAATTTCCCTGGATCTCAGTTTTAATATATGTAAAATGAAGGGGTTGGAACAGGCTCTAAGTTCTTTTTCAGCTCTTCACCAGAGCTCCTGTGACCCAGCTGTATTAGACTTACTCTTCTTGACTGCTTGCAGACTTGAGAAAAATGGGCAGAAATTTGAGAAACAAATTTAGGCTTATTACAAGGGAAAACTAGCAAAAATTGTCTCAAAGTGGAACGGGTTGTCTTAAGAGATAGTAGGTGCTTCGCTCTGAATTTCTTACATATTACTAATATTAATTCTGATATTATTATAATTAATTAAATTCACATATTATTACATGTTATTTGCAAAAACAGCAAAATATAGTAGTCTATCAAATTCCTTCTATGATACAGATATTGCCTTGATACATAAACCAGGAAAGATCAAAATAAAAAAAGAAAGCTATAGATGAATGTCTTTAATGAATGCATACAAAAATTTTAAACATGATCTAACAGACGAAAATAAAAGATTATATACTTTATGACCAGGTTAGATTTATATTTATATTGGGCTGAACATCTTTCTATGCTTCAACAATTTCTTACATGAGATAGTTTTCAGATTCTTTACCACTCTAGTTGATGCCCTCCAGTTTATCAATATCAGACAAAAAAATTCAGCAACTGGATTCAGATACAATGCTCCATTTTGACCCTTTGGTATTCTTTATATAGAATAAAGTACATAGTTTTTGTTTTTGTTTTTATTGGTTGCATTATATTATTGACTGATATTATACATGTCACCCCCCCCACAAAATCTCAAATCATTTCACTTGAACTTCTTCCTTTCATGCTTATATCATACATTTTTGGAAATTGGAATGGAAGATGTTACATTTAGAGATAGGGACTGGATTATGATTTTAATAATACATGTATAGGGAAGTCCTGAATGAGAATACTCTCTCTTAACAATACAGATTGATATCTTTTCTGCATCTTGTAGTCCTGGAAAGAAGAAGGCTATAAAATTAAGTGACTTGTTTAGGGTAATACACCTAATAACAATCACAGACAGGACCTAGAGACCCAGGTCTTTATGCTTTGGAGGTTAGCTTTGTATCTAGTATTCCATGATTGCTAGAGTTATAACATCAAACTGTAACATTTAATTTCTATTAATTTGCTATTCCTAGTTTTATCCTAAAATTCCAAACAATGGAAATAATTTCAAAACTTACTTCTGTCATTGATTGTATTATCTTCCTTTTGGGCTTTGTGCCATGTGCAAATATGATAAATGTCTTCACTGAAATTACTGATAAAAATGTTAAAAAGAACAGACGTTAAGAAACTGTAGATTCCTATGACTCTTCACTACAGATGAAATGGAGGTGTTTAATCATTACTTTCCAAGCATGATTGTACAACCAATTACCAATCCATCTAATAGTGCTCTCTTCCAAGCCAGATTTCATATCTTATAAAGAAGGCTGTCATGGGAGATTTTGTTAATGCTTTGAAGAAGTAAAGGTCTCATTGTTACTCATTTACCAGTTTATCAAAAAATGAGATTAACTTAGCTTAGAGGTCATTTTTAAATTTTTTTTTTATTATTATAGCTTTTCATTTACAAAACATTCATGGGTAATTTTTCAACATTGACCCTTGCAAAATCTTCTGTGCCAAATTTTCCCCTCCTTTCTCCCACTCCCTCCCCTACATGGCAGGTAGTCCAATACATGTTAAATATGTTAAATCCAATAATTGTATATGTATTTATACAGTTATCTTGATGAATGATAAAAATCAGATCTATAAAGAAAGAAAAAAACCTGAGAAGGAAAACAAAAATGCTTGCATACAATAACAGAAAGAGTGAAAAAGCTATGTTGTGATCCACACTCATTTCCCATAGACCTCTCTCTGGGTGTAGATAACTTTCTTCATTACTGAATAATTGGAACTGGTTTTAATCATTTCATTATTGAAGAGAGCCCATGTCCATCAGAACTGATTATCACATAATCTTCTTGTTGCCATGTATAATGATCTCCTGGTTCTGCTCATTTCACTTAGCATTAGTTCATATAAGTCTTTCCAGGCCTCGCTGAAATCATCCTGCTGGTCATTTCTTACAGAACAATAATAGTCCATAACATTCATATACAACAATTTATTCAGCCATTCTCCAGCTGATGGGCATCCATTGTTTCCAGTTTCTAGTCACTACAAAAAGGGCTACTACAAACATTTTTGCACATATGAGTCGCTTTCCCTCCTTTAAGATCTCTTTGGGATATAAGCCTAGTAGTAACATTGGCTGGATCAAAGGGTATGCACAGTTAGATAACTTTTTGAGCATAGTTCCAAATTGCTCTCCAGAATGAGAGCAGAATGGTTGGATTCATTCATAGTTCCACCAATAATATATCAATGTCCCCGTTTTCCCATATCCCCTCCAACATTCCACATTATCTTTTCCTTTCATCTTAGCCAATCTGAGAAGTGTGTAGTGGTATCTCAGAGTTGTCTTAATTTGCATTTCTCTGATCAATAGTGATTTGGAGCATCTTTTCTATAGACATAGACTAGACTATAGAAATAGACTAGGCGAGAAATAGACTAGAAATAGTTTCAGTTTCTTCATCTGAAAATTGTGTGTTTATATCCTTTGACCATTTATCAATTGGAGAATGGCTTGATTTCTTACAAATTTGAGTCAGCTTTCTATATGGAAATGAGGCCTTTATTAGAACCTTTGAATATAAAAATGTTTTCCCAGTTTATTGCTTCCCTTCTAATCTTGTCTGCATTAATTTTATTTGTATAATATTTTTAACTCAATATAACCAAAATTATCTATTTTGTGATCAATGATGATCTCTAATTCTTCTTTGGTCACAAATTCCTTCCTTCTCCAAAGGTCTAAGAGGTGAATTATCTTATGTTCTTCTAATGTATTTTTAATATTATTCTTTATGTCTAAATCATGGACCTATTTTGACCTTATCTTGATATAAGGTGTTAAGTGTGGGTCAATGCCTAGTTTCTGTCATACTGGTTTCCAATTTTCCCAGAAGGTTTTGGTAAAATAGTGAATTCTTATCCCAAAAGCTGGGGTCTTTGGCTGTCTCAAACACTAGATTTCTATAGTTATTGACTATTTTGTCCTGTGAATCTAACCTATTCCACCGATCGATTACTCTTTTTCTTAGCCAGTACCAAATGGTTTTGATGACTGTTACTTTATAATATAGTTTTAGATCTGGTACAGCTAGACCACCTTCATTTGATTTTTTTTTTCATTAGTTCCCTTGAAATTCTTGACTTTTTATTCTCAAAGATGAATTTGTTGTTATTTTTTTTAGATCATTAAAATAGTTTTTTGGGAGTCTGATTGGCAAAGCATTGAATAAATTAGTTTAGGTAGTATTGCCATCTTTATTATATTCGCTCAATCTATCCAAGAGCACTTAATATTTTTCCAATTGGTTAGATCTGACAATTTGTGTGGAAAGTGTTTTGTAGTTTTGCTCATATAGTTCCTGACTTTCCCTTGGGAGACAGATCTCCAAATATTTTATACTATTGGCAGTTACTTTAAATGGAATTTCTCTTTGTATCTCTACCTGTTGGATTTTGTTAGTGATGTATAAGAATGCTGATGATTTATGTGGATTTATTTTGTATCCTGCAACTTTGCTAAAGTTGTGGATTATTTCTAATAGCTTTTTAGTTGATTCTCTGGGGTTCTCTAAGTATACCATCTGCAAAGAGTGATAATTTGGTTTCCTCATTACCTACTCTAATTCCTTTAATCTCTTTTTCTTTTCCTTATTGCCAAAGCTAGCATTTCTAATACAATATTGAATAGTAATGGAGATAGTGGGCAACCTTGTTTCACTACTGATCTTATTGGGAATGGTTTCAGTTTATCCCCATTACATATGATGCTTGCTGATGGTTTTAAATAGATACTACTGACTATTTTAAGGAAAAGTCCATTTATTCCTATACTCCCTAGTGTTTTTAATAGGAATGGGTATTGGATTTTATCAAATGCTTTTTTCTGCATTTATTGAGATAATCTTATGGTTTTTGTTAATTTGGTTATTGATATAGTCAGTTATGCTAATATTTTCCTAATATTGAACCAGCCCTGCATTCCTGGTATAAATCCTATTATACTAGGTTGTGGTGTATTATTCAGGGAATGATTTTCTGTATTCTCTTTGCTAATATTTTATTTAAGATTTTTGCATCAATATTCATTAGAGAGATTGGTCTATAATTTTCTTTCTCTGTTTTCGTCCTACCTGGTTAGGTATCACTTTCATGTCTGTGTCATAAAAGGAATTTGGTAGGAGTCCTTCATTTCCTATCTTTTCAAAAAGTTTGTATGGTATTGGAGTTAATTGTTCTTCAAATGTTTTATAGAATTCACATGTAAATCCATCTGGTCCTGGGGATTTTTTCTTAGGGAATTGATTAATAGCTTGTTCTATTTCTTTTTCTAAAATGGGACTATTTAAGCAATAGAACTCATGTTTTATAGCAATCATAATGTTTTAAAACTGTCACCTGTGATAATTCATTATACAATTTTGCTTATCAAAGTCACAATTTCAGAACTAATCATTTCTCTGTTTTTTAAAAATTGGAACAACTGATTTAAATTTTAGGAAAGATAACTTGAAACTAATCAGTCCTTAAGCTTTTAGTTGGTAAACATGTTTCATGCTGATTGCATATATTTTGCATTCCAGTTTCTCCCTATTTTGTCTAATGCATATTCCTAATTTAGAGAGCAATGCATATATCCAACCTACATAGGTTTAATGGTTCCTGTTGTTTGTGATTTATGGGTTTGTTGTGCCTATATTAAATAGTAAGACAAACCACAAAATATCTCAGGAAAAAACCAGTAAAGATTAATAATAGTATTAATAATAATAATATAATATTGAACAATAGCATTTAAAATCCTGAGATGATATAATTATGGTTAACAGCCTACATAACAGATTATCAATGAATGTTAAATATCTACTATGTGCTAACTACTATGCTTAGAGCTATAAATACAAGTATAAAAAATTAAATAATTTCTAATCACAAGAAAATAATATATTAATGATGATGTTAGAAACAAAATATAAAAGAGCTTAAATCAAGTAGTTTAGGATGATGCTAAATGATTAGGGCAAGATATGATCTGTTACATAAAATCTTGCACAATATATTCAATATAGTGAGGGTGTTTTTTGGATCCCACCTAATCAAGTTTACTTACTAGAAGTATTAGAAGAATTTTATTTGCATGCATAACCTGGCTTGGGGGCATGAATCCTAAGGCAGTTGATAGAGTGCTGAATTTGGAAGATATAGGTCAAAATATGATCTCAGATACTAACTATGTGGCCTCAAGCAAGTCATTTAATATCTTTCAGACTTAATTTATCTGTAAAATGATGATAACGTCCTTGTATAGTTTTTATGGGAATCAAATAAGATAATATAGGTAAATTGATTGCAAATTTTAAAACACTATATAAATAACTGCTAGGAGCAGCTATATGGTACAATGGATAGAATTCTGGGCTTGGAATTAAGAAGACTTGAATTCAAATCTGGCTTTAGATACTTAATAGCTATGTGATACTGAGAAAGTCACAAACCTATTTGACTCAGTTTTCTCATGTTTAAAATGAGCTGAAGAAAGAGTTGGGGAACCACTATAGTGTCTTTTGCCAAGAAAATCCTAAATAGTACTTTTTTATGACTAAAAAAGACCGAATAAATAAATAAATGCTAGTTGCTGCTACTACTGCCACTACTACTGCTGCTGCTGCTGCTACTGCTACTAGTACTGCTACTACTACTGCTATTATTACTACAACCACTGCCACCACCACCAGCACTACCATTACATTATTAACCTATATAATGGTGAGACTCCATTATTAACAAGCTCCATTTATACATGCCTTCTCATTTATATGTGCCTTGGAATGATTTTCCAATTGATTATAACACATCTTGAACTCCTAATATTATGAAATTGTATTTTGAAAGTAACAACCTGGAGCTACAAACATTTGCATGTTGTAGAAGCTTGAAATGTAATGGAAAACGTTGTTGTCCTAAGTGCAAAAAGTCACAAATGGACCCCTTTAATGTGCAAAGAATGAGAAGGATAAGATGCCCAAATAAAAAAGTCAATCTCCTTTTTCAAAGAAAAGTAATGATTTCATGATGTAGTTAGTTGCCTTCATTACCATAAGACATATGGTTTCATAAATTCAATGGTGAACTTGGGATACTTGTTCAGATTTTTCAGCCACATAGCCTTTTAGTGTTCTAGTGACTGGAAATTCTGGTTACTAATGAGAAGCAGAATTGGAAACTCTAGCCTGTTGAGTTGATGATGCTTAGGAACCAAAGATGCTCAAAGAACTTTGATACATATCCCTGGAATTAACAAGGAATGAAGAAAAAATTAAATATCACTTTACTTCTTGTAAGGAACTTTTTTCAGATCTAATGAGTGGAACTTCAAGAATTAAAGCTGAGATAAGTCACATGTGCCTTTTAAAAAAATAATCACACAAGGTCCAATGGTTTGATACTGGTGAAGGACCTTGCCACTCTGTGGTTACTATGTCCAGCCCTGAGCCTATATTTAGTGCTGTGGTCTAACCTCTCTACACTTAAAAGGGAATGCTTCAGGAAGTGGCAAAACAGTACTTCAAGTTGGGAGAAACTGAAGAACCTACCTGGGGCCAGTTGCTTTTTGTAAGGCTTCTTGGGTGCTTTTTAAAATTCTTTACCTCCTCCACTTTCTTTGAAGGCCAGAATAACATAATGGATACTTCTATTTATTGGTTATGATTGAATGGTTTTAAAACCTCACTCTTTCAATAGATGAAACCTTACACCAGAGTCTTTTTTTTTTTTTTTTTTTTTTTTTACTTTTAACAATACTTATTATATGCATATTTTCACTGTGGATCTGAAGCCATCAAATTATTATTTGCCCTCTTGTTACTATGCTGATGAAAATCTTTATACAACCTCTTTCTTCTGGACTGTCCCAGAACAATTAAATATATATCATTTTAAAAGAAAAGAATTAACAAAAGGATTAAATTCAGTCATTTTGTATCAGTGGGGTCTTTTACTTCCCTAAATGTAAGCCATGGTGAGTACAAACTACAGATGATTGAAAAATGTTTATATTGTGGATAATTAATTATTCAACTTTTGATAGGACACTTAGAAATTGTATTCTCATCGACTAATTTCACGGGTTCTTTATCTTATTTTTTAGGAGAGGGACAGAAAAATGAAGGAAAAAAGTGATTGATCTTCAGAAATTCTGCATATGTAATGGAATATATTGTGTTTAAACTTGAATTCCTATCATGAATAAACACTATGAATTTCACTGAATGGTCTTCCTGTATTAAACATGTCTTAAATTCTGACATGTAATTGAATTTACATCTAGATAGTTTGTGATTAGCATGTGCTAACTGTTCTTCTGTACGAAAAATTCTCTAAAAATTTCTTACAAAATAGTTTATACTTTTCCTTTAACTTCATAGGACTTTTACCTAAAACTAATAATTTTTACACTCATCATACAATAAGTAGATAACGAGATTAAATTAACAAAACATTTGTTCAAGGAATGAACAGTTTCAAGTTAGCCAAGTTTAACAAGATGTACTTGAATGCTAGTGGACAGTTGTTTTTGGGTTTCCTTGTAAGATTCCAGGTAACATCAAACTCATCTGTCACAGATGCAGTGAGTCAGATAGGCTGGATAGGAGGACAACTGGCTTAGCAAGATATCTTGGTGACTCAAGATCATTTCAGTTGTCATAAGTTTAATTTTCATCTTAGTCAATAAGTAGGAAGTGACTCTTGTAAATTTTGGTGATGGACAAATTCTGTTTTGAAGAAATTGTCAGTGGGCCATTTATTATTAATTCACTATCAATTTCCAGAAGTCTAGAAATTGTTCAATAATTGATATTTTTGATAGGGGTTTAAGTAATTTCATAAATCAATGATATCTTTTAATCATTTAAAATTTTCAGTTACCCATAAAGAGGTGTGTGTGTGTGTGTGTGTGTGTGTGTGTGTGTGTGTGTGTGTGTTTGAAGGAAGACCAACAAAAGAGCAAGATATTTCACTCCAATAGCCAGAAGTCAAGTTACATAATTCTGTTTGCTTCAGTTTTTTCATCTGCAAAATAATCTGAAGAAAATGGCAAAGCACTCCAGTCTTTTTGCCAAGAAAATACCAAAGGGTCATGAAGAATTGGACATGATTGAAACAATTCCATAACAACAGAAATGAATTAATGAGAACTTAAAATCATTAGACTACATAAAATTAGCAATTGCAAAACAAGATAGAAATGTGATATTCAGTTACTTCTTGTTGACTGAATATTCCCTTGAATTTACTGATTTTAGACAAATGTCTCTATTATATATCAAGAGAGACCATTGCTTCATTTCAATTACCTTTATCATAACCATAGAAGTCTTTCAACTTGGACAAAGTATTTTGATACTTTATAGGTTTCTAAATTCAATTCAATTCATCAGAAATGTATTAAGCACCTACTAAAAATTATACTAGGATAAGAGAGCAACAATAAAAAGAAAACAAACAAAAGAAATTATCTTTGCCTTCAAGGAATTTACAACCTCCTAAATGAATGAATACTACTTAAAAATTTTCCTGAATTTAAGATGTAGTCTTGGAGTTGTCTTACAGAAGAGTTATAAGAATAAAATAGTTGAAATTGCAGTACACTCTATTTCATTCTTGCTTTGGTTGCTCCTAAAGCATCTCAGAATGGAGTTTCTTTTTCTCTAATTATAAAAAAAAAAAAAAATTGAAAACATCTCCAGGTATTGGAGTGGATCAACTTGAGTTTTATGATTCAAAGTTTCACACAGAATTACATTCATCCATTTAACAAGAATTTATTCGAGGGGCACATGTTGATATGAAAGTCTGATATTCAATTGTTAAAATTGTGTTTATTTTAAAATTTGTTTTATGCATTTGCAATCTGTTCATCTGTCTTACATCCCTATGTACAACAAGGACAATAATAAAACTCCCAAAATAAATTCATCATCAATAAACATGTAGCATCTAAAAAAAAATTGGCCATACTTGAAAGTGTAGGTGAGTGATATTTTTTAGTCTTTTAAATTCATGGTTCATTGGTTGTCATGATCAATGTTCTAAAGCTTTTTTCCTTAATATTGTTTTTGTCAGTATATCAATTATTTTCTTAATTCCACTCATCTCATTCTTTGTCAGTTCATAGTGATCTCCTACTTTTCTCTGAAAGTGTTCATTTCACCATTTTTATGGCATAATAACAATTCATTATAATATATAATAATTTATTTATTTTCTTGTTTTAATAAGAGAATAGTCCCTTTGTTTACAATTCTTGGCAACTATAAGAAGAGCTGCTATAAATATTTTTGTAAATATTTGCACACATTCTTTTTTTGATCTCTTGGGTGGGTATAATGTAATGGTTGTTGTCTTAAAGATGACCAAAATGACATCACTACGTTGAAGTCAAGGTGCAGTATATCTGAGTGTATATGATCAGATTAAGTCCTTTGGAATGGAGATTTCTTTAAATAGACTTGCTAGTGGTGTCACTGAGTCAAAGGTATGCATAGTTTGGTAACTTTCTAGGCATAGTGACAAATTGATGTGTAGAACATGGCATTTTTTTCTTCCAGCTTAAATCATCACTTGCATCTTGGGGAAAATATCAAAAAAAAAAATGTCATTATCTTTCAACTTTGCTTTTATCCAAGTCCCAGGATAGAAGGGGACATAGGATGATAAAGCCCCAGAGAGAAAGGATCATCTTTCTCAAACCTCTCATTACAGACGAAGAAATTGAAACCCAGAAAGATTATAACTAGGTTATAATATAGCAATTGGCAGAGCCTGGATTAAAATTTTGTTTCTTTAATAGAAGTTGGATATGAACTTGGGTATTCAGACTTTAGATTAATTGTTCTTTCTACTATTCTACACTGACAATGATGATGATAAAGAACATTTACAAAGTGTTTAAGGTTTATAAATATGCTTTTACGTGTTAAGGCTGTTCAGTCCTCACAACAGCTCTGTGAAGTTGGGCTTATTTTATTATATTTTTACTTTATACATAAGGAAATTGAGACATGGTGAGATTAAATGACTTTCCCAGGGTTTCACAAGCTAATGTTTGAAGTAGGATTCGAATTAAAATCTTGTTGATTCTGATTACTCTGTCCAATGTGTCACCTAGCTTCCCTATTTCTCTGACATTTTATACTTGTCTTTTCTTATACAGGCAATACATTTTGTTTTACGTTCAGCTGCAATTTGTTCAGCCATTGTTCAGCTGATGGGCATCCACTTAGTTCACTAAGTGATTTTGTGAACTTAGAGAAATGATTTTCCCTCTCCACAACTCAATTTTCTCAACTGTAAAAGTTGGAACTAGACTTTATGATTGTCCTTGAAGTTCTAGCAATAAATGAGATCATATAGACAGATAAATATTATATAGTATTGAGTGTAAGTTCACAAAAGAGTTACAAATATCAAATGAGATGAGAGAGAAAGGTGAAGTGATTTCCTGGTGACTTTACTTAATAAATATCATTAAGGGCTGAACTAAAGGGAAGTCAGATGACATTCTTCTAGCCCTTTTATATAAAGACCCCAGTTCACTATTTATTGGTAGCTTCTGGAATCAAAACTGGGAGCTTGACTTAAAACCACCCTTTTTAAACCAATTTATTTTGTTTTTTAAATAATAAAAACAAAAACAAATAAAAAACCTGCTACCTCCTCCTCCCCCTTTTGATTATTTTTCCTTTTACTTGTGGTTTGTATAACATTTCAAATCTGAAGTATTAACCAATAGAATGTACTATGCAGAAGACCAAACCTTTAACCAGCCAAGGCTAGTCAACACTACCCAGCAAGAGGTTGATGTGTACCATTTATTTTTATAACACAGTCATTTTACAATATAAGCGATTCCCTCAAACTCTACCTTATAACTGAGAAAAATAGTTAATCAAAGCAGCCAATAAAATGACCTTACTTGATACTTTATACAACATTTTAATACACATAGTCCCCTACTTCTCTCCCAAGAGGATAGAGATTTATTTCATCATTTGTCTTGTCATGATTGAAATTAGTCATTAAAGCTTATCTTACTTAATTTGACTATTTTAAAGCATTGTTTCACTTAAATTATTATATATTTATTTATTATTTTCCTGAATAGGTTTACTTAACTCTGTATCAATTCATAAAAGTCTTTCTATTTTTCTCTAGATTTCAGATTTTTGTAATTTCTTAGAGTGAAATAATATTCCATATAATTCGAATATAATACAATTTGTTCAGCCATTCTCAGGTGAGGGACACTTTCTTTTTACTACTACAAAAGTGCTAGTATGATATTTAATTATATAAATTCTCCTCTCCTCTCCTTTATTATTTCTTTCTTCCTTCTTTTCTTTCATGCATTCCCCATGTTGTACTTGTGAAACATATTTTTAAATACACATAGAAACCTTTTTCTTTAAATTAAATTTTCTATTAAATCTAATCTTTTTAGATTTGGCCCAATATCCTAACCTGTCAAAATCATTTTGGATCTTGACTTTGCTATTTAATAACTCAATCCCTCTCAGTTTTATATATTCTGTAAATTTGAAAAACATATATCTCTGAACATATCACTGAAAAAATCCTGTTAAACAGTATAAAGCCAACCACAATTCTCTGTGATACTCTTCTAGAAATGCTCTTCTAAGTTGATATTAATCATTAAGGACTACTCTTGGGGACCTGAGTACTCTTGGAGACCAAGTTGATTTGGATCAACAGATCCAAATCCATTTAATTGCATTATTGTCTCTCCATATGAAGAATGAACTATTTTATCATCTATGTTTCTAAAAACCTATGTGAACTAGAGCTTTCAAAATTTTTAACTTACTAGTTTAGGAATCCTGTCAAAAAAGAACAACAACAACAACAAAAAAGATCAGTCTGGTATGATCTGTTCTCAGTAAAGCCAACCTGGCTCTTTATAATCACTATCTTTTTCTAGGTTTTCACTAACAATTTCTTTTAATAATGTATGATGAAGCATTGTCAAGAGGTCAAATCAAGCTCATTCACTGATACTTTGAAGAGTCTATTCTCTTCCCTTTTTTCAAAAGTTAGGAAAATATTTCCTTTTCTCTAGTCCTATGATACCATTCCCATTTTTCATGATTCTTCATGTTCTTTCAGATATTACTCACAATGGTTCAGCAATCACAACTTCTAATCCTTTTAGTATTCAAGAATTTAGTTTATCTGGGACAGGTTACATAAATTCCAAGGATAGCTGGGTTTTTTTTTTTCCTATCTTTTTATTTTTTTTAGGTAGCAATTCTCCATTTGTCATATTTGTTTTGTCCATTCTTGGCCAAAAGTCATTCTTCTTTTTCCCCCTAGAGAAAAAAAGCAAAATAATAATGGGATAACTCTCTTTCTATCTGGTTTTCAATATCACCCACTCATTCTTAAACATGAATCTTATCCTAATCTTTGATCTCTTTTTTTTTTTCTCACTGTAACAACAACACAACAAAATCCCATTTACTGGTCATTTTTTTCTTAATAAAAAATATCTCATGTATTGATTTTCCCTATAGAATCTTTAGTCTGAGACATCTTATCTCTCTTTTAAATCCCTATAAATCTATTATGCCAAAATCTAAGATGCCTATGGGTACATTATGCCAAAATTTCCTCTTTTTCTCTATCACTAACCCTGAGTGGTTTCTTCTTTCCAAATTTTCCATCATTTCCTTCTTAGCAAATCATTATTCCCTGTTGGTGAGAATCAAATCCAAAGTAGAATATCCCCTATTTGTTCCTCTGTCTTTTGGAGTCATTTGCAACTTCCTTTCCTCTTCTACTTTCCCTCCTTCCTCTCATCCCCATCTTCTACTGGCTGATCTCCCTGTCTCACGTCTCTTTCAATCCCAGTTCATATTCTATTTAGCTTTCAAATCAATGTTTCAAAAGCACAAATCTGAATCCTCCAATTCAATAAATTCTAGTGACTCCTTGTCACTAATAGAAAAAAAAAAAGAAGAAAATCCTTTACTTAGTATTCAAAGTTCGGTATAGCCTGAGCTATTTCTACCTTTCCAATCTCCTTACAGATTATTTGCTCAGTGAATTATTATAGTTATTATATGTACAGTGAAAACCAGGACAAACTGGAAGCCAGATGGCTGGGAGTTTCAGCACTGGGATCTTCTACAGATTGTTACACAGTCACTATCTATATCATTTTATTCCTTTGACTCTTTGTGGCTACAGTAACAATAGCTACCTCTCTTGATCACTGAGACACCTCTAGGAGCAAGGGCTACTCCTGGGCACATTGTTTACTCCTCTTTTTTTGTTTGATTTTTCAGGATGAAGGGAGGGAGCTCTGTCTTTTTAGTCACAGACACATAGTTCTGTGACCCCCAGAGACTTTTGTACTAGAGATTTTTGTTTTTGTATTAGAAATTTGAAACCTGTGTCTCCACTTGTTATCTAAATGTAAAAGGATTTCTTTGGTGCAGTGAAGAATTATTTGAGAATGTAGCCTAGGAGGATTTTGAGAAAATGGTGGAATAGGTCAGTGAGTTGCAAGAGCTCCAGATTTTTCCCACAAATTTGCACCAGGCTAATATAAACTGGTGAAAAATCAAGAAGACTTGGGGCAGAATAGGATTCCTTCTGGGACAACCCAAGAAGACCTGAAGAAAGATCCCAGTTTGGGGTTTAACTCACCTGAAGTGCAAATACCTCCAGACTCTTCACAGAAATGCCAAATGGAAAGTTCTAATATTATCTGGGTTTGGTTGGAACCTCAGCAGGAACCACAGTAACTTTCACCTCCCAGGCTGTGTGCTTAATTGGGGATGTGGAAAGACTGAGGAAACTTCAACTGATTAGGAAGCAGTCCCAGCTGTGCTGCAGAGAAGGTGCCCTGGATAAGAAGGACCCAGCACAGGTGAGTGTGATGACAGTGGAGCAGGGTCTTTGCTGGTTGCAAGCACTTTTAGGAGGGTGGAGCTCTTGGTTTGGGGTTCCAGGTTAGAGGAGAGAGCTGAAGTGAAGCTAGAGGCATCATCTTCCTATCTGGTGATTAGAGGTTTTTATACTAACACCTTTTTTTTTTTTTAAAAAAACTAATGAACCAACAAAGAAGAAAGAACCCGACTATTGAAACTTAACTATGACATTTAGGAAGACCAAGGTTCATCTTCAGAGGAGGACACTGAAGTTAAAAAAAAGTTTCTACTCCAAAGAATAATGTTAAATGATTCTCTGCCCAGAGAGAATTAATAGAAAAATTCAAAAAAGAGGTTAAAAATCAAATGAGAGACATTGAGAAAAAAAAACAAAAAAATCAAAGAAAAACATGAAGATTATTTAAAAAAAAGTTAATCAATTAGAAAAGAAGATACAGAATCTTAAAGATAAAAATAACTTTGAAAATTAGACTTGGGGAAGAGGAAGCCAGTGAAGTTATAAGAGACCAAGAAATAACAAAACAGAATATAAAGCATGAAAAAATAGAACAGAATGTGAAACATAAGAAAAACAACAGATCTGGAGAACAGATCAAGAAGAAAAAATATAATAATAATTGGACTACTTGAAATCTGTGACCAAAAAAAGAACCTTGACAAAATAAATGCAAGAAATAATCCAAGAACATTGTCCTGAAGTGATAGAACATGAAGGGAAAGTAAAACAGAAAAAAAAAAATCTACCAATCACTACCTTATAGAGATCCTTTTTGGAAAACACATAGAAATAATATTGCCAAAATTTGAAATCCTCAGATCAAAGAGAAAATTCTGCAAGAAAGAAGAAAAAAACAATTCAAATACACTGGACTACATTTAGAATTGTACAGGACTTATTAGCAGATACAATAAAAGACCATAGGTCCTACAATCATATATGCCAGCAATCAAAAGAACTAGGCCTGCAACCAAAAATATCATATCCAGCAAAATTAATCATAATGTAGAATGGGGGAAAAAAGGACATTCAGTGAAGTTGCAGATTTTCAGGGTTTTCTTTCAACCAAATTCAACCTCAATAATAAATTTAACATACAAGATCCAATATTAAAGATCAATTTCAAGGAACTTAACATGGACAAATAGTTGTTGTTTTTTTTTTAACATGGAAATGGATGCCATATATTTAAGACTGACATTAGCAACTAAGTAGCTCAAAAAAAATATTGGAAGAGAGTTGATTATTATCTACAAAAGCAAAGCCACCTAGAAAAATAGTAATCATATTATACAAATGATATACAGAGGAGGAATAGATACAGAGGCATTAGAGTGGGGGAGGAGAGCTTGTAATTCTGAAAACCAACTCACATTGGGAATGGGTTAAATAGGCAACACTATGTATATACTATCAAGGGGGATAGTATATAGATACTCGATAAAGAATTAAGGGGGGAAGGGTGGGCAGAGGGGGAAGTAAAGGATGAGGGAAGAAGATAAGGGAGTGATTAATAGGTGAGGAAAAGCTAAGTAATAGCATAATGTATACACACACACACACATACACACACAGAGAAACACTACAACAAGAATCAGGAGTAGAATATGGGGTTTTGAGTATATGTAAATATGTATACATGTTACTCATTGTATGTCTGTATATAGATATACATATATAGATGTGAATAGGTCTGTGGGTGGGTATGAATGTTTGTGTATATATATACATATATACATATATGTGTGTGTGAACATATATGTGTGTGTGTGAATATATATGTATATGGCTAAATATCTATGTGTGAGTATATATGTATATAACATATATCTGTGCTTACCTATAGCCTGCTTAGAGGAGGTAGGGAGTTTGAAAGGGGAAAAAAGGAATAAAGTAAAAAAATATATACAACAGAAAACAAAAGAATAACCTATAAGGAATCAAAGAAAAGGTGGACACTCATGAATATAATTTCTTCTTCTATTATATATCCTTTCTAGAACTGATAATTATTGTTATATATTTTGAATCCTCCTGATGTTCTGCTGGGCACTTGACAATGTTCTATTCTGTTTTGCTTTGTTTTCCTTTTCTGATTTTTTTTCCTTTCTGTTTTTTTTAATCAAAAAAGAAAAAAAATCATAAAAAGAATAATAATAAAAATAAAAAATGACAAGGAAATGTAACCTAAATTTGTAGTAGAAGCAATCAGAAAGGTTTAATGATTTTCCTCCAGATATATTTTCTAAATACTTATAGGTGCATGCATTATCTCTTTGGAAGGAATGTAAGCTACTTAAGGACAGGACTTATGTCTTGATCTTCTAGCTAACTAGGTATCTGTCATAAAATTGGTGTTTAATAATTCTAGTTGACAATTTCTTATTTTAAAAACAGGAGATAACTAGTTATGAAGTTGGAGTCACTTCAGAATCAGTTGTCTGGATATAGTCTGTATTCAAGTCAAGATTCAAATAAAGATGAAAATAAAAGGATTACTGGATTAGAATAAAGAAAGTAAAAAAAAATTTTACTGTATATATCTTTGGGCAGATTCTATTCTACTTTGCTCTCTATGTCCCCAGTATTTAGCAAGATGCATTGTTCGTGGTAGACACTTCAAGATATGCTTATTGAAATGAGTTAAAGGTTGATAATTAAAAGATCACTGGTGACTTCAGAGAAAGCTTCAGTTAGAGGATGAAGTCAAAGGTCAGATCTCAAGGCCATAAAGAAGAGAGTAAGAGGAGAAAAAAGAGAAGAAACAAATATAGATAGCAGTTTTTCCCCATCCTGACTGTGGAAGGCATATATTTATGGAATATAGCATTAGATGATAGGATCAAGTGACATTTTTTAAGGTTGGGACAGGAGTGGTTAATAATTTGAGATTATTTGCAGGCAGCAAGTAATGGGCCATAAACAGGGAGAGAGTAAACAGAGAGAGTGGTTATGATTATGGAAACAGTTTTTGGAAAGAAATGAGTAGAGCTGGAATCAAGCTGAATTGAGGAGAAGGGCCATTTTTTTCAATCTGAGACTTGAAGAAAATCAGTTAAAGAGGAGTAAAGAGGTATTTGCTACAATGCAAGTATTTTCTTCAGGGTCATTCAGCAGCATGTAAGTAGGAATGGAAGTAGTAGATTGTAAAAGTGATCCAGACTCAGGTTAGCAAGGCAATACATTTGGGCAAAAAGACCAGGGATCAAGATTCAAGACTGTACAAGATTAAAGGAGAGTATACAGATGAACTGATTAACCATAATGTCAATATAGAAGAATATAGATATTGAAGTCAAAGCAGGGAGATCTATGATTATATGAAAACATGGGAGGCCCTGAGGGCATAACGAGGCCTGAGAATAAATTTATACAGAGTCTAACACAAGGAGAGATGGGATGATAGGAAATTTTGTTCATAGAATTTTTCATCAGAAACTAGAACATGTGTGGGGGATAATGAGATCAAGGGTGTGAGGATTCCCTTATGTATCTGCAATGGAGTGAAAGAATAGCTGAGGAGTCTGAGGAACTGGGAGACCTTGGTAGCTGAGGAAATATCAACATTACAGTTGTATTCTTTTGCAGTGTTAGTCAGTGATCATCATTTCTTAAGAAAGTACTATAATAGCTTTTTGTTCCTCTTGCTGTCAGCCATGTTGCATTGAATTAGAAAACATTTAATCAAGTTGATCAAATCTGCACAGTCCCTACTCTCTCCACCCCATTCCTTTTTCAACTACTTTCTATTTTTTCCTCTCTCAATTGGTCCAGAAGATAAGAACTTATCTACAACAAACACTCTGTCCTCTCATATTAACAGACATCAAACAGAAAATACATAGAGTTGACTTTAGAACTCATCTAATTGAACTACTCTATTTTATTTATTACTTTTTAAGACCTTCAGATCTATGATTATTCTTAAAGCTGTCATTCATCTTTCAAATACCTTGAAAAATTCAACTGGTGACACCAAAGGTCTCCAGATTAACCAGAGTGTAAAGACACTCTACTCCTCCTTCTCCCAACTCCAATCACTTTAATGGGAATATTTATAGTTATGGACAGGGAAGTTTTTTTCTTTTTTTTACTGCCAACTAAAAACCTGAGCCATGGTGTATGAAAGGGCTAAAGTTCAATTTAAGTGAGTTGGCTGGCCTTTGAATAAAGCTTTCTCCTTCTTCCTTCTATGGTTTAGGAGAGTAGGAAGGAGAGGGTTTAATTTTTTTTTTTTTTCCCTCCTAGTAAGGCTTCATGCAGAAGTTCTCTCTGCTAATAGTTTGACTTTCCAAGGGGGACTTTCCTGATGGGGCTTTTTTAGCCTTACTCACAGCCCTGACTCCTTCACTCCCCTTTGTATAAATGAGAGTTCTCTTTCCAGAAATACTGATCAAACGGGTAGAAATTTTTTTTTCAATGCTTCCTATTCTAGTGACGTAAAAACTCCCACAGAAATTTTAACTAATCCGTAGTAAAACAAACAAAAAGTATACTAGAAATGCTTTTGCAGTCAGACTGGTTGCCGACTGGAATAAACACATGACCCCTTGAGTGGTTATGTACAGTTGTATGCATGTTCTGGAGGGATCAGACACCAGTGACTGGTTTTGCTTTTTTTCTGTTTACACGCATCTTTGTCATAAGCTTCCAAAATTATTTTAGGAAATTGTGGAAACTTTTTTTTTTTTTTTTTGATATGTGGATGGGGTGTCCCAAAACTGCTTTCATGTAATCAATTTTGAGGAACTGCAAAATGAGCAATTTGTAAGCTATTACCTCTCAAAATTTTTATTTTACTTCATCATGGGCTTTCTCTCCCTCTCTCTTCCTTCCCCCTGCCCCAGGCTCTAATATGTAAATATTAGATTTTCATGGTATTTATAATGTCCTTTCCTCAAAGAAACAACAAGGCTTTGTGGATTAAGGCCTGGCCCTGGGACCAGGAAGCAATAGACTTAAGTCTTTACTCTGACACATACTAGCTGTGTGACCCTGAGTAAGCCACTTAACCATTTAGTGCCATAAGCAGCTCCTGAAGACTGTAATTGGTCTAGAAGTTGTTCATCTATATCAGGGAAGGGAATTTCCTCATTTGGGAGTTCTCACACTGATGAAATCAGAGGTCCAGTCGCTACTCCTTTTCTTAGAAATGCGAATTGTTCAGCAGAAATAGGAAAAGCTGAAGACTTCCAGTCTTTATTACTCTTTTTAGCTTAGTGTAACAGTAAGTAGATATTGTCCCAGAATGCAAGTGGAGAACATGTCCACTGGCTTCCCACATCCTGTTAACATTAGTAAGAGAGAAGTAATTGCTGTTGGTTGGAGGAATATTGTTCCAAGATGAGTCTGGGTGAGGGTTTTGTGACTTCCTATCCCTAGAAAGATCTGTATAGATACCAAAATATAAACAAAGAAACAAAAAATGCTCATACCACATTAATCTTGATTCAAAGATGGCTAATTGGACTGGTTAAGAAAGACTAAGTACTTCTTCTTCCCTCCTTCTTCCCTCTGATTCTACTTATCTGCCACATGCTAGCAACTATGAGCAGTTCAGCAGCACAATGGATAGAATTCCAGACTTGGAGTCGGGAATACTCATTTTTCTGAGTTCAAATCTAGCCTCATATACTTACTAGATATGTGACCCTGAGAAGTCATGTAACCTTTTTGACTTCAGGTTTTTCCTCATTTGTAAAATGAACTGGAGAAGGAAATGGTAGACCACGCTAAGTTACTAAGTTGTGCTAAGAAAATCCCGAATTGGGTCATGAAGAGTCGGATATGATAGAAAAATGACTGAACAACAACAACTAACAATAGAAACAGATAACATTTATATATCACTTAACTATGTGCCCTGAACTAGACTGAGTATTTTATAATTATTATTTCATTTTATCCTCACAAAAACCTGGAAGATAGGTGCTGTTATTATTTCCATTTTACAGATGAGGGAACTGAGGCAAATAGCATTAACTTGTCCAAGGTGACCTGTCCAGAGTTACACTTTGTCTGAGTTTAAATTTGAACTTGGGTCTTTCTGACTCCTGTCTATCACTCTATCCTTTGTACCACCTAGCTGCCCCATGTCTCATTTGTAAGCATTTACAAAATGCTTTAAAGTAAATGCCATTATTATACTCATACTTCAGATGAGGAAACTGAGGTAGATGGAAGCGAAGTGATTTGACCATTACCATATAATTAATCCTCCTGAAGGAGGATTTAAACTTGGATTTTCCTAAGTCCAAGGCTATTACGTCATGTCATATCATGTCTTAGGTTCTGATCTTATCAACTGGAAATCTACTCATGTATAAATCCATTTATCCAGAATCATGACTTCACAAATTGGTATTGATCTCAAATCAAAGCACTTTTGTTTTTTTGAGAGCAATAAAGAGATAAGAAGGGAGAAGCCACCCTAACTGCATAAGGAGAGGACCACAACTTTTGCTAAGTAAAAAATAAAGATGGCAGTTTGTCAGCTGTTGACTAGCTTGGGTGATATAGGAATGCATTCACACCCCTTTGCTGAGGGCCACTGCCTTGCACAGGGGCCACCCCATACCTTGTATAGGGAGAGGTATTATAATTCTATTCTTCCTGGTAGTTTTAGTAATCCATGTGGGGGCCTTCCTGGTTGAGGAAGGAATTCTATTTATAGAGTCTTTAAGTTTTTTACTGGGCCTGGTTGCTTCAAGCCATTTGTTTATGAGTTGTCTAACATCACACAGATAAAAGTGACCAAAAAATCAGGATTTGAACCCAGGTCCTCTGACTCCAAGCCCTGCCCTCTTTCATTAAATCACACTGCCTTTTCCATTGATATGCAGTCTAGCTTCTGCATAGAATAATTTTAAGCAGTGTTCTGAAAACTGATGTTATTGAAGCATCCATCAGTTTTATTCCTAGCAGGAGATTAGGAGACCTGGCACCTCTCCTAAAGCAGCTGATACTCTTGTTGTTTGTCTTGACTGAATATTGCAATGGCTTCCCCCTTTACTCCATAGCATTTCCTTTAACACATCAAAGTGAATTTTTCTGGGAGACAGAAACAACATGGCCTAATGCTAGAGGAAAACCAAGTACACCATTTCAAAATGTACTACTCATTGCATTTCTTTCTTTCTTCCTTCCTTCCTTCTTTCCTTCCTTCCTTCCTTCCTCCCTCTTTTTCTTCTTCTATTTCCTATTTTTCTTCATCTTCTTTTTCTTTTCTTCCTCTTCTTTTTCCTTTCTCTTCTTCCTCTTCTTTTATCTTCTTTTTTTTATTCCTCTTCTTCTTTTATTTTTTCTCCTTCCTCTTCTTTCCACCTTCTCCTCCTCCTCCTCCTCCTCCTTTCTCTTCTTATTCTTTTCTTTTTTAAAAAGTAGATATAGTATCTGGGGTTTCTAGCTATTGAGGACTGGACTGGATTGCATGAATACTGGGGAAAGTGTAATTTGGTCTATGGATACATAAAATGACATTTCATATTTTTAAGACAAGTTGCAATTTGCAAAGCACCTTTCATATGGAATCTCATTTAAACTACAGAAACCATAAGTGGTAGGTAGTTATCATTTCCATTCCACAGGTAAAGAAAATGAGTCTAAGAAATATTAAGTAATTCACCCATCAGAATCATATATCTAGGGGAAGTTTTCAACCCCAGACCTTCTTGACTTTAAATGAAATGCTTTATCCAACATGTCCATGGGTCCTATATGTCCACGAATATTTTTACCTCAAGAACTACCACAACAGATAGCTCAAAAAGACCAGTGAAAGATTTATAGAAAGGTGATTTTTAAAAGAGTGCCTTTGATGAGAAAAATTCAGAAAGAATTCTTAACTTACATTCTATTAGAAAGCAAACTTTTTGAAAGCAGAGACTATTTTTTTTTCTGCTCATATTTGTAATCCCAGCTCTTAGCACAGTGTTTGGTAGTTAGTGATAATTAACTTAATAAACACTTATTGAATTCACCTAGTAACTAGAAAGCAATATATTGAATCTGGACTTATAATTTTATCTTTATGGGAAACTCTTGGCATTAAAATTCCCTTGACTCATGCAACTTAAGCAACTTATCATTTGTCATTTTTAGAGAGTTGCCTGGAAATTAAGTGACTATATGTCAGAGGCAGGATTTGATCCTAGGACTTCTTGCTTCTAAGGCTATCTATCTACTATGTCATGTTTTCTTTGGGATAGAAATGTAAATCTCTAAAATAATAAAAATTTCTTGGTGATAAAGAGTCTTGAAGAAAAAAGCTAGACATATGACAAGGTCATTACTATATGCTAGCTTTAGAGGAGCATTGGACCCAGCTATAAATATTTCTCTTGCTTTAATTATTTACAATTATATATATATATATATATATATATATATATATATATATTTCTATGATTTTACTAATAGATACTTCTTGTATACCATATAGACTTAAGACTTTCAAGAGTCTTTGGGAGAAATAAATCAGCATTGCCCAGACACTGGTTATTGTTAATAAGTTAATAAATATTTATTAAGAGCCTATTGTGGTTAGAGCACCAGCTCTGAAGTCAGGAGAACCTAAGTTCAAATCTGGCCTCAGACACTTAACTAGCTATGTGAACCTAGGCAAGTCACTTGACCCCAATTGCCTCAGCAAAAAAACAAAACAAAACAAAACAAAACAAAACGAGCCTATTGTGTTCCAGGTCCTGTGCTAAACACTACAGATACAAAAAGAATAGTCCTTGATCTTAAGAAGTTCATAGCCTAATGTGAGAGAAAAAATTAAAGCAACTATATACAAACAAGGTAAATACAGGATAAATTGGAGGCAATCTGAGGGAGATCACTAAGATTGAAGGGGATTGGGAAAAGCTTCTTGTAGAAGGAATTGTAACTGGGATTTGAATGAATCAAGGGAAGCCAGGATATGGGAAGCAAAAGAATTCTAGGTATAGGGAACAGTCAGTAAAAATGCAGAATGGGGAAATGGAATATCCTGCATAGACAACAGCAAAGGAGGCCAGATTCATTACATCAAAGAATATAGGGGGAGGATGAGTGGAGGTACCATCTTAAAGTTTTTCTAAAAGATGAGTTTTAGGAAAATTGGCAGCTAAGTGGAAGATGTATTAAATTAGGGAGAAACTTGAGGCAGTGAGACCCCTGAATAGGCTATTAGGAATGTACATGAAGGTGGTAACAATGTGAGAGGAGACAAGGAGGCATACATGAGGAATGTTATAAAAATAAATTCAATGGACTTTAGTAATAGATTAGATATAAGGGGTGAGAGTAAGGAATCAAGGATTACACCCAACTTGGGAACCTGGGTGACTGAGAGGATGATGATATCCTTTATAGTAATAGGGAAGTCTAGAAGAGGAAAAAGATCATGAGCTGAATTTGGGGCATGTTGTATGTCTATAGCACATCTAGTCAGGATGTCTAAAATATAGTAGAAGATATAAATTTAAATATCAGAAGAGAAATTGAGGCTGGGTAAATAGATTAAAAATCATCAGCAAAAAGATGATAATTGAATCTACAGGAGCTCATGAGATCACCAAGTGAAATAGTACAGCAGAAGAAGAGTAGACCAAAAACAGTGCTGTGGGATATCTACCATCAATGATTGTGATCTGGACAAAGATTCAGCAAAGGATACTGAGAAGAAAGAATCAGATGGTAGGAAGAGATCTAGGAGTTAATAGTGTTATGAAAATCTAGAAAGAGAATAGAATATCAGGGAAAAGAGGAAAAGAGGATGCAGGTAGGTCACGAGGGTTGAGAACTGAGAAAAGGCCTTTAGATTTGGCACTTAAGAGATCCTGGTGACTTTGAAGAGATCACTTTTTGTTAAATGATAAAGTTGGAAACCAGATATTTATTAAGTGCCTATTATGGGCTAGGTACCATGCTAAGCACTGGGGATTCAAATAAAGGCAAAAAATAGTCTGTTCTTAAGGAGCTCACAGTATAATGCAGAAGACAATATGCAAACAACTATTATAAATTATTCATACAATATAATTTGGAGATAATGAATGAAGACAATCATTAAAGAAGACTAGGAAAGTTTTCTTACAGAGGTCTGAAGAAAGATTAAAATGTTTGGAAAAACTGATGTACTAAATAAATGGAAGAGCAAGTCAATTAGGGACATGAACAAGAATTGCCTGCTACAATGAAAGCTCAGTTAAGATTATATATTAAATGTGTCAAGTTGGAGGATTGGAGGTGAAGAGCAACATTTGGGAAATAAGGAATGACAAAAGATTGTAATCAGATAAAGTAGTTTCTGAATTCATGAATATGGAAGTGATATATTTGTGGTTAAAGGCACAATCAAGGATATAACCATTTTTATATAGGCAAGGTATAGGGGAGAAGGCCATATAAAAATAAGTAAGTTGACATACTAGGAGTATAAATAGTATATTGATGTCCTCTAGTATAAAGGCAGGAGTTGAGAAGGACAGAAAGACTGTAAGCCAGGTATAGAACTCATTGAGAAAAGAAGGGGAATATTCCGGCGGTCAATAGACAACAGATACCAGAATTTTGATTATATGGCAGATATAGATTGAATGAAATTGGAATGTTATGTTTGAGGAATAGTAAGAAGGCCTGTCTTGATACCCCTCAGGAAATAATATATAAGAATATTTTGAATGTAGGAAGGAAAGAAGTTGTGAAGGGCTTTTAAAACTAAATAAAGGATTTTTTGATTTGATCTTAGAAGTAGTGGGGAGTTATTGGAGTTTATTGAGCAAAAGAGTGACTTGGTAAGATCTGCACTTTAGAAGGATCTTTTTTGGCAACTAAGTGGAGGATATAATAGAATGAGAGAGATACCTGAGGTAGGAAAATCAGTCAGCAGGCTTTTGCAATAATGAGGCATAAGATGATGAGGTCCTGTCCTTAAAGGCTAAGAAAGTTTCATATTTATGCTTAGAAACAGTGTAGACTATTTGAGGATAATTCTGACTAAGTTTGAAAAGGTTCATCACAGCTATTGTGTCAGGGTATTGAATTTTTCAGTAGCTTTCAAATACTACTTACTAAGTTACAAGAATGTGCTATCTGCATTAGTGGAGGATGAACCCACCTTTTACAATGTAATTACAGAATTTGAGATGTTGAAATATCAGTAAAGCTTTTGAACTATCCAGTTGGTAGCCATCTAAGATGGTACTCATCTTAAGAGGATGAGTCTATCTGCCTCTTACTGCTGGGCCAGCTTGTTTTCTTTTCTTATTTCACATGCTCTTGATGCTGTTTTTTGTGCTAGTGCTCATATGAAAGTCATTGTTAGGAATATGCAGCAGCCCACTTTTGCCCATCATCCATTACTCTTTGAATCATTTGCAATTGTGGTTCTTCTAAGATTGTAGTAATTCAGTGATTCATAGCCATGTTGCATCAATGAGACAATACTGATCTATATAAAAGAGGGGCTTTGAAGGAGAAAATATCCTGGTGTCACTGAAATTTCTGTGCAATTTTCCAAATCCTCAAGTCTGAGCCTAGATCAATATCTATTTGCTTTATCTGTTAAATATTGACATATCCAATTGTTTTCTTGTCAAACTACATGTCAAAATTGGTTTGATGTTCTTTCTTAATCTAGTTTTTATGTATATGACTAGTATGGTTTTGTTTGGATGATTAAGGAGATCCTATTAGCTCTTAAGGCTCAATGCAATATTCACAGTGTCATCTACAGCAAGGTTATCTGCAGAAACAGATCACTGATGAGGAACATATTCCTTTAAATTTCATGCAGAACATTCTTCATGACATAGGTGAACACCTTTTTGAACATAGATAACCACATTTTCTTGTTTGATGGCTTAATTGGTGTTAATATTCAGAGGATCATTAAACAAAATTAACTTTTGATCACATTTAGCATGGAATCTCTTGTGATTTTAAAGGGCATATTTTTAAAAACAATACCTTGTCAGAAAAAGTCTGACAACTTCTTGAAAATAGGGAATAGTAAGTTTTACCTCTGGAATCGTAGAAGTTAGTCCAATGCCTAGGACACAAATCACTATCATTGAATGACACAATAGGATATCATAATCCTTATATATTTTAGCCTACTCTGTCACTATAAAGATATATATGGTCTATTTTAGAAGACTGATTATGAAAGCTTGCCTGTTCCTTTCTCATAATTTCAACAAATGTTCCCTTGAGAACCATTCAGAAATAGATTTTATTGAAATGAGAAAGCAAAGATATAGGTCAATAGTTGCTGTTGTCATCTTGGTTTTCTTCTCTTTGGCAATAATACTGCTTGTGGTTTGTCTAATTCAATGGTCTTTTCTCATTTGGCATCTTACCTGATTTCTCTGCTACTTGACACTGTTAGCCACCTTCTCTCTTCCTGAATACTTTCTCCTTTGGGTTTTTGTGACACTCTTCTCTCCTAGCTCTTTGCCAAGCTATCTAGCTACTCCTTCTAAGCCTCATCTCACTCAATCATTCTCCATCTCATCCAACTAACTGTGATTTACTCCAAAGTTCTCTTTTGAATCTTCTTTTTATCCCCTTGGGTTTCATTGTCATCTCTGTAGATGATTCTGAGATCTTTATCTTCAGCTTATTCTTTCTCTTTAGTTTTAGTTCACATCCCCAACTGCTTTTTGGACATTTAAAATTCATACCCAAAATAGAATTAATTATCTTTTCCCTCCAACCCACACCTCAGTCAGTCAATTAGCATTTTAAAAAGCATCTACTATGTATTGGCCACTGTGCTAATCTTTAAAGATACAAAGAAATTCTAAAAAAAAATAGTCCCTTCTTTCAAGAGAGTCAGAGTCTAATGGAGCAGGCAGCCTACAAATAAATATATACAAATTATATTCACTTAAATCCAATCCATGTAATGTCATCACCTCCCTGATATCAATGTCTTCTTTGAAAGCAAAGGACAAACAACAAATTATGTACACACATACACGCACACTTGCATACACAATACTTTGGGAATAATTTCAAAGGGAAGGCATTTTGATTAAGAAGGACTGGGGAAGATGTCTTAGAAAAAATAGAAAAAAGTAACTGATACTTGAAGGAAACCAGGGAAGCTAGGAAGTTGAGATGAGGAGGGAGAGTTTCAGTTAGCTTGTAAAAATGCTCAGAGCTGGCAATAGGATTTTTTGTGCAAGGAAGACCAAAGAAGTCAATATCCTTGCATGGCACAATATATGGAGGAGAATAAAACTGGAAAGGTGATAAGAGTAGTGAAAAGAGGAGACTCTCTTGTCAAATTTCACTATTTCTCTCAAATAACACATTTTTTTCTGATTTCTCAGGTCCTTAACTCAGCAATATCCTTGACTACTCATTCTCACCCTATACATTTAATCAATTGCCAAAACCTGACATTTCCACCTCTACAACATTGTTCATTTCTGACCCCTTTTCTCCTTTCTGACAGTCTCACTCAGTTGAAGCCTTTATCACCTCTCACCTAGACTATTGCAATAGCTTCCTAATAAAACTCCCTGCCTCAAGGCTCTCTCCACTTCTATGCATCCCACAAGCTGCTGCCTAAGAGATTTTCCTAAAGCACAGATCTCACCATGTCCTTCCACTCCTCAATAAACTCTAGGGGCTCTCTCCTATTGTGTCTAGGATAAATATTCTATTTGTTTAAGGTCTTTCACAATCAAACCCTAGCACTTCTTGCCAGCTTCATTGCACATTACTCTCCATCCCACACACTATAGTTCAATAAAATTTCTCTCTTAGTTCTTTATATATATGTATTCTAGAACCCTCAAATCTAGAAACTTGAGTTCAAATCCAATCTCAGACATTTACTATGTGACCATTGGTAAGTCAACTAACTTCCGCTTGCCTCAGTTTCTTCAACTTTAAAATTGAGATAAGAATAACACCCATATCCCCGATTGTTGTGAGAATCAAATGTAAAATTAAAAAAAATGTCCTGCATATAATAGATGCTAAATAAATTAGTTCCTTTCTTTTCCTTCCTTCCTTCCTTCCTTCCTTCTTTCCTTCCTTCCTTCCTTCCTACATGTCCTCATGACTTTGTACTAGTTGGCTACTTCAAATATCTGAAATATGCATCCTCCTCACCTCTTTGTCACAACATTCCTCCTTTTCTTTAAGGCAGAACTCAAACACCATTTTCTATATGAAGTATTTCCTGATCCTCATAATTTCTAGTGACCTCCTTCTCTATTATTGTGCATTCAGTCACTTTGTATTTATTTTTTAAAATTTATTCTTAATTTAAATTTTGTGGTCTCCCTGATAGAATGTAAATTTCTTGAGATTAAGAATTATCTCTATACTTATGTCCCCTAGCATAGTGGCTGGCCCAAATTAGGACCTTAATAATTACTTGTGGATTTACTCATTTTCCCTTTCCTGTTAGAAGCATTTTAACATTCAGTCCCATTATGTTGCTCCCAGAATATTCTATATCTATTTGGTCAAGTTCTAACAATTTCCCTGACTTTCTCATTTCAAATGTTATTGTTTTTTTCTTACACGGTATATCAGGTCCTGATGTGGTGGAGTCTAAATGAGTTAGCAACCAGTACTGTTGCTGATGAGACTAGGTCACCATGGCAGCATTGCCAGATGTATTCCATTTCATCTCTATTTGTTGTTTTTCATCTAGTTCTATCTATAAATACTCTTAGTATTATCTGGCTTAGCTGGATTTTATGCCAAGTTCTCTGCAGGCTTGTTTTCCCCTCAACTGGTTTTCACTGTTTTGTGAGGTGTTACTTCTAGTAATCTTCCATCCTCCTCCTCCATAATGTTTTACAAATGAGACTGTAGTCTAAACCCAGTGTTGTCCTTGGCTTCCATGTCTCTGCATCTGGCAAGAAGATCAAGTGAGATAGTTTCTGGGTTTTTTCATCCTCTTCCTTGTGGTGATTGTTTTGCATTGGTTAAAATTTAATAAGAAATGGTGATAGACACAAAGTCTTAACTTTTGCCCATTTTCCATTTTTTTTCCAAGTTGAAAGCTTGTGTAAATAGGTCCATCTGGAACCACTGTAATTGCATGCCAGTATACCTTCTCATCTTTTTCCTTACTTCTAATTTTGTGTTGATTTTTACTTTTGCTCCAATTAGTAAATAATATTGTCTATATGTAATATGTCTACATATAGACAATTCAGAGACGGCTTTCCTATCAGTAACTAGTTATTTTCTGCCTATTAAGACAGACCCAATTTTATTTTTATGTATGTATGTGTTGTTGTTTGGTCCTTTCTGGTGCTTTCCGACTGCCTTCTTTAAGAAAGTATTCATGATTTATATAATTTACAGGCAAAAGGCTTCTGAGTATTCATTTTGCCTCTTGCATTTCTTAATCCAAAATTTCATTTCCTAATATATTCTTTTGCTATTCATATGCCCCCTTTGCACTCAAGTCTTCAAGTATCATGTTATAAATTGATTTAGTTTGAGTGGTCTTGTCAGATTCTTCATAGCCATAAGCTGTAATTGTTTCTTGAAGTTCTATCTACTCATGCTCATTGTAAACTCTAAAGGTGAAGATCAAGCATAATCCCATGAAATGATGATTTTTGTTGCCTTTTCCTTCTGGCACTGCTTCTGACTGTCAGTACTTTACCATCCTCCATTAGCTGTCCTCTAACCCTGGAATTTCCCTTAGTCCCCAGGGTATTCTCAAACTGGAAGGCTCCCACAGCTTTTTGGTCCCCTCAAATCATTAGTGAATTTCTTCTACAAACTTCATTTTGGAAAGGGGCCCCAATGAGTCAGGTGGAGCTAGATGGTACAGTGGATAGAGTACTAGGTCTGAAAATCAGGAAGATTGATCTTCCTGAATTAAATCTTACCTCAGTTACTAGCTGTGACACCCTGGGTAAATGCCTTAACTCTGTTTGCCCCAGTTTCTTACCTATAAAAAGAGCTGAAGAAGGAAATGTTTCACAGCTCTAATATCTGCCAAGAAAATCCCAAATGGGGTGACAAATAGTCACCAATTCAACTGAACAATAGCAACTACCACCACTACCAGGTGGATCATATTTCATTCTTGTCCCATCAGGTACCTTCCCTATTTTAAATTTACCTTTGTGCATCATTTTACCACATTAGAATGGAATCTCCTTGAGGGCAGAGACTCTTTTTGCTTATATTGGTATCAAAAGTGTTTAGCACAGTATCTGAATATAGTAAATATTTAAATTCTTGTTGCCTCATCTTTGGTTGCTTTTGAGTTTTATCTGTGTACATGTTGTTATTCCTGAAGAATATAGGCTCCTTGAGGACAGAGACTGTTTCACTGTATCCTAATACTTAGCACTGTGCCTGGCACATAGTTGGTGCTTCATCAATCTATCAGCTTTTATTAAGCGATTTTTATGTGCTGGATACTATTCTAAATGCTACATATATAAAGAAAGAAAAATCCAGATCTTGTTTATCAATACTTGTTGAATTGAATTACTTTGCAAAAACATTACTGTACATGAGTTTTGGAAATATTTATTTGGGAAACATTCTTAATGGTGAATCTTCTTCCCATTGCAGCTGCATTTCATTTAAAAAAAAAAACAACAACATGGATTTGAAAGAAAAAAACAAAAGCTCTGAGTTTTGAACTTTTGTGGAAGCTATGGATAGTCAGTTATCCTTGAACCTCCTACTTCATCTCTAAAAAACAAAAGCAAAACACAGAACTGATAGGGCTATGTAAGCTACTTTATTATCTTTATAGTCTTTAGCCTGGTTCAGAGGGGTTGTAGACAGCCATGCTGATAATTAATGCCTATATGAGTATATCCGTAATCTTTCAAATCTAATGCCTGTAGGGCCTATGCACACAAAACACAAAATCTCTGCTGGTCTAATATTGAACCTTAAAAAAAAAAAAAAAAGCTGACATCCCTAGGGTCTCATAGTTTCCTACCAACAGGAAGTCCACTTCCCAACTTTCAAAGTATTTTCCTTCTAGTTGTAAGCGAATTACTAGCTGTAGTTGTTGCTGTCAGCTGCATTATTGGATAAACCATCGCAGTCCTTTCCAGGCACAAGGAAACTTGGCAGAATTTCTTGCCAGCTCACTGAGCTGACTAGGAACACAAGAGACCCACAGTTTGCATAATGCTAATTAAGTTTTCAGCTCAATCTTCAAACTCTTGTGAATTCAGGGGAGCAAGTAATAAGAGAAATATCATAGATATTGTCCTGAGAATAGACAGAAGCTTCCAACTGACAATGCCTATAATACAGGGAAGCAAACAGATCATCATCAAAGAAGGCAATGTGGAGTAATGGGAAGGGTGCTAGATTTGGAGTCAGAACATCTGGATTAAATTCCTGTAACCATGTTTTTTCTAAGCTTTGCTTCTTAGTCTGTGTAATCTTAGACAAGTCCTTTGTTTCCCCCTCCATAGAATGGGGCTAGGTCATTGAGAAAATCTCTCCCTGCTCAATTGAATGGAATTCGCTGCCCATTATTCCCTTTCCTTTCATTTTGGAGAGAGCTCAATGGTGCACCCTAGTATCACACTTAACTGAAGTCTTTCTCTTTCCATGCTGGAAGTGTTTGGTTTTCCTTGAGCCTTCATACTTGCAGGGGCGTGGTGATACTCAAAGATACCGCCACACCTCAGGGATGTGGCCAGACAGTGGGCCTGGAGCCAAGCAGCTTCACCCACCTAAGGTGTGGTGGGTGATAGCTCAGATTCTTACCACATCTCTGAGTGTTTTATTACTCTCTCATTAGAGATAATTTCAAAACCATAATACGGCTCTTACATTTTCACCACCAACCCCCCAAATATTTTCTGTTGCTCTTCAGGATTTCAAGCATAGAAATTTCACAGCCCATATTGTAAGCAATGGAATCATTTCATTTGTACATATTTCTTTGCTACTTGATCTGTTGCAGTTTCAGAAAGAAAATATCAAATGACAAAAACAGAACAGACAATGCCGACTGAGACTATTTCAAAGAAAAAAGATTATTTCATTTGCCTTAGAATGCAAAGAAGGAGAACTTGGTATTCCCATTTACCTTCTGTAGAACTTTGGGCAAATCATTAAAGTTCTCAGAATCTTTGTTTTCTTATTGGTAAAATGGGGAGAGTGCTATTTATATTATTTTCTTCACTGAGTTATTGCAAGATCAAGTTATATAAATCTGTACATGTATATATGTATACACATATATATACATACATATGATTTAAATTTATATGTATTAACATAAATAAGTGGCAATTATGTATCATAATTGATGTGTAAATTATAAATACATGTACATTTATCCTTATCTATATCTACATCTACATCAGTTTATAAGCCTAAAACACTAAGAACGTGAGCTATTCTCATTACTTGTAGTGTTATATACTGGATAGAGAGGTAAAATATTCTGTCTTTTTAACCTTGCAAATCACACAGACACAATCTCTTTATGCCTCAAGAAACTCTCAATTTAAGAGAAGGTGATCTTTGGCATTGGGAAAGGAAGTTCCTCTTTAGGAGATCCTTGTGAAATCATAGATCTGGCAAGAATAAATATCATTAATATTAGCTATCACAGTTTGTGTTCATACTTAATTATAAAGGAACTTGCAGAACTGACATAGTGGAGATTTGTATTTATGGAGGAGAGGGAATAAGCATATAGATGTATAGTACCTACTATTTGCCAGGTACTATGGTTAAATAATTTTACTAACTTCACACAATTAATTGGTATGGTAGGAAATTGTTTCTTTCTTTCTTCCTGGAAATTTGCTGTTTCCTGTCATCTGTAGGATGAAGTTAGTCCTAGAGCTTTGTGATTTAGATAGATCATAAATTATATGTATCAACATATAAATATACATATATAATAATTTCTGTGTCTGAAGTTAGTCCCAGAGCTCTGGAGGCTATTCCTCTGGCTGGGGGATACTACTTTGATTTACACATACTTTGTGAAACTGGTGTTGAGTGGGTAGAAAGAGAAAACCAAGATTTCCTCAGCTTGGGTTCATGGGGGACCCAGTCTTATAAAGAGGTAATGGGAGAACAGATCAATTAATAGTAGAATAGAATACTTAACTTAAAAATGGTGAAAGGGTGAGAAATCCAAGACTTGAATAATCTGATGTAGAGTAAAATGAGTATAACTAAGGGAATAATTTATACAATGACAACAGCATGATAACTATAAACAATAGTAAAAGACTAAAGAACTCTGATCCAGGCAATGATCACAATTCAAAAGAACTGATGATACCTCTCTTCTCTTGATTAAAGGCTGACATTCAAAATGCTAAATGAGACAATGTGAGGATTTGTTTTGCTTAATATGTATATTTGTTCCTGGGGTTTTGTTTTTATTTTAAATTAGGGATGAGAGGGAGAGAAAATATATATTAATTGAAAAATAAAATTTAAAAAGTATTTATTGAGTCATTGCCCTGTGTTTAATATTACAGGGAAAAGAGCACTGTCTCTGGGGTTAGAGGTTCTGGATTCAAATTTTGCCTTTAAATGAAAGCAGCACTAAACATCATCTAAACTTTGATTAATTATAGTGACCAATATTGGATGATCAGAAATGATGGCAAATTATGTACCCCTCTTCTTTCTGTGTATTCACCTATATATGCACATGTATGTGCATTGAGAGAGAAAGGGCATGTGTGTGAAATGTTGCAAAGATGGTGGGACTTGGTTGCTATGGGCATGGATTTTGCTTAATAGTTTTTCTTTTTTACAAAAGAGGTTCAGTTAAAGGGGTGGTTGGCAAACTAGGAAGTAATAGTCTGATATCACTAGTAGTTGTTGTTCAATCATTTTCAGGCATGTCTAAGTCTTTGTGACATCATTTAGGGTTTTCCTGGCAAATATATGAAAATGACTTACCATTTCCTTCTATAACTCTAGATGAGGAAACTGAGGCAAACAGGGTTAAATGGCATGCTCAGGATCACATAGATAGTATCTGAGGCTGGATTTGAATCAGTTCTTCCTGACCCAAAGTCTGGAGTTCTATCCACTGTGCCACCTAGTTACCTCATTAATAATAGGCTTTAATAAAAATAAATCTAAAGATTTGTCTCTTCCAAGGAATCTGACTTTTATCAAATGTTTGTGAGTTTTATGTTTTATTATCAATGTTTTATCAAATTTATCAAATGTTTGTGAGTCTGGGACATTCTCTCCAATTTATCTTTTGTGGGAAGGGACAGAGTTTCTCTCTTGAAGAGGAATGTTCGTAATTCTCTGCTGGGGATTGATCTTCAATATGAAATGGATCTATCTACTAAGCACTGGGCAATTACTTCCACCACAAAGGAAGGGGTGGAGCCAGTTCCTTGCCTGGAATCACGACAGGATTTTGCAAAATTTGTCACTGACAAAGATCTATTGTGGTTCCATTTCTCCTTACCTCCATCACCACTCCTTCCAGCCTCTTCCAAGAAGAATTTCTGAATTGAAAACTATGAGAAGGGGAGCAGGGTTGGGAGAGGTGCCTGCTCATATGATGTATCCACAATCAAATGTTACTCACTGTAGGCATAGGAATGCAAGATGTAGGAAAATATAAATTGAATATATTCAATCCTGACAAAGAAGTGTATACTTGTTGAAATAGTATTTAGCTAACTTGACATAGTACTTTACATTTCATCTCATCTGACTACAAAAAAAATACCCAATTAAAGAAGTGTTTTTATTATTCCTTCTTTGCAGATGGGGAAAATGAGGATCAAAGACCTGAAATGAAGTGTCTGAGTCATGTATCTGGTAAGTGTCTGAACTGAAGTCTTCCTGATTCTGAGTCAGAACTCTCTCTATTACACCCCATATAATTTATTATGAACATACCTTTTGCCAATTGATAGTATCAGACATCAGGGTCAAACTGAGATGACCTTGGAGAGTTAAGAGAGCCCATATCAGGCACAGACTTGTAAGTGTGGGGATTTCCTGTAGAAGGAAGAGACTATCAAACAAGCAGAAAGCTGGAGTGAAATTTCAGGCACAATCAACTTTCTCTGGGACCAGAAGAATGCCTAGAGACCTCAAGCCCAGTAATGGTTCAAGATATTTAACCAGAGCAGTCTATTATAAAGCATTGTTGTGTGGGAAAAGGCAAAAAAGGAATCACAAGAGAAGCCGGTCTAACCCATGGATTTTCTGTGTATAATCTATGTATAATCATGGCACCGGGGAACAATTTAAAATGCTTTTAAAATCTTTGATGGCAGCTTGTATTTTTTTAAACATTGTCATTTGCGAATGCCACCTGCCCTCATAGTATCTTGTCTTGTTACAAAAAGCACACTTGAGCAAAAAGAATATGAGACATTGTTTATATCTGTAGCTAGAGGTATATCACAACTCTAGATGGAGGAGGAACCCTTACCCATCAGGCAGGAGAACAGAAATTCCTCAGTAGAACATAAACTTCATTTGGGAAGGAACTTTTGGTTTATTTAACTTTTATTTTTGGTCATTGTATTCATGGAACCTATTAGCTGGCATAACAAATACTTGTTGGATTGGGTTGAATTAATTCATTATTAATTAATGAATTAATACTCATTTTCTTAGGAAAATATACTAAGTAGCTACTTTTCAGAGGGTTGTCTTCAAAAATAAGGGAGACAGATGGAAAGCATTGACTTTTCTCATTGTAAGTTATTCGATTTTGTCATACATAATAAAGCATGGACATCAAACTTCATCTCATTTCCTCCCCTCATTTATTTAAAAATTAAATGCAAAATAGAAAAAGAAGAAAAAATAAACTTCATGTATACAGCAGAACATAGAAGATTCAAAGTATAATACAATAAATTTCCATTTCAAGAAAGTCTCTCTCTCTCTCTCTCTATATATATATATAATATATATATATATTATATATATACATATGTACAAAATACTATACATTGATTTCAGAATTGCTATCTTTTCTTTGTTTCCTTTTAGGTTTTCTTTTGTTCTCAGCTGTGCACATTTTTACTTTATTCTTTTTTTCTCCTTTTTTCTCTCCATTCTCCAAGAATGTGACAACTAAGTATAAATCTATTTATATACACACATATAGATTAATATATAATATACATATACATAATCATGTACATACACACATCCACATATATATATATATAACATCTATGTAAGACTGTATTTATTTGTTTTCTGTTTTTCTAAAAGTGGATGACATTTTCCTTCATAGTTTTTCCATAATTTTTCTAAAATCTCACCACACCTTTAAAAACAACAGATGGTTGGGAATATTTTGCTGCCTTTCTTGAAATGGAAATTTATTTCCAAACTGTTGGTGTGTGGAAAGGGCACTGACCTAAGAGTGAAGTATCTTGGAGGTCGCATTGGTCTTCAGTTTTTGCATCCATATAATGAGGGAATTGGACTGAATGATGTCAGGAAATCATTGCTGTTCTATATTTCTTGTTTGGATATAAAGAAAAAAACACACAAAACAAAGTCAATAGAATTATTATCAAAACCCTTTTCTTTTTTAAAAAATAAATTTTAATGATTTTTTAAAAACATTGTTTGCACTTCTAAAATGTTCCACTCTACCTTTTGAAGAAAAGAACTATGATTAAGCAAAAGAAATAAACACATATGTCCAAAAAATTGGACATATAATTACACGTCATAGTCCTTACACCTTATTTTGTCCCTTATTATGCACTTTATGACTTATTTTGTGCTACCTGGCATGAGGTATCTTTCCTTTTATATATATATTTGTGACTAAGCTTAACATAGTCTATGAGAGTGGGCATCGATAGCCCTAAGAAACAAAGTACTATTACTACTATCAATTTAAAAACTAACCAATCAAACAATCTTTATAGTGCTTTATGGACTGCAAATAGTTTTGCTAATTTTCTCATATGATCCTCACAACAACCCTGTGAAATATGTGCTATTATTTCTTTCCATGAGCAAAGTGAGGCTGAGAAAATTTAGGGGACTTTCTCAGGGTCACACATCCAATAAATGTCTAATTCAAGATTCAAATTATTTTGAAGAAAAGATTATCTTCTATTGGATTTCTTTTGTTTCAGGGCTGATTCTTGATTTAGGATCTGGATTTATGGTCATCTACATGTACAGTTGCCAGTGGACTAGTATATAATCAACCTTACCAGCTATTTACTGCAAAAGCCAGAGCTTTGTTATGTCACTATCCTGTTAATAATTTTAAAAATATTGTTTGTTTTAACTGTGTGTGACTGTAAAGCAAATAGACATACTTGTCTAAAGGTTTTATTCAACAGGAAAAAAATAGCTAGAATGGGCCTCTTATGGAAAAAAAGCAGTTAAATTCTTGGGGAGGAAGGAGGGAATAAGAACCTTAGACTTAGTATCTTATTTATTTATTTATGTGTTTTTTTTTTTTAGAAGAACTTACTCTAGATCAGAGATATGTTTTTGATTTTGTGTGTGTGTGTGTGTGTGTGTGTGTGTGTATCATGGATCCTTTTTGGCAATATAGAAGAATCTATGGACCCCTTTCTCAGATAATAAAAAAAAATTTAAGCATACATATAGGTTACAAAGGAAACCAAAGATATTGAAATATGATTATCAAAATATAACAAAATAAATTCAGAATTATATTTAAGTCCACAAAATAAAAATATAAGGCACTAAAATGAAATCAATTATATTGAATCATCTATCTATCTATCTGTCCATCTATCATTTCTATATTTTTCCTTTTCTAATATTTCAGACTCCCTGAAATCTATCTACAAGGCTGGGAGGCGTGGATGGTAGTGGTGGGGGTTATGGACATTAAGTTAAAAACTCCTGATCTAAAAACTTAATATCTTGTTTAATGCCTTGGTCAATCCAAAATGGACTGGGAAATAATCCCTTGTAGCTATGTATAATGTTTTTCCATATAACATCTCCTTTGATATTAAATCAAATGCCCAGAAATAGATCACTAGGTATTGTTTTCTAGGTGTTTCTAGGTAGATTTTAGTAAACTGAAACTCAGAAGGGTTAATGGTTCTCCCCTCCCTCCCCCAGGCCATCCAGATAGGAACCAGATAACCCAAATCCAGGTCTTCCATCTCAAAGTCTAGAGTACTTTTCTTTTGAATTGTTGTCTCTTGATTACATACATACATATTATGTATGTATGTAATCAAGAGACAACAGTTTATATACATATAAACTTGATACATACACACACATACATACACAAACATATGTTTATAGATGTGCTGTAGATGGATGGATATATATGTATGTGTGTATGTGTATAGTATATATATACTATTTCCTCATAATATCCTACTCTTTGTGACCCCATCCCCATCTGGATTTTTCTTGGTTAAGGTACTAGAGTGACCCTTTCTTCTCCAGCTCATTTTATAGATGTGGAAACTGAGGTATACAAGGTTAAGTGACCCATGCAGCTAGCAAGTATGTGAGGCCAGATTTGAAATCAAGAAGATGAGTCTTCCTGACTTCAGGTCTGGCACTCTATCCATTGTACTACCTAACTGTCTCCACATACATTCTTACATATATAAATATATTCATACATACATACATAGTAGAGAAGACTAGACTTGGAATCAAGAAAACCTGCAGTCAAAGCCCATCTCTAATACCCTCTTGCTATCTGAGTCTCAATTTTCCCATCTGTAAAAGGTTTATAATAATATATAATGCATCTACTTCTTAGAATTGTTGTGAGACTCAAAAGATATAAGATAAATAAAGAACTTTGCCAACATTAAAACTATAGAAATGTTAGTTGTTCATCATATTGGACCTCTAATTTCAGACAGTATAATTAATACTTTAATGGAGTGTGTTCAGAATTCACTCTTTTAACACAAATCTCAGAAAAAGCAAAGAACAAAATATATTAAAAAGAAAGAAAGAAAGAAGAAAAAAAGAAAAAAGAAAGAAAAAAGAAAGAAAGAAGAAAGAAAGAAAGAAAGAAAGAAAGAAAGAAAGAAAGAAAGAAAGAAAGAAAGAAAGAAAGAAAGAAAGAAAGAAATAGAAGCAGAGCTTAGTGAATTTCTTTGTGACTTTTCTGCCTGATTTATTTTAGCCCCTGGCTCCATGGACATGTGCTAATTTGCCTGGCAATTTTGTTTGTCGAGATCATTAAACTTTCCTGAGTTTATTTGACCTAAAAAATATTTTCCTATATGAAGGAGTCATTTTGGATAATATTGCAACAAAACAAATCTGGCCATGCACACCCTACAATTTGGTTTTCATTATTTTTATGACCAAATTGCCATTTCCATGAATGAACCCCTCAGCGCCACAAATCCCTGGGGACTCAAGACTGGTGCATTGGCTTGTTTCATTTGGTTTGTTAGAGCCACAGTCTTTAAAAAGGAAAATCTCTGCATTGAAACTTGAAAAAGACAAAGAACAACACATTTTTTGGGTGGTTGTTGTTATTCCTGAATGGAAAACATATTTTCCAGTTGGGCAATGTTGCTCTTCATAAAAAAAAAAAAAAAAAAAAAAAAAAAAAAAAAAAAAAAATTCATTTGCAGATGCTGCTCTAGAACTGGCTTGAATCTATCCCTGAAGTGCCACCATATCCCTCAAGTCATCAGATAAAATGACTATATGAGGGAGGAAGCCCTAATGGGGACAATGTACAGAAGGGAGAAGATTTCTGGGAAAGGGGGAAGGATTGCAAAATAAAATGAAGGGGGGGGGGAAATAATAGAATCCTTATTATGGGAGCAGCAGGATTAGATAAATTCCACATGAAGACTGCATAATTTTCATGATGCCAAATCATTGGTCAAAGCCTCCAATAATGGTGGCTTTTGAGTATACTCCTCCCCAGATCCCTACTACAGAGAAATCTTCTCTCATGGTTTCCTTGTTATGAGTCAAATCACTGTAGTAACAGATAAGAACAGAAAAGACAGAGACCAATTGGATGGAGAGAATTAAGTGGGTAAAGATTATCACTATCCAATCTCTACCTCTTAAAGTTTTTGGAAATCTTTATTGGACTCACTATATCAAGCTATCTTTCTTTAATTTAAAAAAGTATCCTCAACTTAGCAAATATCAAATAATTTTGTGTTCAATCATGGCCAACTCTTCATGACCTTATTTGGAGTTTTCTTGGCAAAGATACTGAAGTGGTTTGCCACTTCCTTCTCCAGATTATTTTGCAGATGAAGAAACTGAGACAAATATGGTTAAGTAAATTATGCAGGACCACATAGCTAATAAGAGTCTGAGGCTGTATTTGAATTCACAAAGATCAAGTCTTCTTGACTTCCCTAGTACTCAGTCTTCTGTTTCACCTAGCTGCCCAAGCATCAGATATGAACAAATAGTAGCATTTCCATATCCAAAATAAAACAGAAAAAGAGTCATATGTGAAAGTATAAATCTTTGTTGCTTGCTTTACCCTAATTACATTTCCAGTATTATCAGACATTCACACCCTTTGCAAACTATACATATTCATCTGAGAAATAAGATGTTTTATTCAAAATTTACATAGTATCCCCCCAAATGCTATTGTATCCACAACTTTTTGGAATTCTCAAGGTTGATAATTCAGGCTGACAATGACTCCCCAGACATGATGATTACATTAAGTTCAGAAAAGACCACATTAGTTAATATTGGTTGATGTCTAAATGTTCTTGTGGATAAAGCTCAGAAAACCTGATTGTTTTTCAGGGAATTCCTTCTACATTAATGTTTGGATGGTTTATTAGTAATAATAACTTTAAAGAAGCAGGTGAGGGCCTAGAGGAGAGAAGTGCTAGTCCTGTAATCAGAGGATTTCAGATACTAAATAGCTGTTTGACCCCAGCTGCCATTTAACCTTTAATTGCCTCACTTTTCCTCAATTGTAAAATGTAAAATAAAGATCATAGCACCAACTTCCCAGGGCTGTTATGAGGATCAGATAAGATAGTATTTGTAAAGTAATTAAACAAAAGCCTGGCCCATAGGGAGCATTTAAAATCATCATTCACTTCACATTAGAGTACTTTTTGGTCATCATTTTTGACCCAAAGAACAGATGGAGGTAAATTTAAGAATCTTTTTACCACTAGGAATTAAGTAAGCATTCTATAACAGAACCTCCAATTCCAATTCCACCCATTTTCCTATTCTGAGTGCCTGTGCCTTGGTACCATTTCATTAACCTGAGAACACAGGCTAAGAATAAGTCATCCATAGTTAACCTTTATGTAAGGCTTGAGATGGAGGTTCCTTCTCATTACTCCTTAAAGAACTTCTGTTTCCTTTGCTTTCTGACTCTACCCAGATAATATGGGAGCTTCTTAGGTCTTCTCCTCTTATAACCTGTTCAGTCTCAGGGGGCATATTCATCAATTTCCTTTAAAATAATAGTTAATATTTATAGAATGCTTTAAGATTTGCAGAGCATTACCTATGATAACTAATTTGGTCCTCACAACAACTTCGTGAAGTAGGTGCTGTTATTATCCTCATTTTACAGATGAGAAAATTGAGGCACAGAGATCCATCCATGAATATACATTCATCAATAAGTTTATTGACAGATTAAGGGAAGCAAGTAAAACTTACATCACTCATAGCCTATAAAAATGTTTATATTCACCAGTACAGAGAGCCCTGTAGAGTCTCAGTCATCAATTATAGCGCCTGGATAGGACTCTGGTGCAGGGCACTCTATAGTTGTTCTTTCACTGGTATTTCTCTTCATGGCTCTTTTAGATCTGGCTATCCACATTGCTTTCTCTTTCCTTAGCTCTCTACTTCCTGCTTCTCTCAGCAGATGTTTCTGGTCTTTGCTCATATCTAGGATCCTTTTGGCTATCGTCCCATATTACTCTTTTGAGAAACCATATCTTCCATATTTCTCTTCAGGTCCCAGCAAATGATGGTCATTTGTTGCTGTTAACAATGATCCCATTTTTCCCTTTCTTTGTTCTTCCTCCAACCCAAACTATCTGCAATTCTTTTTACCCTCCAGAAAATAGCAATTATTCTCTTTTTCAGGGGACTACCTCCCCTCCAGAATCTTTGCTAGTTTTCAATAAAACTGAAAAAAACCAATCCTTTTCTGAAGTTTTCTCTTTGGTGTTTCCCAAGACTCCTGTCAAGAAATTCCTATCCTGCCCTATCCTGCCAACATTTCCTTACTTAGAAGGGATTCTTAAAATAATCTTTTCTTGTGTCATGGTCTCCTTTGGAAGTCTGGTGAAGCCTATGAACTCCTCAGAATTCTTTTAAATGAATAAAACTAAATATATAAGATTACAAAGGAAACTAATGTAGTTATCAAAATTGTATTTTAAAAAGTTCAAGAATCAAATATTGGTTCCTAAAAAGTTCTGGGAGAGAGACTATGTGAGAAGTCAAAATCAATTTCTGCTTTTATATACTACCTTATTCTTCCAAAATATCATTTTCTTAGCTTTCTAGAATTGGTATTTTTTTCAGGCTTGGCTGTAGATATGATAATCTCACGCTAATCTTGAAGGGTTATTTGAATGTGAATCTGTCAGTAAGTCAGACAATCAGGAATAAACAAGCATTTATTAAGTATTTACTATGTGCTGGATACTATGCTAAATACTGGTGTTAAAAAAGAAGGGGAGTAAAAAAGGTAATTTCTGCTTTTAAGTAGTGTTTATTCTAATAATGGAGACAACATGTAAATAAGTTGTTGTTGTCTGTCCTTTTATTCTGAAAGAGGACTGTGATGTCAGAATGGTGATGCCATGACATGCAAATGAATTGAGTTTAAATGAGGGAGGGCTGTGCAAAATCACCAACCTTACTTTCTCCTCCAGAGCCAGCTGGGTCCAGTTGCTAGAGATGGATCAGAACAACTGGAGAAAGCCTTGGATACAATGGGAGACCTTTGCCTTCTTTTTTCCCTCTGAGGCAATTGGGGTAAAGTGACTTGCCCAGGGTTATCCAACCAGGAAATGTTAAGTGTCTGAGATCACATTTAAACTCAGGTCCTCCTGACTTCAGGGCTGGTGCTCTATGCACTGTACCACCTAGCTGCCCCAGACCTTGGCCTTTTTAAGCTAAAGTCTTAACAGGAATCAATTTTACTCAGGCTACCCCCATTCATAGGTTGCTATCCAGCCTTAAATAACTAGTACATAGATGTATACAGAGTACCTTGAAATAATCTATTACTTCCATTGTTGCCACTGCTGCTACTACTATTACTACCACTTTTATTGTTTATTATTGCCATTTGGCAAAAAAGACTTGGACCTTGGGACTTATCCTGATTCAGGTTTCAAAGCTGATTGAGCTTTACTCCCCAAATAATTCTAAGCTCAAAATAATTCTTTCTGAAATTAAAAACTAATCTGAGGTCTCCTCTAAGCAATTTTTGGGACTCCGTAGTCCATTGTACAAAATCTTAAAGGCTGTATACTCATCAACTTGTATTTTTTTTTTCCAAAAGAAATTCATCTCTTGCATGTAAAATCATAAAATCTTTTTCTTCCTTTCAGTCACTAGCAAAAAATCTTAAATAGCTAAATGTTTCTTCATTAGCTCTTGGAAGAGGTAGATGAGAAGATATAATTGAAAGTGAAGGTTAATAGCTGAAATAATTGTTAGTGTTTCAGAGGCAGATAAGGAAATGTTTATTTTCTCATTAATCCCAGTAAATCTATTTATTTTCAGTTATTGTGGGATGGAAAGAATGAAGAAGAAAGGGACTATGGGATACCAGAGTTGATGTCTCTGGCTTGTTGTATCATAGTGGAGGGATAACTTTGGAATTGAGTTGAATTAATTGGTTTTGAAAGTGGAGGGTTCAAGTGTAATGTTCTATGGTTTCCTGCTCCTGTATCCTGATAACCTTTGAAATGAAAGTTATTTAATCTTTCCTCTCCAGGCTCAGCCCCACTTCAGACCCTTATATTAAGCTGATCCTTAATCTGCCAAATTTAAGGAAATTTGGCCACTGTTAGTATTAAATTAGCCTGGCTTCTGCTTTTGGACTCTGACTTTTGCTCTTATTCCCCAAACTGAGCTCTTCCTTGGCTTTCTCTGACCTTGTTTTTCAATCTAATTCTAATAACTGAAAGTTATCTTGTGCTCTTGAATCCAATACCTTGTTAAATTCTCTGCCTGATGACATATTTCCTTTGGGCTAAGGAGCTTTCCCTGCAATTTCAGTGACCAGATTCCTGCACTTGAATCCTACGGATTGCTAGGCTAATGACGATCTGTCTACCTGGACTGTGACTTATGGTCAACCCTCAAAATTTCGGATCTGTCCCTCTTCTAAAAACATCTGCCTGTTGCCATATTGGAAAATCAAGACAAAGCTCTGTCACTGTTTAGCTATATTAATTTTGACAAATCATATTCTCTCTCTAGGACCCAGTTTTCTCACTTGAAAAATTAGTGAATTGAATTAGATAGTTTGATCTTTTGTACTTTGAATGGTGTCTCAATTTATGATTTCATATTCTGCTAGCTTATTTTTAAAGAAAATGGAATCTAATAAAGCTTATAGTATAGCCTATATATCTTAGTATTTAGTTACTAGGTGAATCTCAAAAGGAGCAGTTAGGTGCTATTTCAAAGTTTGTTGTTTCTTAATAACTACATTTTTGGAAAGAAGAGCTCTTTGAAGAAAGATCATTTATATCTAATTTAGACCATTCCCTATTAACATTTGTGAGAAATACTAATTTTCCAGACTTACTGCACATGACTTCCTTCCATTAATTTACTTTAACATCCAGTCAAACTGACCCATGCAATTATAACTCATCGATGACATTCAATATCTGTGCCCTTTGTATAAGATAATATACAAACTTTGTATAAGTCAATGCACTCCCTCCTCACCTCAGGGTCTTAGAGACTCTAGCTTTCTCTAAAGATCAATTTAAATACTACTTCCTACAAGAAGACTTTCTGTATCAGCCAAGCTGAACTCATTGAAGGCTGAGGCTGTTTCCTTTTTGTCATTTTTCTTGTAGTTAGGGAGAAGAAACTTCATAAATACTTGCTGAATGATCATCACAGTTCTCTCTTGAATCCCATACTTTGTATCTTCAAGATAGATTTATCCCCATTTAAATACTTGCATAGGATGGAAGTTGGGCTGTTTTGGTTTTGCCCCTGAGGTTTATCCTTAATGCCAAGCTGCTCAGTGTCTTCCACAAGCAGGTACTTTTAAAATACATGTTGAATGAATGAGCATCTCATAAGCAAATAAGGGGAAAACCTCAATTTTGGTTTTTTAGTGAGTATTTACCAAATTTGCTGATCACTTAGGTCCTGCCCTTAGTTTTAGGGTGGACTGTTTGTATTTATAAGCACAAATAGGTAATAATAGAGAATTCAGAGAAGGTTCTGTGACTCTCCCAGGAAGGACTCATTCCAAGGTCAAATATACTTTTTTTTGGTCAGAATGCTTAGTTAATTTTAAATCTTTAGGCTGAAGTTATACCCAATTTCTTTTGTTTTGGCCTCAGAGAAGACAGTAACTGGTTAGCATCCTCTGTGTAAGAATTTTATATATTGGAGATTGACTAATGAAAGGGGAAAATAGAAATGATTGTAGAAAGATCTACAAGATGTATATGAAGGGAGGGCTTATAGAAAGTGAATCCTGAATGAAGAGGGAAGGAATTTTAGACTACCCAGAACTATGGACCAAGGAAAGAGGTAAGTAAGCAAATGGGAAATAAATATTAAGTCCCTATTCAGTTCAAAGATCTTTAGAATAGGAAGCATAAACCCAAATGGCATTTTTTGGGAAGCAAACTTTGAGACAATTTAAAGACTGAAATAGGGCATGAAGATGCTTTAATCTCTAGTTATTTCTTTTATTTTTATTTTTTATTCTTCTTTTTAAGGATAGCATTGATACTTAAGACTCAAGTGCTGATTTCATCATGGGTCATTTAGTTGGAGATAGTTTTTTCATTACTGGATTCTCTTATTCTTCTTATAGTTTTATTTTTAAAGCTTTTTTACAAGACCAAATGACCAGAGAAGGGTTTTTTTTTTTCAAAAAGGGTTTTGAAGTTTGTTTGCTTAACCAAGTGTTTGCAGCCATAATTAGGTTGCATATTAAAGTTCAAAACCAGCTCATGTTGGTAGTGACTGAAAATTGTTACCATCTGATGTCTGTGTGAGTAAAACACTCACCAAATGGTGTTGCATGCACTAAGAAGTAAAGGCTGCTTTCTGGGCAGTGCCAGGAGAGATCAGGAAACATCAAGGGTCTGGGCAACATTCAATTTCCAGATTTCCCATGGAGGCATTGTTGAATCTTATAAAGGCCAATCCTACAATGTGACTGGAACCACTGGAAGTGATTTTAATCTTTCAGTTATTCATCAAGTTCTGTGAAGAGCTGCTGTGTTCTCTTTCCCATTGCAATCTACCAGGTAACAAAGTTCCTACAAAGCCAGGGTAGACAGACTGTATTACAACCTTTGGAGATGGATTGTGAGACACTGCAAGGTAACTTCTTTTTGTGAAGGAATCAGTTGAAAGCCAGGTTCTCATCAGAGACATGAGACACTGGTTAGGGTGTCCTGCATGAGTCAGCTCCTAGTCTGGTATTGTTGAAAGGCAAAACTGTCTTTAATTTTAGCAGTGCTCCACTTCCATCTTCACCAGCATAAGAAGCCTATTACAGAAAAGAAAGAGAAGTTTTATATGGCACATTTCAAACAAAGCCCTTGCCCCAGGCTTGAACTTAGGGAGAAGAGACTTGGTTGGTCTCATTGAGGCTCCATGCTTGCCTCCTTACCTGACATGTTCTTGACTCTACTCATCAACTGGAATTAAACCAAAGAATATATCCAATCCAAATAGAAGATAACCATTTCTAATAATACTCAAAAGACAGTGAACAAATCAATGATGAATTGTCCATTAGGATGTTTTGTTGGGCTAACAGGAAATGCTAATTGTATGACCTAATTATGAAATCTTTGAACTGGACTATGAGTCAAGGGAAATGGGTTCTAATCTTGGTTTGGTAATTTACTAAATGTATGGTCTTGGGCAGATCACCTAATTTCCCTGTACCTCATTTTCTTCATCTGGAAAATTAAAGAACTAGGCAAAATGAGGACCCTTATGGAACTTACTTCCTAAGTCTATAAATAGTCTCTGAATGAATGATCTTGGTAGCTATGCAAAAAGTTTGAGTGTTTCTATATACAAGTGTAACCAGTATTGCTTAGCCTGGTTGACTTAAAGGTTCAATTTATTCCAATCCAGTAAATATTCATTAAATGTCTGCCATGTGTAGCACACTGTGATAGCCACTGAGGATACAAAGGATGAAAGACTATACCATACAAAGCTCTCACCTCATGGAATTTATAGTTTTGTAGGGAGATAGTCAAATGGATCTAATTTTTTATTGATCTGGATATTTTTTCCAAGAACTTAATAACCTATCTATGCCTGTCATCCATACCAGGTGATTTTTCTCTAAATTTTACTAAAAGGGGTCCACTCGTTGTAATAAGGGATTTCCTCTTTCTCTTGGCATTTTGGGAATATCAGTGGAGCACATAATCTGACCATTGGTTACACCTTGCTCTTGATGTGTACCAGTACATCTTCTTTATCATTCATACTTTTCTTGTATGACTTCCTCAAACTTACTTCTTCATAATACTGTTTGTAATGTAAATAACCTGCCCACACCCATCTACAGGACAGACAAGTAATTATAATAAAGTTAGAATGTGATAAGTGCAGGAGAAATCAAATGAAGAAGAGGACAAATTAGGGGAGGGAAAGATCACCTTTTCTTGGAAAAACTGCTTGGAGAAGATGATACCTCATGTTTAACTTATATCGGATTACTTGCTGTCTAGGGGAGGGAGTGGGAAAAGGGAGGAAGAAAAATCTGGAATACAGAGTTTTGCAAGGGTGAATGTTGAAAACTATCTTTACATGTATTTTGAAAATAAAAAGCTATTATTTTAAAAAAGAGAGAGTGAGAAGGTAGCGTCTGGATTGGCTTAAAGGTAGAGTAATATTTTACTAGATGAGGATGTGAAAGGATTTTCTTCAAGCTTTTTGGTGATGACTGTGAAAATACATTGTAAATTTGGGAAAAAGGATACCACTAGGCAAAAGTCCATTTTAGTCTGTTTGTAAGATAGACTATTCAGTAGGGAGCAGTTTGAAAAAATAGCTGGAAGGATCCTGTAGGACCTTGAATGAGGATGAGGAGTTTGCTTTTTAAATGGAAGGCAATAGGGGGAGGTGTTGAAAGTCTGTTAATAGCAAAGTAGAATGATTACAGCTATATGTCAGAGGAATTCTTTAGTAACTATGGGAAGGATAAATTGGAGAAAAATGATAATAATAGAGACTAGTTAAGGGAATATTACAACTGTTCAAATTACAATAAAAACAGTTTATAGTTATATGATACTATATGCCAACTATACTTACTATGTGCACTTATTAGATACTATACTAAGAGCTTTACAATTATTTGATTTGATCCTCATATTGATTTGATTCTCATAACAAATCTGGGAGGTAAATGCTATTATTATCCTGATTGTATACTTGAGCCAGAGATGGGGCATCCTTTGGGTCATACAGTTAGTCTCTCAGGCCAAATTTGAAGTTAGGTCTTCCTAACTCCAGGTTCAAAGCTGCCACTTTGCTGTCACAGGTAAGATATAATAAAAAGTTGAATGAGGGTGATGGCAGTGATGGAGAAAGTGGAAGATGTTTTTCTAAAAAGGTAAGAGTTTGAGGAATCAAAACAAGGAGGACTTGGTAACTGACTGGATATGGAAACTAAAGAAAAGTGAAAACTCTCTGGGTTCTAAACCTGGATGATTGGGAGATAGTGGAGACATTAATAGAGATAAGAAAATGAGGAGGAAAGGCAAGTTTGATGGGGTGGAGAAGGTGATAAATTTAGTTTGGGTTATGTTTAGTTTAAGGTGTCAGTAGGACGCATAAATAGAAAGTGTACTCTGCATGAACAGCCTCAACCTGATAGCCCAGGTTTATACCACATGTAAATGATAGAGATTCAAGGTCCTTGTCTGTAGCTGAAAGAAAACTATAGAGACCTGAGTTTGAATATCAACTCTATCACTGTCTAAATAAGTGAGGGGGCAAATTGCTTTGTTTCCTTCAGAATTAGTTTCCTCACCTAAAAAATGGGAACAATAATACTTCACAGTGTTGTTTGTAGGAATAAATAAGATAATATATATGAAGTACTTTGTGCTATGATATTAATGTAAGCTATCATCATCAGCACCATTATCATGATAGCTATTGTGTTTTTCTCCAGAGGCTATACACTTCTCAAAATCTCAGGGTCACATTTAGGTTTGATGTAAGGGAAAACTTTCTCAGATCCACAAAATCTGAGAGTTAAAAGAATGATCATCTAGTCCCACTCATGCATAAAAGGAATCTCCACTATAACATGCCTAACAAATAACCAATCGGTCTTTTCTTGATGACCTTTAAGGTACAATTTTCCCCAAGGGGAATGAATTATTTGGGAGCTAGCTGGTTTCTCCTGGTAATGTATCTTCAAGAAAAGGCTGAAGGATTTCTTATAAACTAGGTTGTAGCAAACATTCTTTTGGGTGAATGGATTGGACTTGATAGCTGGTGAGTTCCCACCATATTCTTAAGTTGTGTGGTTCTGTGAATCTGGTTTAGTTCAAGGCTACTGTTTCTAACCAATACAGTTAGCTAGAATTATAACATTTCATGAAAAATGCATGCAAAAGGTTTAAAACCAAAGTACTACATGAGATATCTAGGGGAGGAATAGTTGTCATAATCAAATCAGGTGAAGAGAAAATGCCTCCTTAAGATAATGGCTTTACAGGAGGGCTTGAGGTAGAATGGCATGGGTTAGGGTGAAAAATAACCCAGGCTTAGAAAACAGTTGCCTGAACAAAAGCTATGATGGAATGGCAATTGAATGAAAATACTGGTGGTAGAGAGGACTTTAATTTGGTTGAAACATAGTATAACTAAATGGAAGTATAGAAGGACTAGAAAAGTAGGCCCATATTGGGGAGGTTCTTGAATGTCTGGTGGAGAAGTCTTAAATTTATCTGAGAAGAAACACGTAGGAAGGTATTGTGAATTTTTTTTAGCAGAAGCATTAGAAAGTTTATTTTCGCAAGAGTATGCAGGATGATCTTATGGGAAAAAGAAATGGAGGTAGGAAGCCTTATTTAAAAAAAAAAAAACAAAAAACTATTCCAATAGTCCAGACCAGTGGTAATGAGGGCTTGTAATAGGGTGATTGATGTCAATAGGAAATAGAGAGGAGGGAATAGATATAAGAAGTGGTGTCAAGGTGAAATTGATAGAAATTGGTGAGCAGGTGTCATCAGAGCTGAAGAAAAGGAAAGAATAAATATAAAGTTGTGAGCATAAGAGATTGAGTGAATGGTGACATCACAGACAGAAAGCAGGAGGAGCTATTTGAGGGATATCTGAGAAGAAGGATTTACATATTGGGAATGGTAGCAGTCAGGAGAGCCAGAACTTTAGGAGAATTGTAAAAATAATTAAAGGGACAGACCATGATGATGATCAATATTGTGGAGGCAAATAAAGGCAGAACAAGGGAATTAAACTGAAAAAATAGATTTGTGTCAAAGAACTAAAGATCATAAAAAATGCAAAAAAATAGATTTACTGATAAGAGAATTGAAGAAAGAAGAGAATTGTAGCCAAAAACTATAATTTGAAAATTCCAGATCTTGGATATCAGTTAATCAATAAACATTAAGTATCTACTATGTTCCAGGTACTATGCCAAGTTCTGTGGATACAAAAAAGAGGCAAAAAACAATGCTTTCCCTCGGGGAGATTACAAACTAATGGGAAGACAACATGCAGACAAATAGGTACAAACCAAATTATATATAGGAAAAATTGGAAATAATTAAAAGAAGGAAGGCATTAGAATTAAGGACGATTGGGGAAAGCTTACTGTAGAAGAAGGGATTTTAATTGAAACTTAAAGAAAGCCAGGGAGGTTGGTAGTTGAAAAACATGAGTGAGTTTCAGGCATGGAAGACAGGTTGAGAAAATATCTGGAACCAAGAGATGGAGTATCTTGTGGAATAGGGAAGTCTAGTGTCACTGAGTCAAAGAGTACTCATTGAGGACTGCAGTGTAAGAAGATAAGATAGTTGCAGCAAGAATCTAGATTATGAAGGATCAACAGAGGATTTATATTTGATCCTGGAGTTGGTGGGGAGGAAGCATGGCATAATCTGACCCACATTTTAAGAAACTCACTTTTGTTATTTGTTGGAATCCTAGTGCCAGCTCAACTTGAAACAAGGTGAAAACTCAAGGGAGGTGTGAATTCAGATATCTCATACTAAACCCTGAAATCTCCCAAACTTGTGAACTCCAATGAATACTTAAATGCTTCTTGCTTATAAGAGCTCTCTAAAGGTGTGAACACAAGCATTATTGTCTATCAGTATTAGCAATTTATCACCTTGTAAGGATTCGCTCTAAGGTATGAACCAATAAGCATTGTATCAATTCCATTGAGTTAACACTAGGATTCTGACATCTCCCTTGAGTTTTCACCTTGTTTCAAGTTGAGTTGACACTAGGATTCCAACACAGGACAGTGTTAAAATAAGATGGTAGATTGGAGTGGGAAGAGACTTAAAACAGGTGGATCAACACATAGGCTTTTGCAATAATTCAAGTGAAAGATGACAAGGGCCTGCACAAGAGTGGTGGTAGTGTCAAAAGTAAGAAGGTGATATATTTGAGACATCTCGCAAAGCTTAAATTGAGAGAATTGCTTTTGGAGGAGAGGAGGGTGAGAGAGAGTGAGAAATCCAGTATGACTTTTAGAGGAAGGGTCTGGGATATTGATGTTATGCTCTATAGTAGTTGGGAAGACAGGAATGAGGGAAAGTTTAAAAAAAGACAAGTTCTGCTTTGACTAAATGGTTTAAGATGTTTACTAGCTATCCACTTTGAGATGTCTGAAAGATAATAGGAGATGAGAGGTTGGAATTCAGCTTTGAGACTTATTGGATAGAGATGGTAATTAAATCCATGAGAGTTGATGAGACCATCAAGTGAAGTAATAGAGAGGGAAAAGAGAAAAGGACCTAGCACAGTTGAGGAACAACTATGGTTAGATGGTATGATCTGGAGGAGGATCCAGTAAAGGAAACAGATAAATAGAAAAAATCAGGTGAGAATGATATCCCAGAAACCTGGAAAGAAGAGAATTTTAAGGAGAGAGTGATCAACAGTATCAAAGGATTTAGAAAAAGCCATTGGATTTTGTAACTAAGAAGTGATTAATAATTTTGGAAAGAAAAATTGCATTAGAATAATAAGGTCTAGAGCCATATAATAAGGGATTGTTAAGGAGAGAGGGATATGAAAGAAAGTGGAGGAACCTATGATTTAGAAGCCTTTTTGAAGAGTTAAGCTACAAGGAGCAGAAGAAGAAAAAAAGAATAATTGGCAGGATTGGAAGGATCAAATGAAGGCTTTTTTCAAGATGGGAGAGACATGGGCATGTTTGTAAGCACTAAAAAAGGAGCCAGCAGAGAAAGAAAGAGATTAAAAATAAGGGAAAGAGGAGAGATGACCAAGAGGGGAATTGGATGGATGGAATGGGATCACATGAACAAATAGAGGGATCAGTCTGGGTAGTGGTAAAGGTCTCTTCATGGCATGTGACAAGGGTGAAGGGAGAAAGTGTCAGAAACCATCTAGGTTAGGTGGAGGTGAGAAGAGAGTTCATGGTATATGATCTCAGTTTTTCAGTAAAATATTTGGCAAGATTCTCAGCTAATCTGGGGAAAGAGTTATTGTGCAGGGTGGGCTAATGTGTTGATAAAGGAGGTATAATAGATTGTGTAAGAGTAGTGAGGGCCCATTTGAAGTTATATAACATAAATTTTTAATTGACCCAATCAGAACAGTGTGATTTTTCTCATCTTTAATAAGTAGCATGTAGGTAGGAGGGAAGGCAGTGAATGATGAGAGTGATCCAATGCTGAGGCTTGACTAGGAAATTCTGGAAGATAGTAAAGTCTAACATGTGATCTCATTAGTGTGTAGCACTATCAGAATGGGAAAAAATTATTTTAGATACTATGGGGCTAGGAAGTTTGAGAAGTTACTAATATGAATATTGATGTACCCGAGAGAAGGAGTCAGCATGGAAAGAAGGACCAAGATAGATACAAAACTCATTGAAAACATTGATAAAATTCATCTGAAAGTTGGTACATGACAGCAGTGAGGTTGGAGACATATTTGTGTAAGTGGATTACATGAACTCCAAAAAAGGAAAGTTCACTGAGAGTGAGGTAGAAAAATGGTCTAGAGGAGACTATGAAGAGTAAAAAATATGTATACCTTTCCTCTTAATCCTGTAAAGAGCCCTAGGGAAGGGCAGAAATCTGGCAAAGAATGGCCTCTAATGGAGAAATTTGTCTGGAATATGGTGTCCTTGAGTAAGAAGTCATGTTTCCATGAAAGAAATGTTAGTGAAAAAAATTCCATAATGTAAGAGAATAGTGCACAGAGGAATCAAGTGTTTTGCTTCAAAACTCTAAAACTTTTGAAATGTTTTTTTTTGTCTGTTCATTAACTTTTCTACATACTCATTTTTAATTGGGAAATGGAACAATATATTACATGTAAACTATTCCTTAGAACCTCAGAAATTAAGATCCCAAGAGAATAGTCTTTGGTGAACTAGGAAAACAACTACTTGCCAAAAATTAGGTGATTACCACATACTGAAAAAATAACCTCTCAGAAAACAAGACAAACAACAACAACAAAAAAGCTTATAGCAACAAGTATTACATATTTTTTTCTGCTATTTCTTCCTCTTTGGGGATAATTTAATTGAGAAAATTATAATAATAGTAGTTAATATTTATATAGTCCTTGCTATGATCCAGCCATGATTCTGAGTTTACAATTATTATCTCATTTGATCCTCATAACAACTTTGGAAGATAAGTGCTATTATTATCTGCATTTTATGGATGAAGAAACTTAGGCAGATAGAAATTAAGTGATTTGCCCAGATTTACACATTTTTTTAGTAAGTCTTTGAGGCCATATTTTTACTCAGATCTTCTTGACTCCAACTCCAATTCTCCATCCATTGAACTATCTAGCTCCCCTTGAAAAGGACTAAAATCCCTGATGAATCCAGTGAGGAAGAGATTCCTGAAGTTTCCAAGAATAGTAGTTTTTAGATCAATGAAACCACATGGAAATCTCTCTCCCACAGGGAACAGCAAAAAGTCATTAACTTGGAAGGAAAAAAGAATGTGAGGGAGGTTCACTGAAATGGTCTTTGTAGATATTTTCTCCATCTATAAAATGACAAGGTTGAAATTGTGGTAAACTCGGAGGTCTATTCCAGGTCTAAAAGTCTATAGCTGTGTGATGCAATAAGACCAAAGTATACAAGCCTTGCTGTAATAAAACCCTAAGAGCCACCTTCTTCTGATGACAGATAAGCTAAATACTCATTTAGACAAATGATATCTCAGGTTGCTCGAAGAATTAGCTAAATATTAGCTACAATCATTTCTTTCAATCCATAACTTACAGACATTCATAAATCAATAAAATCAGCATAATTTTTTTTTTTTTTTGGTTCAAACAGTTTCTTCAGAATTCTCTGAGATAAGATGAGAAAGCAAGGTATGGGAAATAGATCCAGGTTCTAATTTCAGTTATTTTCTTAATAATGTCTCTTGTTTAAAAAAATATATTATTTTCATTAAGGATTTCTTTTCTTTTCTTCTTAACTCTCTATACTTACTTCTCCCCATAAAAAAAGGAAAAAGAAAATACTAGTAACAAATAAGCATATTCAATCAAAATTGATTCCCATATTGGCCATGTCCAATAATTTATGTCTCTTTTTGCATCCTGAGAACACCACTTCTCTGTCAGAAGCTGGGTAACATGAATCATCATGAGCACTTAGAACTGTGGTTGATTACTTTGCTGATTTGAGTTCTTCAGTCCTTTCAAAGTTATTTGTCCTCAAAATGTTGTAATTCTAAATTGTTCTCTGTTTCTATTCACTTCATTCTGCAACAGTTCATATAAGTTTTCCAATTTCCCTTGAAATCATTCCTTTCATTATTCATTATGATACATTACCATTTTATGACATTCTTAAGCTGTAACTTGTCCAACAATTTCCCTATTGATGAATACTTCCTTAGTTTACTCAGCAAATTTTCCTAAATAAATAGATGGAAGAATTACTGGGTCAAATTAAGAGAGATATTTTCCAAAACAGGTTAGATAATCATTCTGTTATTCTTTCAGTGAAATGATATGAATTGCATTACTTAAGTTCTATATCATCAGTGCAATAATTAATTGATCTGGATCTAGAATATCAAAAGTGAACAATTGGTGGGATTAGGATCTTTCTCATCAAAACAATGAATCTTTTAAGTCTTCTTTCACTAGAATAGTTTCATAGCTTCTGTTTGCCACTGGAGAGTCAGAGAATCTGTGTTGAAAGAAACCCCAGATGCTCTCAAAATTGCCTTATATTTGATTAAGAAATCCTTCTTCCATTTCCTAACAAGTAGTCATCCAATCATTCTTTAAAAACTCCAAAGTACAAGAATTTGATTGCCTTTTCAGGCTGCCTATTCCATTTTTGGATTGTTCCAATTATTGTAAGTTTTTTCTTATATCCAGTCTAAATATATCTCATCTTTGGGCCAATTCCTTGTCCACTTGAGAAGACTTCAGAATAATGATGTATGTAGTTGTTAAAGCTTGCAATTATAGACATTTGATATTGTTGCCTACTTACCACTGTTTTTTTACGCAAGACTAAGCAATGAATTTAACTTTTTGATAGCTCAGTTTTTATATAGACTGTCTAGATGAAAAATGGGAATTAATGACAGTAGATAAAATTGTTTTGAACTCATCAATATTCAAAGTAATTTTTTGTGTGTATAGCACCATGTTGCCCTCTAGTGGATGACTAACAAAGATAAGAGCTTTAAAACTCATATAGGTATTAGGAATTTTTTTTTTTTTTTTTTTTTTAACAAATGGAAGGATTCACCTTAAGAAGGTTAGATATAACCATAGGATGTTTAAGCTAAAAGAGATCTTTTAAATCTTCTAAAACAATTCTCTCATTTTATAAATGAGGAAAATGAGGTCAAGGAGTCTTAAGTATTTAGTAGGTAAGTTAGTAGGTAGGAGTAAAGCTTTGTCACCTGACTCCTGACCCCATCCTGTTTCAATTACACCTTTCTGCATCTCCACTGGATCACACGTCTCATTCATGTCTTTTGTCAGTTACTCTATCCAATCATCTAGGAGAGTTCTTCAGATTTTTTTACATATCAAAAGGGCCAAAAGTTATCTCATTTTTACTGCATGACAAACTGCCTTCTGCATATAAGGACAGAAGACCTAAATTCTCCCTTGAACTTTTAAATCATATCAGCTATTCACAATTTTCTTTGACAAAACCTGTGCTATTCTATGCTGGATTATTTTTTTTCATTTCACTTAGTAGCTCAAAGATGAAGAAATGTCTGATTTCAACTGCAATAATTATCATGTGTTTAAAGCATTTCTACCATTAGCAGGGATGTCGAAGTGTTTCATTTCTAGTGGATGCACCATGAAAGTATTAATGATGTGAAACCTACTCACAAAGGAAAATGGATGCATTCTATTGGGTTGGTTAAAATTGCTATTATCAATACTTCCTGTTCCCAAAAAATATGGCTGACACTTTGGCCAAATATTTTGGCCTTCTAACTAGCAACATTGAGAAAGAAAGAAAAGATGAATACCTGATCTGATTTAAAAAATAAATGGAGAATTTTTATCAGACTAAATGTAGAGCATAAGTTTGTCACATAATGAGAATGAGAGATAGCTTAAAGGTACAACTGAGATTTAAAAAGAACAGAAAATGTTACCCAAACAATTGACTGGAGAAACTTGCAGAAGACATTGATGAGAGTAACACATGATCTAAAGAAGGAAAGGAACTGCTATCTGCAACAGGCCCCAATAAGTCATTAGAGAGATCTAGAAAGAGAAAAAGGGGAAATAGGGCTCTTCTTTTTTCTACTGTGTCTTTGTTATTAATTAACTTCCAAATTAAGGCTCCAGCTTTTTAATTTCCTTATGTCCTACATATCTAGATTATTTTATAGCAATTTAATCATTACAACAAAAGTTCATCATTGGAAGGAATTTTCCAATTCCATAAAGTTTGTGTTACCGAGATTTAACCTGTTTTCTTTATCGATGGTTCTGACATTAAAGCTAACCTTCAATTTTTTGAAGAAAGCAGTCTAAATCATCTTCTGATTGCATAGAGATAGAATTGAATCTTAGATAGCTTGAATCCTGAGTATCTGTATTTTTAAAGGATTGATTCAAACTAATCATTTTGGGTTTAGTTAAATCTTAGCCAATTTCAAAATTTATCTGATTTCTCAGTTAAGTCTTGAAATTAACACAGATTTCCTGATATTTTTCAGGCTAGATTGAATCAGTTGCTATCAGGGCTAATTTGAACTTGAGGGTATTGTTAAAGATAAATGAAAACTGTACTTCAGATCAGAGTTATAACTAGGCTTGGATAATAGGCTTTTGTCATGAAGTACTACATGGGGGTGGGGGAAGGTAGAGAAGGGGAGGATAGTTTTACTAGGGAAAAGATTATGTATGCTCCATCCTTGGGAGGATATACTGTAATGTTTTGTCCCTGTGATTACTACTATTGCTGTTTTGCCTTAGAGTCATTTTTGGAGAGACTATCCCCTACTCTGGCATTTTTTGCTTTGCCCTCTTTTCAGACCACTTTCTATGCTTCTACAAACAGAATTGAACATAAATGAAGCAGGACTTCAGGGCCAAGGGCAAAGATCAGATCTCTCACATTGAAGAATTTTCCCCATAGAATTTGGTGATTTATTTGTTGTTTTTTCTCTTTTGTTTATTTTCACTCCAATGAGCTCAGTTGACATCATAGTTTAGTTTAGTTATAGTTCATGTTTACTCCTACTCTAATGAACTTTAGTTGGTACCATAGCTAAGGAAAAATTAGATGTTTGACTGTTTAAAGTTAGGGTCTCATATGATATTTGCAATCTGTTGGGGCAATTCATATTCCAGGGAATTATCTTCATTTTCATAGTTTCTTGACTTTCATTTTTAACAGGGATGAGGCTCCAGAGAAATAATTAACTCTCAAAATTCAGAAGAGACTGCACTCTAAACCAAAAAATCCCCTTTTTATAATTTAATCCAAGAAATATACATTTTCAATGATTGGAAGACTCATTTTTAAAGTTGAGAATAGAAGACCAAGGCATTTACAAACAACTGAGTGAGAAAGATAACTATCCTTAGTCACAAATTATATCCCTAAGCTATTTAAGGAACAATTTGGTTTTTGATGTAGTGGCAGAATTTAATCTATGTGTTTGTGATAGATTGTAGAGTAGTTATTGGATGTTACATGGTTATCTCTGTCTTCATATTATCTATCTATCTTATCTCTGAGGGATTAGAGAATATATTGATTTTTTTATAGGTATAGAGCATACTAAATACTGGAATGTGAGTGTAAAGGAATTTGTTTGAAATTAACTCTAAATTCCATATAGAGAAGCAGTTAAAACCAAATCCTCCCAAATAGCATGGAGCAGTCATTGTATAGCTTGAAAGAAGACAATATAAATATAAATAGCTTCTTTTCCTTTTACACTTCTCCAAGAAAGATTTTAATTCCTTCCAAGAGGGAAGTAAGCAGTTGGGGCCAAAAAATGTGGCCATTCTCTTCTCCTCCAAAAAAGGGGGCTCCATGGGTAGAACTATATCCATCTACTCCTTTAAATATTATTTGTCTAGAGGTTTTGAGTTTCAGGCTAAACTTCTTATAGAAAGAAGGACCTCAAGCATTATATCAAGCTTGACTCCCTTCTCACCAAATACTAATTTCACAATGAACACACATAGTAAATAGCAATTTATGCAAAGCCAAAAACAAAACAGAGATCAAATAAAGTATACATGGGAGAATATGTACTAGATTCTGTAGAGTAAAGAGACTCTCCCTTTAAGAGTGGTAATACAGACCAGATTCTATAGAGTGAAAATCTCCCATTGGGAGTCAGATAACTAAGCTTAACCAACAAGTGTAGTTCTTAGAAGGAGTTCCCAAAGTCTAGTGAAGCAAACTGGATATAAGGACCTGATGAATTCTGCCAATTTCTCTTATGTAAGGTTTTTTCCTAGAGCCCTATTCTATTTTTCTCTTCAGCAACCTAAGGTGTGGTTTGCATTCTCCATCTTGTTTCTCAGAGCTGTCAGAAAGAAGCATCTGAAGCAACCACAGCAGGTGAAAAGTCTGGAACTTTCCTCTTTCCCATTCTCACCAATTTTACCTTTCCCAAAGGGCAATGATTTCCACCAATGAGGAGAGAATACCATACCAATGGCCTTAGGTTACCCAGATCTTTTGAAATATCTAATATAAGTTCTAAGTCCCTAATTCTCTCAAAAGGACAAAGGGAGCACTCAGGGAGAAGCAGACTGACCAAAAACTGGATCTGAGTATAAGAAGAAATGCTGAAGATCACTGGATCATAGATCTAGGGAGCTCAGACATCATACAACGCAGTCCTCTCGTTGTATAATCAAAAAACAGGTATTCTTAGTGTTGTTCAGTTCGTTTCCGACTCTTCATGATGCTGTATGAGATTTTGAAGGCAAAGATACTAAATGGTTTGCCATTTCCTTCTCCAGCTCCTTTTACAGATGAAGAAACTGAGGCAAAGAGAATTAAATGATTTACCAGAAAGTAAGTGGCACAACTAAGATTCAAATCCATATCCTTTTACTTTACTTTAAATCTGTACTTTTCACGTTGTACCTCTCTTCCTCTTCCTGGTATTAGTGGGAGGTGGGAGGCCTCCGTTTCTAGTGCTTACTATCTATCTCCCCATTAAGATACATGAAGAATAAATAGGAGACTTTTGTTTGGTGAGTCCAGAATCAGAGTTGGATGATCTTGAGGATAATTTCTACCAGAGAATGGGAGTATCTGATGGATGACTCTTCCATTAACAAATACAGTTTTTGGTGATCTGAGTCCCATTTCTACTAGAGACATAATCTCCCTCTCTTGGATTTATCTTAGACTTCAAAAACTCCATCACTTTATCAGTATAGGTCCCAAATCTAATACAAATTGTAGCCCTGCTATGCCTCAGAACTGTTTTATGAGCTCTCTAATTTAGTTAAGAGTCCAGCATTGCATCATTATGAAGCCTTTAAAACCTTGTAGAACTTACTAGAACTTGCACTATGATTATGAAGCTTTTCAGGACACAGTTATCATGTACAAGAAGAAAAGCTGAACTAAAATAGAATAGGGTGCTTCAGGTGGAAGTGGGAACCCCGTCACTAAAAGTTTTTAAGAAATGGTTGTTTGACCTCTTGTCAATTGTTATAATGGAGATTCTTATATACTTATGGAGATATGTTATGGAGATAGTTGGAGTATGGAGATAATTATGGAGATATTTATTATGAGTTTAAGTAAATGATTTTCTGGATGTCTCCTCCTATTCTGAGATTCCACATGCATTACTTTATTGGAGAAATATATATGAATACCTTATCTAAAATCCTTAATATCAAGAGATCAGAATTTTTTCCTTCCATTTGTTTAGTAGATAAGTAAGGTAAAGAGTAATTAGACATAGCAGCTTTCTTTGTGGTGGCAAAGAACTGGAAGTTGCAGGAATGCCTATCAATTAGGGAATGGCTGAACAAATTGTGGTACATAATTATGATGAAATACTGCTGTACCATAAGAAATGACAAGCTCAATGATCTTTGCAAAAACATGGAAAAACTTGTATGAATTAATGAAGAATGAAATGAGCAGAAAACCATTATGGTAGTAACAGCACTAGTGTTTTAAGAATGACTTTGAGTAAATCATTTGACTATTATAAATACCCAAATTAACTATAAAGTTAAAATGATGCTATCTGCATCCAGAAAAAGAATTAATAAATAAGCATGTATAGAACAATTCCATGAATACACACACACACACACACACACACACACACACACTGCTATTTATGTCAAATGGTAACCATCACTAAGATGGGGGGAGGGAAGAAAAAATTTTATATGACAACTTTATTAAATATTTAAAAGGAATACAAATTGTGCATAACAGATATGCTGTTTCATGTGCAAACATTAAAAAATGTATACTATGTTATGGAAATATATATTTTATTCCATAAATTTAAAAAATAATAAAAATGAAATAAAAAATAATAAAAAAAGAAAAATTTGATTTAAAAAAATTTTGCTACCATTTTCATCAGTTCTTTCTGAGATCTTCACATTCCTAATTCTATTCCAATTTGTACATTATGCTTCTGTCTGTCAATTCATCTTAGAAATTCATTTTGTTATCTTTTTTGTTTCAATTTCTCACCTTCATTTTTTTTTTTTTTTGCTTTGGTTTAATGGTTTGCCAAAATCATTTCCAGATAGAATTATGTTCTTCCCTTCTACTATGGTAGTTCTTTCCTCTTCAACTCTATTTTCATGATAGAGATAGAGATAATGAATGCACCTGTGATTTTACTGTAATATGGAACTCTTGCTTAAAGAAATTCCTTCTATTGATGCTAGGCATCACTTCTGCTGCAAGTAAGAGCATTAGAGAATTTCACAGAACAAGGAGACAAAAAGTGATTTGACTAGGGCCACATAACCAGTAATTGTCAGTTAGAACTTAAATCCAAGTCTTCCTCATTGTAAAATCACTTTTTCACTTCAAAGCCATTTTAGCATATTGTCTTTCACTTCATAATAGAGCATCTTGCTAATGAGTAAATTTAAAAGGGAATAAAAAAAGGGAACATTGACTCAATTCAAGTCAACATAATTTAAGTGGACAAAAACATTTATCCTATGATAAGTGAAAAATCAGGTGGTTAAAATGCTTCAAAACTGTTATTATCAGGAAATATTTATTATGTGTGGATAAATGGTATTGTAGAGTCCATACAAAGAAGCATTAAAACCCTGCTCTCAAGAATGATGCAATCTAATTAGAAAGCAAAGTAACAACACCAAGCAATGAATATTAAATGCTAAATGATTAGTGTAGTTGTATTATAGGCCTTCTGGGGATGGAATGGTTTCCAAGGACTGGGGTAAGTTGAAGAAAGTATTGTGGAGACCTGGAACTTGAGAAGATCATTTGTGGGCAAGTGTGGATAACAAGAAATATATGAAGAGAACATAATAGAGAGGGAAATGCAATGACAAAATACACAGTAGAGGCAGAAACGTATATTGCATTTTTTCAAGAGCAATGAATAGTTATTTAACTGGAACCAGAAGGTAACATCAGTGATAGGAAGATAAGGAGAAGAGGCTCGAGAGGTAGATAAAAAGTAGGTTGTGGAAATTTGAATGCTAAACTGATTTGAGCTTCATTCTATATGTAATAGGGAATCACTAAAGTTTTTTCATGTGTGTGAGTTGTGCAAGGTGAGTTGTGCAAAATAGTATTCAGAATATCATTCATTTCTGAAAGAAGGGTGATGAATTTAAAATGCAAAAAAGAGATATATATGGCCAATGTGGGAATTTGTTTTCCTAGACTATGTAACTGTATGTTGAGGGTTTTCTTCTTTCTTCTTCTTCTTCTTCTCCTCCTCCTCCTCTTCCTTCTTGTTTTCTTCTTCTTCTCCTCCTCCCCTTCCTCCTCTTCCTTCTCTTCTTTCTTTTCTTCTTCCTCCTCCTCCCTTTCCTTCTCCTCCTCTTTTTCTTCCTCTTCCTCCTTCTCTTCCTCTTCTTCTTCTTTCTTCTTGTCATTCTCCTTCTCCTCCTCCTTGTACTCATCCTTCTCTTTCTTCTCCTCCATATTAGATGATTTTGGGACATACGCCAAAGTCCTGCAATATAACATTTCATGAAGATTCACCTGGGAGCAGACATAGAATAAATTATAGTGGAAAAATTAAATATTAGCTCAAGTGAATATTACCCTTCAATTTTCAAATAGATTTAAAAAAACTGGAATTTTGTCAAGACTCTCTACAGTTATTTAAAATTCATTATTTATTTTTTATCTTTTAAAAAGATTCATTATGATCTCTTTGGAACCTTGTAATAACTTTCTATCACAGTGCTGGGTATTTCCATTTTACAGGTCAAAAAACTAATGTTTAAGGAGGTTTAGTAAGTTATATAAGGTCACACAGCTGGAAATTGTCAGAGGGTGATTTGAACTCAGGAAGATCTTCTAGTTCCTAAATCGTACATTATATCTATTACAAGCAAAGTGTTAGAAGATTAAAAAATTAGGGAGGTGTCAAGTTGTGAAGCCTTAAATTAAAAACAAAATATTTTATAATTGATCCTGGAAACAATAAAGAATCAATGGAATTTATTGATGATATGAATGTGTGTGTGTGTGTGTGTGTGTGTGTGTGTGTGTGTGAATGGATTAGAATGGAGAAAGATTTGAAATAAGGAGGCCATTTAGAGACTAGTGTTATAGTTCAGGCAAAAACCAATTTGTATAAAACTATGAAGGTAGCCTTGACATCAAGATTAACTTGAACTGAATCTTATAGCTTTTTCTATAAGTGAATTAATGAAAACTCTCAACATTCCTACAAAGTTATATAGTATTAGATCTATGGTCAATTATCTCATGAAGCAGAAAGGGCAGATGATGTTTGTCTGCCTAGTTCTTAGACTAACCTTGACCTTAGCTGAACACTTGTAAGAAGAGCTTGACATCTCCTTACATCCCTTAAACTCTTCCTCTTTGAACAAAAGATCAACATGATTCCCTCATGAGTAAAAAAAAAGCATTTGGATACCCAATATGGATATGCCAGCAATCTACTGAAGGTGTTTACTTTGAGTCATTGTGGATTCTGCATGCACTGGAACCAGAAAAGTGGGAGCAGATGTGGTTACTTTGATTAAGTTATTAACTGATTTTCAATTAAGTTGAAACATACGGAAAGCATCTTTTTTTTTTTTTTTTTTTTAACAGAATCCTCCTACATATTTAAAAGAGTTCCTCTTTATTGTATTTATTAAGGGTGTTTAATTGTGTTTAATCAGGGTGGGAATATTATCAAAATAGGAAATTAAAAGCTAGAAGGGAGAGAACATCACTCCATTGAATAGTGACAGTTTATTGACTCTATAACTGAAAGGGCCATCTAGTCCATTTCCCTCATTTTGGAGATGAGGAAATGTAAGGGTTGGAAGAGGAACCTCACATAGTGCAACGAGGAAGTGAAAAGACTTCGATGCCTGAGGCACCCAGATATGATCCCGCCTTGTGAATGGGAACTCTGGTTGTATTGAGAATGTGTCATCAATGGGAAATGTCTCCTTCTCTTATTGGCTATGCATGTGACCTCATAGACCCAATATAAATAGTGGGGACCAGGAAGAAGAGTACTAGAGGAGGAGTGCAGAGTAGTGCAGGATGTGATTGGGTGGAATAAAGACTTGTGTTCACAAGCTGCTGTGTCCGGGCACTCTGTTGAACATAGAACCACTGCTTGGTGAGGCAGTAGTCAGAGACGTCTGAAGGCCTGGGTTTAGGTAAGACTGGCAGTCAGTAACTTCTGAGGGGGAGGTTACAAGTGACAGTCCAATGTGGAGGCAGTGCTTTCAGGATTGTCAGGACCTGCAAGAGAAGGTTGAACAGCTTCATCAATAGATGAGAAGGCAGGGAAGCATACTGGATCTGGCTCTGAGTTTACCTATGATCATGTCTGATGACACAGTCGTGTGTGCAGCTCAAGTATATCAGTTAGAGAGCCACACAGGTGATTCTCCAGCAGAGAACAGAGCTGATGAAGAGCAGGAGGCTTGCTCCTAGGCTCCTCCGCCTACTCCCACGCCCATTCAGTACAGTTCAGCAAGGAAAAAATCAGGAGGAAGAAAAAAAACGAAAAGTTACTTTACAAGTTAGAACAAAAAGTATAAGAAATTCGCTTACAGACTGAGGAAGAGAAGAAACAAAAGATTACTTTACAACAGTTAGAACAAGAAGTGCAAGAGTAACAGTTTGAATTAGAGAAGAAACAAAAAGTTAGAACAAAAGGAAGTGAAATTAGAGCCAGAGAGATGGAAGTTAGGGGGAGAATTAACTGAATACAATGGGTTAAAATTGGTTTTAAGGAATTCCACAAGTTTTAAAAATAGGAGAGATTTTAACTTGGGCGGCCAGACAAGGAAGTGTGAGGAAAAAAGCAAGCAGAGAGTTGGTTCCCAAAGCCCTGGAGAGTACAGCACCTGGGGCAGAGCTAAAGAAGTCTTTTTTTTTTTTTTTTTTTTTTTTTAGCATTTTACTGATTTATATAGCTTGTTACTGCTCTAGGAGATCTGCAGAAGTTAGCCATTTGGTAGAGAAAAGAATTTAGTGAGTTGAGTACCTTGCTAAGAAGAAGGGGTTTGGTGCTTTTCACATTCAAAGTTCAGTTTTTGTTTCAATTTTGCCTATAGCCAATCATGCACCCTTAGGGTATTCCTCATTTCCTGACTCTCCTCCCTTAACTCCACCTTCATGGTTGGGAGGAGGAGGAGGAGCAGTGACACCATCAGCACTGCCCATTAAAGCAGTTTTGTCCATCGCCCCTATGTTTTCATTACAAGAGGTAGGGCTTGGCTCCAGGGTCCAAGGCAAAAAACAGCTGATTGATGGCAGCAGCTGTTACACCCAGAGAGTCTTTAAGCTTTTCAGAATGATTGGATCAGTTAACAACTCCAACAACAATGCATTAATGTCCCAATTTTCCCACATCAGCTCCAACATTTATCATTTTCCTTTCTATCATATTAGCCAATCTGATACGTATGAGGTGGTAGCTCAGATGTCTTTTTTTTTTTTTTTAAGAGTAAAAATGTTATGTTGGGAACCACTCTCAGTTCCCATGGTTCTCTCTTTGGATGTAAATAGCTGTCTTCATCACTGAATAATTGGAACTTGTTTGAATCATCTCATTGTTGAAGAGAGCAATGTCCATCAGACTTGATCATCATATAATTTTGTTGTTGAGGTATATAATGATATCCTGGTTCTGCTCATTTCACTTAGCATCAGTTTCATATAAGTCTCTCCAGTCCTCTCTGAAATCATCCTGTTGATTGTTTCTTACAGAACAATAATATTCTATAACATTCACATACCATAATTTATTCAGCCATCCTCCAATTGATGGGCATCCATTCAGTTTCCAGTTTCTGGCCACTACAAAAAGGGCTGTCATAAACATTTTTTGCACATGGGGGTCCCTTTTCCTCCTTTAAGATCTCTTTGGGATATAAGTCCAATAGAAACACTGCTGGATCAAAGGGTATGCACAGTTTGATAACTTTTTGAGCATAGTTCCAAATCACTCTTCAAAATGGTTGGATCTGTTCACAGTTCCACTTTTCCCATGTCTCCTCCAACATTTGTCATTACCCATTTCCTTTTCTTAGCCAGTTTAAAATGTGTGTAGTAGTATTTCAGAGTTGTCTTAATTTGCATTTCCTCAGAATTGTCTTAAATTTACTTATCTCTCTTCAATTGTGTTTTAGAGCATTTCCCCATATGATTATAGATAGCTTTAATTTAATGGATAATAATTTATTTAAAACATGTTAAGATATTCTTGGCAGACAGAAGGAAGGTAAACAGAATCCTTATGCTCTTCCCCAAGGATTAATTTGAAAAAGAATTTAGGGCCATTAGAAGATAAAAGAATGGAATCCTAAATGAAATCCAGGTTCAGAGCCACTGAATACAAAATGCTATGGAGAAAAGTCTAGATCAGGGAATTTGTTTGAATCTAAGGGACACCAGTTGAGTGAGGTTCAGGTGATTGTAGGTTGACCAGTTTCAACTTGAAGTGAAAGAGTACATCTGGAGCAGACATGGAATGGAGGAAAATATCCTTGCTTTTCTAGGGAGTAACAGAGCTAAGACTGAGCTTAACCTGAGCCCAGTGAGGAAGTGTGAAAAATTCATCAGAAGGATAAAAACTGAAAAAGTATGGAACACACATAGAGAGAGCACAGGAGACCAAGGAACATGCATGGAGAAAATCCATGTGGGGAGCATGTGCAGCCAAGAAATATGAAACAAGAAACATGTATGATATATGTGATAGGATGTATGCTAGGAACAGGCAATAAACATAAAGAAGAATACTAAGGATGCATGTGCATCCAGGGCAGCCTACTGCTCCATTGCTACAGAGTTGTCAGTTTGCTCGAATGATGTCATCATATGTCATCATGACTTTCTTCTATTCTTATGTTCCTGTTTTCTGCCAAATGTCATATTGACTCCACTCTCCATTCACTATTTTTTATTGTCTTGGTGTTTTCAAGCTTCTCTCTGCTATTGCCTTAAGCTCTTTAGGGACATCTACTACTTTCCCCTCCTACTTATTGAGATACAGTGATTACAAAGCTATTTGATCAAGTCAGGCTAATAGTCTTGTATGGCATATTCAATCAACTATCATCACATCTGACTGAGCCTAAGATTTGACTCTAATATCTTAATTGATCTTACTCTGGTACAGAGTCAAGATCCATGACTTCTGACAATTAATTGACTATGGACAAGAAAACAAGACCAATAACTTATTGCTTTCTTGTGCATAGTTCTAGCAAGAAAAACTTCATAGTCTTACATTTATTGCAAGGGGCAGTAAATACTACAGACAGTGAAAAGTATATGAATCCCAGAGTTAAAGTTGTAGGAATAAATGAGATCTTAAGGATGATGGTAAAGAGTTATTGCTATCCTAATATGCTGTCCTAATGAATTTATAAGAATATAATTCATTAGATCGTTGATTTCTTTGTTATGGATATTCTCTCTTTCTGTGGAAAGATACAGTCAAGACTTTTCTAGTGCAAGGGTTTAAGACAGATTAAGTTTCAGAGGTCAAATTTGAACTCAGGTTTTCCTGCTTCCAGGTCCAGCACTCTACCCACTATACCACATAGCTATAATGTACTACTAGTTTGTACCTATTTATAGTCTCTTTATTATGGGAACTCCTTGAGGGTAGAAACTGCTTTTTCTTGTTTCTCAGGACTTAGCACTGCTACTAATAAGTACATGTTAATTAATTAATTGACTCAAATTAAACATTTCTTAGTTTTAGCACGGATACCTGACTAATTGTTTAACTGCTTGGATCGGCTTCTGTCTTCTTTTCATCTCATTGTACAATGGGCTTTAATTTTCTTTTTGTCTTTTAGACTCAATAGATGATATAAGAGGGGGAGTAAAAATGGGCCTGAAATTTGCTCTTAGTCCTAGAAATCCTTGTTTAAAGTGGGCTGGGCCTAAGCTTTTTACTCCTGTATGGAATTGCTTGAGAAGGTTGTTCTAGTTATCTGGCATTCTGGCAGATTAAAAAAATCCTGGAATAAACATGAGAGTTCAATCTTATTCCTTCATTTTTTATCCTTAGAGCCATTCTCAATACCTTCTAAGTTGTACCTACTCTGTGGGCTTTTGACTAGAATGAGTGACTTGTATTTGGTTGGGAATGGACTTTTTCAGTTGTTGTTATTGAAACACATTCCCAGTAGAGAGGAAAAAGATTTAGGGTGACAGTTCTTGTTCCTTTATTAGTTGTTCCTTGGTCAGTGCCAACAAATCGGAGGCTAGAAGAAATGGTGACAAGAAGAACAAAACAGATCCCAGCATCATGGGGATTAGGGGTATGGTATTCCCACCTCTCCTGCCCTGATTTGGAAATTCCACACAAATTTTTTTGATTCTTTCTATCTGAGAAAAAAAATCTGAAATATTATAGTATGAAAATATGTTGATATTACACAATACTTTCCACTTATTTTATAAGTTTCTAAATTTCTAAACATTTTCTATGTCATCTGCTGGCTTTCATGTGCTGTCTGTGGCTTCTGGAAAACTCCAAAATTCTCATTTAATTTCTTATGCCAACCCACAATATATCAAAACCACAATGGGGAAAGTTGTAATGTGGGAGGGATAATTGTAGTAACATCACATATACCCAGATAGTTATTTTTCAGCGACTGAAGAAGACACCAAAAGAAGGCAATTTCTGTAGGGAGTATACCCATTCTGCTTCCAAAAGCACTTGAAACTCTAGTTCATAAATGAGATATTTGAACGTTAGGCTGAATGATGTTATTTGGAAAAAGAATGACAGAAAGGTCCCATATTATTATTTTACTTTGTTGCTTTTCTGTGACAAGGGAAGTTTCTATGGGAGAATGTGGGGGTAACATGCCTGTATTGTCAAAAAGAAAATTTAGAAAGATTCCATATTCTTCTGGGGTCATCCAGTCTTTATATAAAATGAGGGGATTAGAGTAGGTTTCATAAGGTCCCTTTCATCTTTTATTCTAGGATTACTTTGAGTAGTCCTAGAGACTATCTGAAAGTCTAGTCATTCTTAGATCTTCCTAATGATAGCAATACAACAATTTTCCTAGACATCTCATATCATTGCCTAACCCTCCTTGGATGCAAAGTATTTATATTTTCACCTAAATGGTTCTTGCCAAATCTAAACCCCATGACATCTTGTTATAGCTTCATTAACTAATAGAAAATAATGGAGCTTCTCTTTTCTATAACATTTGTATAGCTATGCTTCCGCTCAATCTATTTTTCTAGACTGAACCTGTTCATGTCTTTTAATCTTCTCTCATGGGGTTTAGCTTCCAAGCCTCTTATTATTTTCTTCGTCCTCCTCTGAACTCTTTCCAGTTCGTCAAAAACCAATCTCTTCTAGTCAATAATATCATGTCATCTCAGGGGGCATGAAGGATGGCAAATCCTTTTCAGGAGGTACACAGTGAGCCTTCCAGGCATGAACTCTTTTTTATTAGGCCTGAGGTAGATATGAAGTTATGAGGTCCCTGCCTGGGCTTGCCCAAAGTGGTAAGGGGTAGCAGGCTCAAGTACTGGGTGATCTAGAGATAGTCCCTGTTGATCCTATCAGACCATAAGTCATATATTTTCTCTTTATGGCAATATGAAATTGTTCCCCCTTTTTTTCTGAAATTACTCTTCCTAACTCCAAAATACTAATGTCCAGCCACTAAATTATACCATCAAGAGTGGAAACCTGAAAAAAAAAAAAGATAAGGAAAAGAAGATTTAATGGGAATGTTTCACTGAGAAATTGTTTGGGAACAGGGAAGAGATAAAGAGAGAAGGGAGTGAACTAAAATAGAAATACCTCAAAGAATTTTCTCAAATGATAAATAATGATCTTTTTTTCCAACTGCCTTTTCTTCCACTGCCTTGATTTTCTTTACATATTATGCCTATTGTATCTTTTTTTTTACTCCCAAAATTTATTCTTTGAGAATCTTTGAGAATGAGAGCCTTAGAAACTCTCTCATACAATGCTCTCATTTTATAGGAAAAAGAATTGAGTCTCATAGCTTTAAAGTGACTCCCAGTGACAGTAGTGGCATTAGAATTTCAACCAAAGTTCTCTGACTTCAAAAATCTAAAAGTCTTTCCCTTATACAATACTCTGTCTTGACCCTTAAAATTTTTTGAAACCGGTAAGTTACTATTGGTGCCTTTTAAATCAATGCAATCCAGTTCAATTATAAGTACTCATTAAGTACTCAATATATACAAGCTTCTATATTTGTTAGGTGCTAGAGATAAAGACAAAAATGACTATATCTTTCTTCAGAGAGATTCATATTCAACCAAAAGGAGCTTCCTGTCTCATAAGCAGTCACCTCTAGTTGAACTGCTTCACCTTTACTGAATAGCAATTCACAAAATTTCCTTCTCTATTTGCCTATATTTACATGTAAATATTTTGTGTTCCTTCCCATCTTCCTTCCTTCTTCATTCCATCCTTAGTCTTTCAGTTGTTCACCTTACTCTTCTATTGTATTGTTATCCCTCCCCCACTCCATCTGTGTCCTTGCCTCTCTCCTGCCTTTCTAGTCTGGACATACATTCCCACAGACCAGCCTCTACTCAATCATTTATATCAGATTTGGAACAATATATATTCTTTTACTACTCTGTGATACATTTCATTAAGTCATATATTGTGTTGGTGAAAGCTTTTTAACATTATTGCAACTTTGTGAATTTCAGTTTTCAGAGAACCTAAGGAGAATATTTTTTTTCCTCTTAAGTGTGTTTTCTAAGTTGGAGTAATCTTTAATTAAGAAGTAATGTATTAGCTATATCTTGATGATTCTAATACACAAACTTAAGACATAGGAATGGTTATTAATTGAAGTTAGAATAAATCTTTCATTTAATTATTCTTTTAAAAAACCTAATAAAAAAGCAAAGCATGACAATTTAGATATTTGGATAATATTTTGAGCTAAAAGTATAAAAACATACAAAATTTAAAGAATTAGACATTTTGGTACAGGCATATTTATAAATTTACATGTGCATATATATGTGTGTGTGTGTATATATATATATATATATATATATATACACACATACATATATACATATAGATGCATATGTATCCGGAGATTGGTGAACTATATATTTTACATGCACATATGCATGTATACTATTCATATATACAAACATATGTGTATATATATGTATAAATTGTGTATATGTATATATAATTCATTAATCTCAGAATAATGTAGTGAAAACAGTATTGATTTGAGGTCAGAGGCTGTGATAAATTTATCTTTTACTTACTAGCTATGTGACTCTGTGTAAGTTAACTTTCTTCCTCTAGTTGTACTTTTAAAATGAAGGATTTGTACTAGGTAATCTCTGACATCCCATTCACCTCTAAATAAATGATCCTGTGATTAACCATTGCTTGAATGATACTAGTTTTCTCCTCATATTTCAAAAGAAGTGGAAAGAAGGAGGCTAAGACTACAAGGATGCCTACTATTCACATTAGCTCAGCATATTGTCTGGTGCATTTAATAAATATTTATTGACTATTGGCACTTAAACAGAGCCTGAACTGTGTTGGGACAACCTCAGGACTCAGATCAGCTTGACATCAAAAGCACTTTCCTGTGACTCCCAGAAATATTTCCCTATTTCAGTTATAGTTAGTAGTTGACTGTTAGAGAAGATCTTTAACTTAAGGAAGTTCAACTGATCTCTCACACACTTAAAATTTTTATACTTTTCTTTTTATGTGACTGAGGAATCAGGAGAGAGATTACAGGTATTCAGTAAGGCATCTCAAGGGTAAATATAACTGCCTTTTTGTAACCTCAAATTCTCCCAGTTTATCTTCAGGGAAGATTTTTTTTTTACTCTCTCAAATTAAAACAAAAGACAATGTTTTTAGGGAAACTCACTTGAGCTGAAATATACATGTCTTAGAAGCTCAAATTTTTTCTAATTTATTTCTGAAATGGAATTTTAAATGAGAAAGTCTGCAGCTTTTTATTAGAAATTGTTTTCTAAAAGATCTAACATGACATAATGGATAGAATGCTATTCTTAGAAGAAACTCATATTTAAATCTCACTTCTATTTAAAATTGTAAGCTATTGGGCAATTCAATTACTCTCTCTTAAGCTCAGTTTTCATCTGTTTAAAATGGAAGAAATATTAACAATTGTCTTGGAGAGTTGTTGTTAAGGGTCAAATAATCCTTAATCATTTATTTATTAATCATTAATTAAATTAATTAAAACTGCTAATTATTAATTAATAATACCTTAATGCAGGTAAAATACTTTGAAAATTTTAAATCAACATAAAAGTGTGAGATGATATATTTTAATTGATTTTTTAAAATGTATTGAAAGAAAAAAACTAAGAAAGAGAAAGCTAAAGTGACTTCATCGCATTCCTTGTAGCACATAGTTGGTGCTATGGATTCTGTGGATTCTAAGTAAATATTTAGTGATATTGAATGCCCTCACTTTGATGGGAACTTTCTTTGACTCATCTCCTTTGGGAGATATCAGTACTATGTGGTTTAAAAAGAAAACAAAGGCAAAGCAAACATTTGCATCAAGTAATCAGTGCAGTCTAAACAAAGAACCTGACCACGCAAAAAGATTTCTAACAGAATTTGGTTTTTAAAAAATCTGTACTGCTAAACTTCCATATGGAGTTCACAAATAATACAGAGCTAGATATTGGCTTTCAAGTTTTTTATTTTTTGTCACAGATTCAAAGTTGGAAGAGATCCTAGAGATTATTGAATCTAATGTCCTCATTTTAAAGCTGAGGCAACAAAAGTCACCATAGTCAAATATCTTGCCATGGGTCAAAGAGGTGGGAACTAGTCCAGAAGGAATTGAATTCTCCTTTGAATCTTTATCTACTCCACTTCACTCAGTTATTGAAGTGATTTTTTAAAAGTACGGCTCTTACTATTTTCTTCCACAACTCAATAAACTCCAAAGTTCCCTTTAATCTCCAGGATCAAACATAAACTCTTCTGTTTGGCATTTAAAGACCCTACTATGAACCTTTACTACCTTCTTGTCCCTGGTTCCCTTCATTGCTCAGCTCAAATCCTATCTTCTTCAGAGGATTTTTCTTTACTTTCCTAGCTGCTAGACCCTTACCTTTGAGATATCCTTCCATTACATACACACTCACACACACAAACACATGGACGTATGTATATCTTTTATATACTTTTATAATATATATATATTATATAATATAATATATATTATAATATATATAATATATAGATAACATATAATATATATATTATATAGATAGATAGATATAGATAGATTCTATGTGTCTGTTTTTTTTTATACATTGTCTCTTTCATTAGAATGTGTATTTCTTGAGAGCATCCTTTTTTGGTCTTTTAAAAAAATCTCAGCACTCAGTACAGGGATTGTCACATATTGGGTTTTTAATAAAAGGTTGTTGACTTTACCACCAATGTTCATAGACAACAACCTTATGCTTCTCAATTCTATAGATCTGAAAATTGTCTTTCAATTGACTTTTTAACCTTTGCAATCCTTATATGGGAATTTAAATATTTGTTAACTGAGCCAAGATCATTTTTCATTTAGCCTGTGTTTCAATAAAGAATAGATAAGTTATCTCTGAGCTGGTAAAAAAAAAAAAAGTATTAACAAATTTATAATGTAAGCTCATTGAGAGGAGGGATTATTTTATTCTTTGTATTTATATATCCAATAATAAATTATACTGCCTGACACATAGAGGATGCTTAATAAATGAATGTTAATTGATTGATGGATTAAGAGTGATTCTATTTAACTGATGGTGTCAAAGTAGCACAGCCAAGGCCTTCTCTGGAAGTGGAGTGGGGGACAACTTATAGTAGCATCTCATTTTTTTCCAGGCTGTGATTCCCTTGAACACCACCAGGTACCCATAGGGTTGAAAGTTATTTCCAAAAGCAGAAAAGCAGAGGAATGAATTGTGAGAAAGTTCCATGGAACCATTAAAAATGTATGTTCAGCAGAATAGCTGGTGTTGCTCATGTTAGGATCAACTCTCACGGCAGTTCCTACGGACAGATGAGAGTAGTAAACAACTAGTCTAGCTAATGTGCTTTGTACCCCATTGATCAAGATTCAGTGAATGTAATTATGGTCCTTTCCAGATTAGAGATGGAACATAGGTAGCAGTAATCACAAAACATTGTGGAATCCCCTGAGAGCTAAAAAGAACCATGTGAGTTCTGAGAATTTCACCAAGTTTTCTTTTCTTTCTCCTAAATATACTTCACTGTCCTTCCCATTCTTTGAATTATTTGACTGTTACAACAATAAAATATAATACTATTTTATAAAAATACTTTTCAATCCCACCTTTCACCCTTTCACCTCTAAATCTGGAAATCTCCCAGCTCTACTACTTTTCTATCTCTTGGTGTTTTAATTTAAATTATTTTTAGCAATGTCAAAAAGTTTTGATTAGTTACCTAAAACTGGAAACAAATTTTGATTGGCCAGTGAAAGGTACGTCTCTCTTTCTCTCTTTGATTGGATTTAAGCATTTTGCTGATGTCAACACTTTGACAAGAAGACAGAAAACAGAGTTTGGAGAATTCATAGGCTATTACATTTGGTGGGGGTGGGATGGGGAGACCAAGTATGTGTTTTGATATAAAGAATTTGCAACTACTTTTAAATTATATTTTTGAATTTTAAAAAAAATGACTCCAATTTGACTTTTAAATTATATTTTTGAATTTTTTTAAAAGAATGATTCCAACTTGACTTTCAAAGATAAAACATTGCCATTTATATAAGTGGCATTAATCTTCTATCTTCATGCTGCATTGCTCTTTAGGGATGTATGACTTTAAGCTCAATCAATCATCAATCAACCCACAAATATTTATAAGTATATGCTATGTGTCAGTCTGTTTGATAGCAACTGTATAGGACTAAAAAGAAACCAATCTTTGCCCTCAGGAAATTTGTAGACTAATGAATGGCAGTGCAAAAGTACAAAGAGGGCAGAAGAGAAAAAAAAAAAAACACATAAAGTAAGTTCATCATGAATGTAAGAATGCAAAAGAAGAGAAAGTCATTCTTAGAGGAGAGACTTCGCTCAGGGAAATGAAACGAATCCAGCTGAGGAGGAAAGCAAGTAAAATAGAGTTAGATGAGTTTGAGTGAGAATACTAGCTTGAATTTACAGAGGCTGAGGATGAGATTTGTAAAAGAAAACTATTTATTTACTTAGAAGAAGTGCACCTAAGAAGAGGACTTTAATATCAATGCAGTAAAGGATAGTTCATTTGGGAGTGTAAGTATTTCTTAAATATCCATAGATTTTCCTCTGAAGGGTATTTTCAACACTTGAAGGTCTTTTCAATTACTTCCTGCTGGAAGAGAGGGGTAATAAAGGTAATCTAATTTTCATTCCAGCTTTAATCTTGCTGTTCAAAAGAGATGCCACATCATCAGGTCTTGGGCAATATCGGTTCTAGTTCACTTGCTTCATCTGAAGACTGACGCCTTTTTGTTCTCCAGGCTTTCATTTAAAAAATATATATATATACATGTTTAACTTTATCATTAATATAGGATATTAATCAAACACTTTTAAAATTTCAATTCATAGGAGCTTAATTTTCACTTCTAAAATAATTCTGTATGGCTATATTCTTATGCATGTATGCATGCATTCATTTCTTCATTCATAAGGTCCTTTAGGTCTGTGGAATTTATTCACTGACTCTGACTTTTACACAGAAATGTAATTAATGCAGTACATAGAGTGCTGCCATGGAATGAGGAAGTTGTATATTCAAGTCTTGTCTTTGGAAATTGCTATTGAGTGGCCTTTGGTAAATTGCATACTTATATTTCATAAAACTTATATGAAGAGTGGTGTGTTGGTTGACCTTTAATGACTGGTTCTCTGAAAAAAAAAATAGATTCCATATCACCAGGTCATTTAAAAAATAATATTTTATTTTTTCCCCGGTTACATGTCAAGAGAATTATTAGCATTCATTTTTTTCTTTATTAAAGCTTTTTATTTTTCAAAACATAAGTGTGGACAATTCCTCAATATTAGCCCTTGCAAAACTTTGTATTCTAATTTTCCCCCTTTCCTCCATGCCCTCCCCTAAATGGCAAGTAGTCCAATATATGTTAAACATGGTAGAAATATATATTAAATCCAATATATGCATACATATTTATACAATTATCATGCTGCACAAGAAGAATCAAATTAAACCAGTAAAAAAAAGAGAAGCAAATTAAATGCAAGCAAACAACAACAAGAGTGAAAATTTAGCATTCATTCTTACAAGATATTGAATTCTAAATTTTCTCCATTCTTCTGAAGATGGTAGACAATTGAAATAGTGTATAAGTGTGCTATCGAGCAAAATGTTTCTATGTTAGTCACAGTTGTGAAAGAAGAAATGGATCAAAAGGGAAAATAATCATGAGAAAAAATAAAGTAAGAAAAAGCATGCTTCTATCTGCATTCAGAGTCTATCGGTTCTTTATTTGGTTGTGGATAACATTTTTTCTTCATGTGTCCTTCATACTTCACTAGAATCATTGTGTTGCTGAGAAGAACTGAATAAATCATAGTTGATCTTTCCACAGTGTTGCTGATACTGTGTGCAATGTTTTTCTGCATTTTGCATGAATTCATACAAGTCTTTCTAGATATGTCTATAATCTGTCTGTTCACCATTTCTTATTACCCAATTCTAATCTATTACATTCATATATTATAGCTTGTTCAGTCATTCCCCAGTTGACGGGCATCTCATTTTCCAAAATTTTGCAATGGTTGCTATAAATATTTTTGTACATGTAGGTATGCTACAAACTTTTAAATTTAATCTGTATTATTTATATTTTCCCTCTACTACTCCTCCCATCACTTTCTTAAGTCTAGATAATCAACAAAACAACGAATCAAATTCTGATTTGTAGTATTTGCTGATTTCAACCCACCACACAGAAAAGTGATACAGAATAAGACATTTTTAGACAGTTGGGAATTAAGTATTGCTTAAATATGTTTATTTGTTTTTAGAATTGTTTTATTTTTCAATGGAGAGTGAATGAGGTAAGAAGAAAAAATTAATTTCTATGAAATGAAAAAAAAAATAAGTAAAAACTTTCTTGCATAGTTCAGTTATGGTGACGCTAGTCACCAGCAGGTAGAGCACATGTAGGTCAGGGGTAGGAGTGAGATATTCTTTTCACCAGGAAAAATGCATGATAACCCATCTTTAACCAGTGACTGAATCCCATATGCAGTAAACCAGGGAATAGAGAACTCATAGAGTAGGCATTGAATAAATGCTTATTAAATATTAACAAATCTCTCCATTTTCTATGTCCATGGTGTCAAACTTAAATAAAAAGGGATCCATACAGAAGTATATTGACTTAGAATATCAAATTGATAAAAATGGTCCCAATTAAGGGCCTTAATGAATGATGTTAGTAATGCTGCACTGGAAAATTCCAGGAAACTGAGGCAACTGGAAATTCAGAGCCAATAATTAGCAGAAACAGAATTCACTAATTGACTATTAGAGCTCTTACTACAATTTTGAAAAGGAGCTATTTCCCTCTGTCTTGTTAATGGGGAGAGTAAGCATAGAATATAGTTAGGGGAGTGTTTATTCAGAAGTGGCAGTTATTGTATGGTTGATTTGGTATGGTAGCCAGATAATCAGCAATGTCACAGGAATTGCTATGTCTAATGATTTGGTCATGTAAAGGTTTTTTTTTTTTTTAAATTTAAATTTTACATTAAAATTATTGTTGTTGTTCAGTTATGTCTGATTTTTGTGACCTGATGGGCCATAACATAACAGGGTCTTCGATCTTCTTCTATCTTCTGAAATCTGTCCAAGCTCATGTTCATTGCTTTCATGATATTATCCATTTTATCATTTGTTTTCTCCTTCTCTTTTTGGCTCCAATCTTTCCTGAAGTCAGGATCTTTTTCAATGAGTCCCCTCTTCTTACATGCAAAGTATTTACTTCAGCCTCATCTTCTGTATTTAATCTTCCAGTAAATAGTCTGAATTAATGTCTTTAAGTAGGGACTGATTTGAATACCTTGCTGTCTAAGGGACTGTCAAAAGTCAAGCATTCATTCTATTGTGCTCAGCTTTCCATGTAGTCCAACTCTCACAGCCATACAAGCATTTATTTTCTCTCTCCACTTCTATCCACTGGAAAACAACAAAAAAAAAGAAAAACCATTGTATTCAAGCAAAACAAATCCCCATATCAGCCATGTAAAAATATCAGTCTCATTCTGCTTCTTTGGTTCCTTACTTCTGTATCAGGAGGTAGGTAGTGTTCTTCATTATTGGAATCAGGGATTATGGTTGGTCATTACATTGATCAAAATTCTTAAGCCTTTTAAAATGGCTTGCCTTTACAGTGTTGCTATTATCATATAAATTGTTCTCCTGATTCTTATCACTTTACTCCAAATCAATCCACATAGAAACTATCCATTTTAAATTTCTTACAGTGCAGTTATATCCCATTACATTCATGTAATATAATTTGATTGTCTATATCTCAATTGATAGACAATCCATTAGTTTTAATTTCTTCACTACTATAAAACATGCTACTAGAAATATTTTGGTATGTTTGTGTCATTTTCTTCTTTTTTGCAGGTATTCTCACATGCATAAATGTGTGTGCATGTGTATTTATATATATATATATATATATATATATATAATGCTATAATTATGTCAAAAGACATGTATAATTTAGTAACTTGTAGGGCATATTCCCAAATTACTTTCCAGAATGGTAGTACCAATTCATAGCTCTACTAATACTGCATTAATGTACCTGTTTTCCCATAGCCCCTCAGACATTTGTTATTTTCATTTTTTTGTCAACTTTGTCAATCTGAAAGATATATGGTAGAACTTCAGATTTACTTTCATTTGTATTTCTTTGATAATTGTTTGGAACATTCTTTAGATGGCTATTGTTTTTATTTCTTGATTTGAAAACTGCCTGTGTTATATCCTTTGATCATTTATCTTTTGGGTAATGGCTTTTATTCTTATCAATTTGTAAGATTTTTTTATGTATCTTGGAAATGAGACCTGTATCAGGAAATCTTGGTGCAAAGATTTTCTCCCTTGTTTTTTTGTATCTTTTCTAATTTTAGTTTCATTCAACCTACATCTTTTTAAGCTTAATTTTAATAGTAATTCTCTTCCTCCCCTTCCACTATGAAAAAGAAAGAAAAACAAAACACTTGTTAAAAATGTGCATAATCAAACAAAATGAATTCTCACATTGGCCACAACCAAAATATTATGTTTTATTCTATTTCTGGAGTCTATCTGTCAGGCAGCAGATATTTCATTATGAGTCCTCTGGAATTGTGTTTAGTCACTGAGTTGATCAATTTCCTGTCTTTCCTTTATAATGAAGAAGATTGTAGTGACATGAGAATATGTTTAGTGCTTTGGATTTGATGCTATTTGTTTCTGTTCTGTTTCTCTTCTCTTTCCAAGTTGCAGAATTCTTTTTTACCCTCTGTGGTTGGAGTTTGTTTTGCTTAGGACTACTGTCTCTTAGTTTCCCCTCCTTTTAATTCTCCCTTTCCTTTCTCCCTTTTTCCTTCTCTTTCTTAAATCTAAATATATTTTTGTCCCCAACTCTGTGTGAGTATGTGTATGTGTATTCTTCCTTTAGTCATGTGTATATGTATTCTTCCTTTAGTCAATTCAGATGAAAGGGAATTTCAAATAACTCCTATTTTCCTATTCCTTTTTTGTATGATCTACTTACACATGAAAATAATGTTAAATCATTTAAATAAATATGCTTCCTTTGCAATTAGGTAGCACAGTATCTCAGACACTAGCTATGTGACTGATTATTAACTCTGTTTGTCTCAGTTTCCTCATCTGCAAAATGAGTTGGAGAAGAAAAGACAAACCACTTCAGTCTTTTTGCCAAGAAAACTCTAAATGGGGTCATGAAGAGTCAGACATGACTGAACCCAACCCAAAACTCTTCCTCTCCCTTTTTTCCACCTACTACATTCTTTCTTTCTCTTCTCTCTTTTGCTTCTTCTTTTAAGATCATCAAAACATGAAAAAAAGCAGCAAAACTCCTACACCGTCTGCTTTATTAGATTCCCTGTGACCCTGATGATGAACTCTAAGAGGACACACATCATCTCCTCATATTAGAATCTATATTTAGTTTCTTATAATTGTTTATTCATGTTTACTTTTGTTTCTCTTGACTCTTATGTTTATATTACAATATTTCTACATAGCTTTGACCTTTTTCTCAGGAAAGATCTGCTCTGAGAATTCTTGCCCTAGTTATTGGTCTGTAACCTTCAGGCTAGGCAGGAGTTAGATCAGAGACTCTGCTATTTGAATCAGAACTACTGTCTAGGCGATAGGAACTAGACAGTATGTTGCCATATGTTGGCTATAAGAACCTGGCCAAGTCACAAACTCAATTGGATTTTGAGTTCTTTGAGAGCAGGGGCTGTTTTTTGTCTCTCTTTGTCTGGTGTTTAGTACAGTGTCTGGCACATAGTAGCCATTTAATAAATATTTATTAATTATTGATTATTGATAGCCTCTTGGTGCTCTAATTCAGTAATATCAGCCTCAAATAGAAAAGATTCCTGAGAAGGCATATTGACTTAGAAAACCACAAATTCATATTTTCTCTGTTTTATTGCATTGGTATTTATTTTGCTAAACATTTTCCATTTACAGTTTTACCTGGTTTCAGCAACACTGAGGGATTTTGTAGACCACATGTGGCCTGGGCCACAAGTTTGATACCTCTATTCTAAGCAACTGTTTAAAGACTGAATTACAAAGAATATGCCCATCCTCATTTGTAGAGAGAGAATTTTGTTTTTTCTTTATTATTCTCAATATCATTGAAATCATAAGTCCAGTCCCTATCTTTGTAACTTCAATATACAAAAACAGTATGATAACTGTGAAAAAAATCTAATGCAATTTAAAACAGAGCTTCTTAATCTATTTGTTACCCCTTTTCACATGAGAAATTTTTACATGACCCTGGACATGTAGGTATATAAAATAGATATACAAATCATACATTTACTGATAATAAATCATAAATAAATTTGTTTAAAAAGTTCTTTGATATACATATAATTTTACTACTTATTAAAGATGAAAGCAAATTTTTATATTAATGAGATAGATGTGGTTGTTTATTTTTATATAAAGAATTAAATCTTGGTGGAATATTTGATACTGCAGGATCATAGAGCATTCAGAAACCTTTTACTGTTGCCAAATTTTTTACAACCCTCACATTGTTACTCGACCCCATATGGAGTTGCAACCCACAATTTAAGAAGCTTTGATCTAAATCATGGCCTAAATGATGCAAGGGAAATATGTCCAGCAGAAGATAGGATGGAATAAAATTCTTGAGATCGAAAGAGAAACTTCCTATGAAGAGGAAAAAAGGGAATTGTTTCCAATATGTAATAGATAGATAGATGATATGGATAGATAGATTTTAAAAAAGGATAGAACAAAAATAGCTAACAGAATGTTGATTTGTGAGACAAGCCGGGAGAAGTGGAGCATCCTAGTATACTTTAATAACTGAGTGACTTTACCCAGAGGCACTGTACCAAAGGGGTTCTGGAAGAACTGGCAGGTAGAATCAAGAAGAGTAGTGAATAAGAGTGATACTATAGAAAGGCAAATGCTGCTTTAATTTGTGGCAAATGGAAGAGAATAGTCTATAACCTTGACTTCATAATTCTTGGCAAAATTCTAGAATATATATATAATTGAGATGATTGCTTAACATTTAGAAAGGGAAGTGGTGATCAAAGAGCTTCAGCCAGAACAGGTCATGCCATACTCATCTAATTTCCTTTTTTTTTTTTTTTTTTGTCAAAGTTAGTAGACCGGTGAATGAGGGAAATTTTGTGTCTATACTTTCACCAGATTTTAGTAAAGGCTTTGACATATATTTTCACATTATGCTTGTTAAAAGATGGAAAGAGGTAGTGTAGATATAAGTATAATCTACTCTAATGCTTTCATTTTCAAATGAGAAAATGAGAAACATTAAGTGACATATCCAAGGTCACACAGAAAGGAAAATGACAAAGCCATTTGGATTTGAAATTAAATTTTCCATCTCTAGAATGTGAGAACGATTCTGCTGACCATGCTGTACTGTGAAGAACATTATACTCACTTTGCTTGGTACCAGAGAGTCAAAGTAGGAGCAATGGGTAGATATTGCAAGAAATTAGATATGGCTTCAGAAGAACAGAATCCATACAATTGACAAACAATTCCAATTAATTAATATTGATTAAATGTCTACCCTGGGTAATTTGTAATACAAAGGAAGGCAGAAAGAAAGGAAAGAAAAAAGAAAGGAGAGAGAAAGAAAAAAGAAAGAAAGAAGAGAGAGAAAGAAGGAAGGAAGGGAAAGATGAAGGGAGGAAAAGAGGGAGGAGGGGAGAGAGGGAAGGAGAAAGGAAGGAAGGAAAAATAAAGCAAGGAAAGAAGGAAGGAAGGAAGAGAGGGAGGGAAGGAGGCAGGAAGGGAGGAAAAAACCAACAGAAACAAAAAGTCTCACTCCTCTAGATCTCACAGTCTTACAGTGAGAAAGTATGCAAACAACTATATACTTATAGGATATTGGAGAAATGGGGATAGTTTCAGAAAGAAGGTTAGGATCCTGAAGAAGGTGAGATCTTATCTGACTGGAAGGAAGCCATGAAATCTTGGAGGCAGAGGTGAGGAAACAGTAGACTAGGAATGGGAGAGAGCCAGTGAAAAAGTTGAGTTGGGAGATGAAGTGTCTTGTCCAAGAACACCAAGGAAGCCAATGATACTGGATCACAAAGGTATGTGGTGGATATAAGGTGTAAGATGACTGAAAAGATGGAAGGGTCACAGTTATAAAGGCTGAATGGAGGATTTTCCATTTGGTCTTGGAGGCAAAAGCAAGACAAAGGTGAAATGATGCTCTTGGGGAGATAAAGGATAGATATTTAAGCACAGACTATATCTCCAGTGTCAAGTATATTGCAGAGTGTATCCCTTTTGTTTGGTAAGGGTTAAACTAGACGGTTTCTAATGAGCTTTCCAACTATAAATATCTGTAATTCTGTGGTACCAAAGATTTTGCAATACCTTATTTGCTTAATCATTCCTTGTGATTCAGCATCTTTATTATGAACTTCAGTTATTATCTTTTCCTATAATATAAAATGCCCTTAGGGACTGCTCACCCCTACACAATGGGCCTCAGATTTCTGTGCTTAGCTAATTGTTGCATCCGCATTTACATTTTCTTCTGTCTTCCCCGTGACAGTCAGGATGTCTACTATCACCTCTTGCTTGTCATGGTGCCTGTCTCTAGAGAATTCTCTGCAGATAAGGGACTTTCCTAACCTCACTTAATTTTGCTTTATCTTATTTTCTCTGTTTTATTAAGTCAGATAATCAATGAACAACTCCTCAATAAAAGCCTTAAGGTTTCTTCTACAGAGTGAAAGTACATCTTAAAGCAGCACTAATGGCAGTGAGGTGGTGCCATGGAAAGAGTGAGGAAATCAGGAAAATTTGAGTTTGAATCTTGTCTCAGACCTTTTCTAGTCATATGATGCTGGGAAAGTCCCTTAACTTTTCTTAGCTTCAATGCCTCCATCTTTAAAAATGGGGATAATAATTGTGCCTACCTCCCAGATTTTTTGGAAACAAGTTAATATGTAAAGTGTTTTTGCAAACCTTAAAGCACTATGTAAATGCTAACTATTTTGTGAAAGGGACAGTTATTGTGGCCTCTTAACCAAAATTTCATCCAATATTTTATTCACTTTTATTTATTTTAAAATTAAATTCTTCAAGCAAGCAAGGGATGAGCAAAATGGTGAATGAAAAGCAGGACAGGTAGCTATGGCTTATTAGTAATAAAATGAGCAAAGGAAAAAGAAAGAAGGAAGAAAAAAGAACAAGCAAGGACATTTAACATCCTATCCTCTGTCTTTCATGTATTCTGACATCTCCACACTGGGGGGGAAAAAAAGGAAGTTTGTGTGGAAGCTGAGGGAGGGAGGAAGGGAGAGAGAAGAGTCACTGGTGATGCTGCTTTGGGGACTTTCTCTACCATGCCCCAGAAACCTCTTCATTCTCAGAGTTTCCTCCACCACTGAAGCCCTGGAATTCACACAATGAAAGTCCCTTCTGTCTCTGAGGCCTCTCCCTCTGATTGGATGGCGCTTCCAAAGGAGGGAAGATGCCCAGGACAGTCATCTCTCATTCTTCTCTAGGATGTACTCTGTAGTTTCTTTACCATCCCCCCTAAGGTCACCCCTCTTCCCACAAAAATACTTTTCAGTACATATATATATATAATTTTTTCCTTTTCCCATTAAAATTTAAATTTTTATTTAAATTATAACCTTGTCTTTCTACTTGGTATTCCAAGCACTTAGCACACTGCCTATCACAAATGTGCTTGTTGATTGATTTGACTGACTAATTGGAGGAGAACCTGTTTTTTTAGGCAAGGGAAATGGGGAGGGGATTACATTGGATTTTGGAGTTGCATAATTCTGCCTCACTTAAATCTAGATCATTTGAAAAGTCAAGATATCACTCATGACATCATTGGCCCTCTTAGAAAATGAAGGATGGATAACAACAAGATTTAGATGTGGAAGGAGGAAAAGAGAAACTGTAAAAATTAATACTATAGAAGGGAGAGGGTGAGCTTTGGGCCAGGATGGGTAAAAAAAGAGATTGATCAACCAATCCATTCATCAATTAAATAGCAAGCATTTATTAAGTTTACATTCCAGACACTGTGCTATGGGTTCCATGGATGCAAACACAAACATGAACTAGGAGCTTACATTCTGTCAGATGAAGCTGTCTTCCTCTTGATAGGGTGAAATAACTTGAAAAAAAATTTAAAGTGACTTTTGCCTCTTATATTGCCAAGATAAAATGAGGAAGACCACCAGCACGGTTGGTAGACTCTAAGTAGTGAGTTTATGGAAAAAAAATGAGAAAGAGTCATACAGGGTAGGCATCCTGCATGTTTGGAGAGAAAGCTCACATAGGTGAGATCATAACTCCATTAGAGTATTTAAAGATTTCTTTTCAATATGGGATGGGACAAACACTTACTCTAGTGTTATAGGAGATGACAAATAAATTTTCATTCACCTTTTGAAGTTTTATAGACATTAAACATCTTCTTTCTCACCCTCCACTTTCCAGAGAGAGGATCTATAATCTTTCTAGTTTATCCTACTATAAGCTGGGAGCAGCTAGAGTACCAGACTTATAGTCAAGAAGACCTGAGTTCAAATGTGAACTCAGAAATGTACTAGCTATGTGATCCTGGCCAAGTCACTTTACCCTGTTTACCTCAGTTTCCTTATTTGTAAAATGAGCTGGAGAAGGAAATGACAAAACACTCTGGTATTTTTGCCAAGAAAATCCCAAATGAAGTCATGAAGAATCAGACACAACTAAAAAAATTACTCAGTAATAACGACAAATATAAACCACTCCCCCACCCCCCAGAAAATATAAAATTTTTGAAGGGAGGAACTGTTTCCTTTTTCTCCTCATCTCATCAATGTCTAGTCTAATAAGTGAGACATACAGTTGTGGGTACTTGTTATCAAATGCTTATTGACTCAATTGATAGATCTAGAAATGAACTTTGATATGATCTATTCTGACTTTCCTCATTTGTTACAGATTAAAGAACTGAAGCCCCAAATTGAAGGGGCTTCCCCAAAGTCACAAAAGACAGTAGGGAGCAAAGCCAGGATTCAAATTTTGACGTTCTGGAGTTCTTTCTACCCTATCAGCCTGACAATCCTTCTAAAGTCAATTGAAACATTCTTCTCTGGGACTTTTCTAGATCTCTTTTTGCTTCCATGGCTGGTAGTGACACAAGTCTAGTTTTACTTGAAAGGAAGCTTTTGTTTTCAGTCTCATTTTTCATAAATTTCAATATTTTGTTAGTCTGTGCAGGTTGTTATTCTGTAATCTTTGGGAAAAGTAACAGTAACTGACATAGTTGGCTGGTTAGAACCAACTAGCCAATTAGCATAGTGAAGAGAAAAGATCAGAATTCCTGGTTTAGCTCAGACACTTATTAGCTGCCTGACCTTGGGAAAGACACTCCAGCTCTCCAGATCTTAGTTTCCTCTTTTATAAAATGAGAGGTTTATATTTAGTACCTTTTAATGCCTTTTCAGGCTCTAACTCTATATCTTATGAAGTTCTCCTTTCTTTAATTTAAAGTCACTCTTTCCTTATGTTATCATTTATTCATCCAGCAAATATAAATTCATGGACATCAGCCTTTTAAAAAAATCAAATCTATAATTTTTGACTACACTGGACTATTAAGTTTTGTGCCTCTATAACAATTCTTCCCCGTCCACCTCCCCTCCCCCCCCCCATCTCTTTCTGCCTTCAGACACTACAATTGGCTTAACTTCAAGGGAGAATTTGCCCTAATATGCTGAACGTGTATGTTCAAAGCATATTAATAATGTTATTGGAAGACAGGGGAAGCAAATTACATTAAAACTTCCTTTTTAGTTTTGTAGCCACAGTCTTAGAAATGGTGAAAAATACTATACTACTAAATATTACTTGTTATTATATATTATTACATGTTATTATTAGGGGTTTATTATTTTTATGTGACTCACAGTGATGAATGTAGGTTTCCCCTATAAAATGAGAGCACAGACATACATTTTACTTAATTCCATCTTTCTACTTTGTATCCTTTTAACACCCTGGATTTCACAAGGATAAGTTAGAAGGCAGTTTGCTTCAAGGTCTAGATATAGGCTGGTCAGTTAGTCAAACCCTTAACTATAATAATAGTTGACATTTATAGAACACTTTAAAAAGTTGGCATGGTGTTTTACATTATTGTTTCTCATTTGAACCTGAGATAAGTACCATGGGTATTATTAAATTGTATTTTACAAGTAAGGAAACTGAGGCTTTGAGAGATTTAGATGACTTTTTTCATGGCTACTCAACTACAAAGAGTCAGAGGCCGGATTTAAACCTAGGTAGGGCTGCCTGATTCCAAACTATTAATACATATATGGTCCTGCAGCCAAAGAAGGATCCAAGTAGACCTTAATTCCTAGGGTTGTGATACTTTGTGACTCTCAGTTTCCTCAACTAGATACAGGGATAATAACAATTCCATAGTCTCCCTCACAGAATTATTAAGGAAAACAGTTCATAAGCATTAAAGTATTATATAAAGATGAGGTTGATTAGTAAAATTTCTACAATAGAGGTAAAGAATTTAAAATATAGAGAGCTTCAGTGAATTCACCAAAGGTCACATAGTTTGAACATAGTTATTCTGATTCTAAATCTGTGTATGTTTTCACTCTGTATTATTCTCTCAAAAAGAACATCTCTGTTCTTTTATACCAGTGGATCTTTGAATTTTAGTGACTGGCAAATGAAGTGATTGGGTAATAGTGGTTTAAAAAAATTCAAATTTTAACTGTGTATTTTCAGCATCTAATTTAGGTAGTTCATATAATATTCATTTTTTAAAAAGAGAAAGATAGTTACAAGGATTTGAGGCTATAATCTGGCCTTATTGGTGCTGTAGAAGTGATCTTCTCAGTGCTCCCAGACTAAAAAACACTAGCTAAAAAGGAGGTATCTGTAAATTCCGAAATGATAACCAACAAGGAAGAAACTCATATGCTGGTTCTTGTATGCAGCAGCGATTGCCACATGACTGGGCAGTAGTCAGTTTTCTATATCATTTTGTAGGTAACCCATTGGTAAGTAAGGAGCATGGGTGCTATTCATTTACCAGTTCCAGTTATTCCTGAGATGTAGAAGTAACTTTGAAGTACACAAACTGCCATAATATGTGGTTGGTCTCATAGACAATAAGACAGCCCAACAGAAAATATTCAAAGTTTTCTGTTCTCCCAAGTCACTGCTTGGAATGTCCAGTCAGGAGTCATAGGTTAAATGGAGAAAGGTCTAAAGCTCTTGTTAAGCAATAAATAAAAGGCCAAAGTGAGGTCCTATAAGCTTCCTGGGGGAATGGGGTCAGTGTGTCAAAGTCAACTGAATCAATGTTTACTTTAGCTATGATGAAGTTTTATGAACAACATATATGCTCCACAATTGAAGGGACTACATCTCATTCAAACTTTGGACCTCTTCCTCTTTCCACTCACACTAGCACAGTGAACTCTGTGTACTTAAAACATGTTTGGTGAATTGAATTTCTTATTGTTGCTTATGAACCACAGTAGGAAGATCTCTGATCCTGATCATAGGACTTAGCACCAGATAGACCTCCTTTCTCTATCTCTATCTCTATTTATATATCTATGCAGTATGTGCTTTGAGTTTATTCTCCCTATCCCCTTTTGTATAGGTAGAGTGGGGCCGCGGATGATGGTTATTACTTTTCTCCTTAGTATTGAAGGGCAACTTGAGTAGTTGGACAGCATCTTTCTAGTGCTATCTAATTTATGAGCCCCCACTGAAGTAATTTCTCTACTGACTATCATTTGATGTTATTGAGTAAGCATATGTAAGTAACTTTTAGAAAAGGATATTTTGTTTTAATAAAGTAAGAACAGTTAAAATAAAACATTTCCCAAGAGTCTGTGAGATACTCTCCCATAAGAATAAACAGAGTCCAGCTGAAAGCAGGCTTAACTTTAGCACACACAAAGTAGCAAAAAGATAATTCACAATTTCTGATTGCTGGTAGTCCTTTTCTTTCTATCAAGGGGTATTTATGAACTTTCTCCTAGGCATGTTTTTACTTTTCTTCAGAGTTCCCTGCATAGTACTGAATCTTTCTTTTCTCATTTTGTCCAGTTAATTCTCAGTTACTAATTCAGACACTGCCTCAAGGTACAAATGTTCTGGTAAGTGATGCTTAGGATGCTGATGAAAATATCAACCTTGAATAAGCCTTGTGCAGGATGCCATAGCAAGACTATTGTATCTGTAGTCAAAACATCTGACTTCAAATCCCAACTCTGCAACTTACTACCTATGTAAACTTCAGCAAGTCATGTCATTGTTTTAGAGTCTCAGTTTCCTCATTTGTAAGATGAGGCGATAGGACTAGATAATTTTGAGGTCATTTCCTGAGGTCATATAACTTAGGTTCATAGACCTAGAACCAGAAGGCTACCTGGTCCAGAGCTCTTATTTTGCTAGTGAGGAAACCAAAGTCCAAAGTATGAAGATCACACAGCTAGTAAGTGGTAGAATTAGGATTTGAAACCAATTTCTCTATTTTCAGAGCCAGAGAGCCTTCTATTGTATCACATTACCTTCCTTTATAGCTCTACCTGGAAAGGTTTATTTGAGTAAGTGAAGACACAATGGATAGAATGCTGGGTCTGTAGTTAGAAAAACTCGTTTTCTTGAGTTCAAATTTATCCTTAGACATCTACTGGCTACATGACTCTGGGCAAGTCACTTAACTGAATTTTCCTCAGTTTCCTCGTCTTTAAAATGAGCTGGAGAAAGAAATAGCAAACCATTCCCAAACTAAGACCCCCAAATGGGGTCACAGAGTCAGACACAACTGATGCAGTAATGATAAAAACAATAATAATGATAATAATAACTAACTTACAACAAACCTGAGTGATACATATTATTATTCCCACTTTATAGATGAGGAAACTGAGGCAAATAGGGATTAAGTGTCTTGCCCAAGATCACACAAATAATAAGTGTCTAAGGCCAGATTTGAACTCAGGCCTTCCTGATTCCAGAATTGGCACTCTATTCAATTTTCCACCTAGCTAATCCTAGATAGTTAGATGGTATAGTATACTCCTATTTACAAAATTAATAGTGATGTTCTTCATTACTATGTATGATTTTTTTTCTCATGTTATCTCACCAGGAAGATGAATCCAGAGTATACCTCCCACTCTTGCTCTAAGCCACTGACAGTGTTATGAGGCTGGCAGCAGAGTAATCTGGTCACTAAGAGATTGGAAGAAGAGAGCTTTCCCTGTTGTATTATTCCAATCTATTGAAAATTAAAATGTGATTAGTGTGGCAAAACAATAGTTTGCATCTTTTAATTATTACTCTTTTGAGTGTCAGAATGTTTTAATTATTATTTTCCCCTCCTTCTCTTCTATTTCTATTGATTTAGTGCCAGTTCAATTGTGTCACTAGGACCTCCCAGTACTCCCTGAGCTTCCCTCAGGGGATGCTGTCTTCTGTATTATTTTAAAGTAAACCAGATCTTAGGAATACCTACAAAATAAAATCAGAAGGGGAAGATATTGGACAAAATAAGAACAAATCAAAATAGGGAGGAAAAAAAAGAATAAGAAAGGGGCTCAAACTAAGCAAGAGACATGATTAGTGTTAACCATCAAATCATAGATTTCAAATTAGAAGGAATTTTAGGTCAGATAGTACAGTTCTCCTATTTTGTGAAACTGAGGCTCACAGACTTGTACAAAGGCATAGAGAGAGTAAATAGCAGAGTCAGACCCTCCTCGTCTAGAATCAAAAGTGTACTATACTGCCAATTATATTTCAAATGGATTCTCTTAAAACTATAGAATCACTAAAATAATTGATTTTTAAAATTTTAATTTGGAACAACAAATGTATTTTGAAACTTTGAGTCCTTTCTCAAATGTTTCAAAAATATCACAATCTGATGATTTATCAATATTAGCAAGGGATTAAAGAAAGTAATGGATTAGAACCATAGTCAGTTTTCATATTAAATGTATTATCATTTGCCCTTCCCCCCCCTCATTTTTCTCTAGAGTGAGAAATTGTGTTTATTTGTCCATCTTAATCATTAATAAATCTAGTTTTCTCTGTTGGCATTTTATTGAAAATCTATTTTCCTCAGAATGGCAAGTTTAGGGGAAAGAGTGCAGAAAAGTAAGAAAATAGGATCATTTGGCTTAGTAAGAGGAAGAGAGGGACTTAAGACACTGTTTTTTTATCCTCATTCTCAAGGGACAAATGATATCAGGAGGGTGATGTCTTGACTTGCAAATAAATTGGATTTAAGTGAGGTAGAGTTGTGCAAAGCCTCAGACTTGAGGCATGAAAATGTGATTGAAAGAGGAGGGGATTTGGGATCAGAAGACATGGATTCAAATCGTGATTTAATACTAAATCTGTATGTTATCCCATATGTATCAGAAACTCTGTAATATGGACATACTTCCCCAGGAAGAAAGGGCAGATGAGAACAATGGCCATGAAAGTGACTGGAGCAGGTACTGCAGAACCTTTGGAGCTTTCAGGCATTATAGACACTAAAGTCATCCACTGCATCCTGGGCCATTACCAGTCATCCTGACTTTTGTTTCATCATAGGACTTCCATAGCTCTGGAAGAGAGAATGATGACTGTGCAACTCTGCTTCACTTAAATCTAATTCATGTAAGACATCATCCCATGGAGTCATTGTTCTTCTTTGAAATAAAGGACAAACAAACAACAATATGGATATAATAATGCTTTTACTACCTACTGGAGAGGGCTATTGTGAGGAAAACTCTTTGCTATTGAAATGATGTCATAATTTGTCATGTAAGACTTTGTCTAATTTTAAAATTTATGGTATTTTATTTTTAGGTTACGGATCCATTTATAGGTCACTGTGACATTTAATGGAAGTTGCTGGCTGGTCTAAACCTGATTTTTGCCACATTATCTTCCAGTTTGTTGAAGAGAGTCATTTCCCTACCAACTTATGTAAAGTTCAATTCTACAAGAATTTATCAATTTCCCCTACTGCTGTGTGTCCCCTAGTGCCAGACTTGTGGTAGGCACTAGGTATGCAAAGACAAAAAAATTGATACTTTTCAAGGAGCTTGCATGCAATTACAAGGGATGAGAGAGGACAACATGTACATAGAAAATTAAATATATGTGCAAGGCATTAGGGACTAGCACTAGCAATTGGAGAGGATCTGGATATTTCCTGTAAGAGGTAGTATTGAAGTATTAAAGAAAGTGATGAATTCTAAGGGGAAGAGATGGAGAGGGAATGCGTTCTAGGAATGGCTGTATAAATGGGACCTTGAGATGAAATATCATGTATTGTGTAGAAAACAACAGATCAATTTGATTGGAATGTAGAATGTTTCCAAGGGAGTAATATGAAATAAACCTGAAAAGGTAGCTTGGAGCTAAATCATGGTGAGCTTTCAAAGCTTCTAGGGTGGAGTCTCTTGATCTTCTTAATAATAGAATATCATGGTCTATGTGTATGGAATCACAGAATCATAGAACTGATGAGTTGGAAAGGACCTCATAATCCATCTAGTTCAAATCCTACACAAAAGGAATATTCACTGCAACATATTTTACCTGTTCAAATCTTCTTTTGTAATTGCTAGGAAGGTGAGTTTTCCCCCTGACATCAAGCCTAAATAGGCTTCTTTTCAAGTTCCAGTCAATGCTTTTGCTTCTGCTTTCTGGGGTTATAAAAAAAAAAAAACAACAACAAAAAAAGAATAAGTTTCAAATAATTGTAGATAGCTACCATATCTTCTTCGAATCTTCTTTTCTCCAGGTTAACAAGCTTAGTTTCTTCAACTGATGATTGGAAAAGAAACAGATTCGAGATTGGGAGATCAAGTATGAGATTATAGTATTTGGATTTATTGAACTACTATATTTATTTACTTTTGGGTTTGTTTATCTAGTCTGTTCCACTGAAATCCCTTTCTATTTTTAAATTGGGACCAAATTTTTTTTGAGGATTACTGTTTTAAAATATAGTTCAGAATTTAGTAATGTTCTATCATTTTTATTCATGGCTTTTTTCTACCCATTATTTACCTGGAAATATAAGTAAACACTGTCCATCCAAAGGAAAGAGGAAGTCAGGAACTTGAGAAAAAGTAATGTAGCTTTTTTTTTTTTTTTTTTTTTTTTTTTTTATCTAGAGATCCCACTGTGAGCCTGGGGCTATACTTGAAAATTTAACTGCTTATTTATAGTTTAGTTATTTTCAGTTTGTTGGCTCTTTATGAACCCTTTTGGGTCTTTTTAGTAGAGTTACTGGAATGGTGTGCCATTCCTTCTTCAACTCCTTTTACAGATGAAGAAATTGAGGCAAAAAGGGTTACATGACCTCTTTAGGGACACAGAGCTAATAAGTATCTGATGTTAGATTTCCACTCAGCAAGAGGTGTCTTCCTAATTCTAGGACCAGTGTTCTATTCATTGTGTCACATATTGTGACCCAATTGCTTATGCTTCCACCTCTCATCCCTGTCATTTTATGGCAAATTTGACCTTTAAGTGATAGTAACAAATATGTTTTTCAACTTTTTTGTAGGTTCAATGCTTTCAGTACTTTCATCAACAAGGTAGTGACATAGTAATAGAAATCTGTAATATCTTTTGGTTTTCTAATTCTAGAAAGTATCATTGATGAAATGTAAGTTTTTGGTTTAGAAGATAATTGTAGTTACTTTCATAAAATCCTAGAGCTGGAAGGAATCTAAAAGATGATTTCAGGTCATTATATCATTACTCAAATTATATCTATTTAACTTTTTGAAGGTGAGGCAGTATCATGTAGTATGGAAAGTGTCAATTTTCATGTAAGGAAGAAGTAGGTTCAAGCCTTGCTTTTGACATATCATAGCTGTGAGACATGAACCAGATATATTTTCTCTGAACTCCCTACAAGTCTTGAAGATTCCAAATTACACATCTGTGGCACAATCTGTACCAATGGAGTTTATTTTCACTTTAGAAATTGCCCGTATCAATGAAATCTTCCCAAATCTTGGAAATTAATTCATAATATCTTACAAATCTAATTGTGTTCTCACTTTTGCAGCTCAGTCATGGGCATAAATGCATTTTGAAAAACTGTTTAATGATGGTTTATAATAGCTTCAGCCTATCAAGTTAACACATCATAGCTATTATTATGTCATGTACCCAACAGTCATTCAACAATGTTGATGATGAGACCCTACAGTCTGATTATTCTTCGCAGAGTACAAAACACCAAAAACAAATGCACATTTAAGGCCATTTATATTTTGAATCAATCTACCTTTCCAGACATATATCATATTATTTGCCTTCATAAACTCTACAATCCAGCTATGCTTGATGATTAGCTATTCTGCAACTCAACAATCCATCTCTCCCTTCTCTGTATTTGTACAAACCATTCCCTATGCCTGGAATTTACTCTTTCTTCATCTTATTAAGGTAGACAGAGAATTGGCCATGGAATCTAGAGCAGTGGTGTCAGACTCAAAAAGAAATGGAGGCCACTAAACTATGCAGGAGAGATATACTGAATTGAAAAACCACATATTAACGTTATCTACATTTTATTGTATTTTGTTAAATATTTTACAGTTCTATTTGAATCTGTTTCAACTGCATTTGGGAGTGTTGTGGGTTGCATATGATCTATAATAGGGTGCCTATTTGAAAACTCTTGTCCAGAGGACTTGGGTTTTAATGTTACCTCGACACATGCTACTTGTATATTAGGTATCTCTTTAAGACCATGATTTCTAGATTAGAAACTTAACTAATACTTGATAAAAATAAATAAAAGATGAAATATATGAGAGCTGACAGTTCATAAATATACCCTCATTAATCACCTGTAGCAATGAGTTAAATGAAGTCAATAAACATGTTTTTAAGTATTTACTATATACCAGGCCTTTTTGCTAAAACCTGTGATACAAAGAAAGACAAGAATACAATTACTACTCTCAAAATGCTCATGTTCTGATGGGGAAACAACATTTAAACAACTATTTCCATATAAGATATATCTCTTATCTTTAACTCCATCTTTACCTCCATGTTTATCTCCACATCTTTCTCTACTTGACTATCTCCATCTCTATGCCTATTTCCATATCTATCTTTATCTCTATCTCCATCTTCACTCCATCTCTATCTTCATCTTCACTTTATCTCCAAATCCATGTCTATCTCCATTTTTGTTGCTATGTCTATCTCCATTCTGTCTCCGTCTTTAATTCCATCTCTTATCTTTAGCGATCCCCATGTCTATCTCTTTCTCTCTCTGTCTATTTCCATCTCTATCTCCATTTCCACTTCCATCTATATTTTCAGTTCCATATATATCTATATTCATCTTTATATCTATATTTATAGGCCTATAAATACAAAAAACATATAGCAAACAGGAGATAATATTAGAAGAAAGGCCAGGGCATTAAGGAAAATAGAGAAAGGCCTCTTGTAAAATATGATTTTAGTTGGTGCTTAAAGGAAATTAGAAATAATAGATAAGGAAGTAGAAGATTCCAGATATATTAGCCAGTGAAAAGGAAAGCCCCAAATGGGGAAACGGAAAGTCATTTGTGAGGAATAACAAAGAAACTAATGTGTCTAGATAATAGGGATCCCACTGGAGTTTTCTTGAGGGAAAGAATGACATAGGTATGTGCTTTAGAAAGATAACTTTGGTAGAGAGAGGACATATTGGAGTAGGGGTATATAAGGCAAGGGACCAATTGGAGGCTCTTGCAATAATCAGATGTGAGGTGATGAGAGTGTCTCCCAAGCTCCTCTCAAAAATTTGCTCAGATGTAGGAAGCATTCCATAAAGCACTAAGCTTGAAGCCAGAAGATCTGAGTTCAGTTTGTGACTCTATTCTTTATTAGCTAAAGGACCTTGAAAGTGTCATTTAACTTTTTGTGGACACTCAATTCCTAATTTGTAAAATGGGAATTTTGATGTTGGCCTATCTATCCCAGAGTCATTATGAGGAGAGTACTCTGTGAGCCTTAATGAGCTTTAGAAATATGACCTCTGATTATTACATTATGATGCTTGGGAGGAGCAGACAATTTCTTAACTACAAACATCTTCATTTCATTTTCAAAGTTATTAAAGGCATAAGAGAGACTTATGACTAGTTGAACTAATTCCTTCTCAATTTCCTTTTTGCCTCCCAGCCAAATCCAATTATAGTAAGAGCAGAAGGTATCAGGCTACATATTTCCAATTCCATCTCTGGTTTTGAAAGTACTTATATGATTTAAAAAAAAAAGTTCACATCCGGTGTTTTCACATGTCTCATGAAGGGAAATCCATTTGTTTCTGTGCTGAAAATGTATATGCCAAGTGTCAATGAAAATCACACTTAACAACCAAACTACTATAAAACTTTAAGCAACTGGATTTCTTATAAAGGAACTAAAGAGCAATTGATCATAATGATTTATATTTCCACCATATTTTAGTATTTGCAAAGTGCTTTTACCACATTAACCCTTAAGAATAACAAAGAATACAATGTTGCTGGGTAATTGGGAACTACTGGAGTTTATTGAGGAAAGGTACATGGTCAGATGTGTATTTTAGGGTAGGGTTTCTTAAACTTTTTTCTACTCATGATCTCTTTTCATCTGAGAACTTTTTTATGTGATTCCAAATATATAGGTATATGCAACAGATATACACATCAAATATTTATTGATAATAAATTATAATTCTCTGACAACCCTCCCTCCCCCTCTCCCCCCTCCGATTCAGTTACAAAACCTCATATGGGATCAAGAACCATAATTTAAGAAGCTGGGCTTTAGGAAATCTCCCAGTCTTTTCTCAAAGATATATCCAGATGGAGGAAGCATTCCATCAGGTACTAGACTTGAGGCTAGAAGATCTGAGTTCAGGTTGCAGCATTTAACTTCTTGTGGTACTTCTAATTTGTAAAATTTGGATGATGATATTTGCTTGTTGAATCCTATACTTGTTGTAGGCAGTACATATATTACTTTCCCTATATTTTATAGATGGGGGACACTGAGGCTCAGGGACTAGGTATGCAAAGACAAAAAAAATTGATAGTCCCTATCTTCAAGGAGCTTACATATAATTATAAGGAAAGAGGGAGGACAACATGTACATAGGAAATTAAATATATGTGCAAGGCATTAGGAAATAGCACTAGCAATTGGAGAGGATATGGATATTTCCTGTAAGAGGTAGTATTGAAGTATTAAAGAAAGTGATGAATTCTAAGAGGAGGAGATGGAGAGGGAATGCATTCCAGGAATGGGCTGTATAAATGGGGCCTGGAGTTGAAATATCAGGCTCAGGGACTATTTATCCCATTCTTTTTTGTCTTTATATACTTAGCCCCAGGCACATTGTCTGATATAGTCACTAACTAATAAATGTTTGCTAATTGTAAATCACTAAAATATATTTCATAAAGGTAATATGAAAAGCAAATTTTATTTGTTTCATGTCTTCATGTCTTGGATTATATGATATTTAAGTTCCTTTCCAGCTCAAAAGATCTATGAGTCTAAAACTTTATGAATCTTTCTTTCCTCCTCTCTAAAACCCAATTTGGGATAGATAAGTGGCACAATGGGATAGAACTCTGGGCCTGGAATCAGGAAGAACACATTTCAAAGACTTCTTGGAATCTTGACATGTCACTTAACATCTTTTTGTCTCAGTTTCCTCAACTGTAAAATGGAGAGAATATTAGTATCTATCCTGCAGGGTTGTTGAAAGAATGAGATAATATTTGTAAAGAACTTAGCCCAGGGGTCATTAATAAATGTTTGCTTTCTCCCTTCCTTCCTTCCTTCCTTCTTTCTTTATTGTAGTGTAGTTATATTTGCTGATTCTCTAGTGCTTTAATTAAAACAAAACATCCATGATATTTCATGATATCATGAACAAATCAAATCATAATATTGATTAATTTTGAGTATATCTATTGTTAATAAATGGGAAATATAAGCATAAGTATAAATGTGCTTTCAATTAATATTATTTCCTAAAATTGAAGACAAATTGGTATAAGTAAATATCACAATATACATACATCATAAGCTCTCCTTGGTATACTTAATAATATCATAATTAATAAATTATAACCTCCTAGATGTTTGAATGGGGAAAGAGGTATCCCTCTTAGCTCCCTCCAGTAAGGTAGTTTCCCCAGTAGGTCATGAATTGAAGAGGTGACATTCTAGTATGAATAGGATAGGGTTCTCTTGGTTTAGAACTGTGGTTCCCATGAGTCATTTGGACTGGACTGAGAAGGTAACTTTATTTCAGAGTTGAGTTTTCTCATTCAGTATTGATTAGTAATTAGAATGGATAGAAATTAAAGATTTACTTTAACCAGAGGGAAAGAACTAAAGATCTGACCTTGAAACCTATCAAGATTGTATGCAACTGACCTGATTTAGAAGAAAATAGTAGGCCTTTAGATAGTTTTTTTGGCATCTTAATTTTTGAGTTTACTCTTGCCTTCTGGTCAACAATGAAAGGGCAACTTTGCTCTATGTCCTGGCTCTTTCTTCAGAACAGTAGTACATTAGGGAGTGTAGAGAGAATAATAACTTCTTCCATAAACTCAAATGGTTACTCTTTTCATGGACAAAGGAACAATTAGGACCCTTTTTTAATCTCATCATCTCCTCACAGACTTGGTAGTCCACAGTAACTCTCACTTTGGGAGAAAATAAATGGCTTTTAAGTAAAATTGTCAGTTGTCATTGGTATTGTTTCTGGCTTCTGGATATTTGAATGATCATTTTCTTGACAGTTCTAAGACTTCATATAGTCGCCTCAAAATACTTTAGACATAATTAAGAGTATACTGCCCTGATAATCCTTGAAGCAGAAAATCCTGAGTCCTCTCTCCTTAGTTTGAAAGCATGCCATTTTTCCCAAGTAATAAACAAAAGACAATTGCCTTGCAGCAGTTTCCATTCTTTCTGTTATTGGTATGACTGACAGAAAATATTTGGTTTCACAACTTCAAAAATTGTCACCTTTTGACTAAGTAGTGTTCAAACATCTCTAGTGTTTAAAAACAAAATTTCAAAACATCAAAAAAGGGAGGTGTTATGGGGGGGATGGAGAGGACTTGATTAAGAAATAAGAGAGTTACAAAAAAACTATTTTGTCAGAATCTTTATCAATGTAGAGTTTTAAAGTTTAAAAATTTTTTGACTTAAAAACTATCATCATAATTTCCTAATATAGCTAATGCTTCTCTAAATACATCCAGTTCTAATGTGGAGATGATTTTAAGGGTCCTTTGAGCATGTCTTGTTTGCCTAACATGGAACATCTTTTCTCTCTTTCTTTTTTTTTCTTTCTTTCTTTTCTTTCTTTCTTTTCTTTCTTTCTTTCTTTTCTTTCTTTCTTCCTTCCTTCCTTCCTTCCTTCCTTCCTTCCTTCCTTCCTTCCTTCCTTCCTTCCTTCCTTCCTTCCTTCCTTTCTTTCTTTCTTTCTTTCTTTCTTTCTTTCTCTCTCTCTCTCTTTCTTTCTTTCTCTTTCTCTCTTTCTTTCTTTTTCTTCTCTCTTATCTGATTTGCCCGGAGTAAATATTATGCATTGAATTGGTGAAAGGAGGACAATTCTTCCTTTACTTTCTTTCTTGTACTCTAGATCAGAGAAATGTGCCAAGGGGCTGCTCTATGTTGCTTGTCCTCAATTTTAGATGCCAAACTTGATCCTAGAAGGTGGAACCATGGAGATCTTGGAGTCAGGATTCTAGATTAGATGATGCAGCTAATCAGGCTGTCATGGAAGCTTTGGGAAGCCAGGATTCCTGGAATTCAAACCTGAGGTAGATTTTGGGTTTAGAATTGGAAACAGTTCTAGAGAAATTGTGCTAAGCTGAACCTAATTCTCTTTCTAGAGACTGAGCTGGTATGAGGATGGAGGGGAAATAAGTCTATATATTTATGCTTATACCTTTGGATATAGTCTCTCAGAGAACCATCTTTAATTAAAGAATGAATAAAAGAAAAAAGAAATAGTTCACAAAATTAGCCAACACATCAAACAAGTCATATTTTTATGCTGTTTTACATATCCATAGTCTTCAGAGTAAGGAAGAAGAGTCTTTTTCATATTTCTTCTTTAGGCATATGAACATTTTACAAAATTCAGTTTTGATTTTGCTGCTACTACTCTTCTTTCTGTTAATGTTATCTATGTCATTGTTTATATTACTTTTCTGTGCTGCTTACTTCATTTTGCACCATTTAATGGAAATTTTCCCGTGATGCTCTACATCATTTATATTCATTACTTCTTATAGCACAGTAATATTCTAGCATATTCATATGTAACTATTCATGCAGCTGTTTTCCAATTAATGGACACTGTGGTTTTTTTCTAGCTTTTTGCTTCAGTAAAAGGTGCTACTATCAAAAAAAATATTTCTTAATATTTTTCACATTATAATTTTAAATGTCTTCTGGGATGCTTCAATTTCTGTCTTTGGAAAACTATATGATTTCCCCTTGTTTTTATCTTAATCATTTCTATTTTCCTAAATTCACCATATGGAACATTTGGGAGGAGGTTTTACTGGCTAGACATTAAGAATAATTTAAGGATAATTTTTGGTGTGTTAAATTTCTCTAAAGTACTATTTAGATGTCAGGGTGGAGGTAGCCAGGAGGAAAGGAATGTCTTTGGGATGGAAAGATTGGAAAGACATTGTTTGTCCTGACAATTTCCCAATTTTCTCCTTCCTCAGATCTTCACTCTTCTCTTCACCTGTCTCCTTTTCACACACTTGAGTCACTCATTACTCTGGGCAGTCCTATTCAAGGTAACCCACATATTTCTCAAGTAAATTACAGGTCTCAAGATTATAGAAATTTGTTGTCTGGGCACAGACTCTGGCTCCTTTTTTTTTTTTTTCTCCCCTCCAAACATATAATATTGATTTGTTGTTTAGTTTTTAAAAGAGGCTGTTCTTTCTTAAAAACAAAACAAAACAAAACAAAACAAAAAGCAACTAATGAAACTAAAATGTGGGAACAGTTGTTTTCTTTGTTTTGATGACACATTAAGGTTGGTTGCGACACAAGGGAGGAAAACTGGGAAGCGGCTTTTATACTTTTATGTCTTGCTTTAAAAATAAATCTTCAGGCAAATGCTCTAGAGACATCTCTGAAAATACCCTCTGATCTTCAGCTGGATTGTCAAGTGATTCTTCCACATCACCCCCTCCTTTCTTTCCCTTTTAAACATCAGTAGCTTTGCTGTCTTTTTTCAAAACAAAAAGAGCCAACATCCTTCTGGATCAGCAATTACCGATGACTTACATTGGGCTTTCTCATTTCTGTCTTAAACAAAGAAACAGAAAGTAAGGGTAAAATCCCTTATTCACTTTCATAAACCTTAATTGTGTCTATCTGAGATTACAAAGAGATTAGAGAGACCTAGAAAATTCAGAAGAAGAACTCTGGTAATTTTACTCCTGGGATGATTTAGTTTTTCTACTTTTCATGTCATGAAGTTGCAAAGGAATCTTATTCCTTTTTATCAGACTGGGGGAAAAAAGTGTTTCAAAATATTGAAATGATAATAAAAAATTTGAAAATCCTAAAATCACAATACTGTAAGCAATTTCTAGAGTTCTCAGTTGCATTTATGGTTTAACAAGATGTAGACAAAAATAAAAGCAGAGAGAGAGAGAGAGAGAGAGAGAGAGAGAGAGAGAGAGAGAGAGAGAAACAGAGACAGGGAGAGACAATCAAAGATTTAGAGCAAAAGAGAGGAAGGAAGGAAGGAAGGAAGGAAGGAAGGAAGGAAGGAAGGAAGGAAGGAAGGAAGGAAGGAAAATTGAAAGAAAGAAAGAAAGAAAGAAAGAAAGGAAGGAAGGGAGAAAAAGAGTATGAACATCAATGACATCTGTGATATGTATGTATAAAAATGTTTTTATATACACAATTATATGTATAAACCTATACATACATATACTTGTATCTAGATTTAAAGATAAATAGATGGATATTAGATGAGTGATAGAAAATAAAGAAATAGATGGATGATAGATACTTGATACTGATGGATGGGATCTTCAGGTTACCCATTGCTTGCATATTATAGTTTGGGTCACATTCTTTATCATCAGATTTTTCCTGAGTACATAGTTAGGTTAAACTTTTAAAAGTGATTATTATAAAGATTTAGGAAGTTCCACAATATTCTGTGATTTAATGTCATCTGCAAAGAACAATTGAAGGATTGTTCCATCTATAAGGAATCTCCTCTTGACTTAGGCTCTGCAGTGAATCTCCTCTGTGAAAAGGGGAACATCTTTGTTAAGCTTGCACCTCTTCCTATTATGTTTCATTTGATATTAATGATGAAAGAACTTTCTTGTTCTATCTTTCCATCTTGTTGGAATGGAATATTTAAGACTTGGCTAAGGGAGATTTTTTTTTTTTTTATTAGTCAAATGTTTTTTAAAAGTCAACAAACACACACAGAAGGACATTGAGTGAGACCTAGAATTGAACAAGAGGAGAGCAGGTTTTTAAGAAATTGCAGTTATTTTAATGACCCCCAAATCTCCCTGAAACAGAGGCCCATATTCTTAAAGCCAATATTTTTCCAGTGACAATATATGGGTAGAAATCACAGAATATCCAAAGAGAAGTACCCAGAAAGAAACTTGATGCACACTGCACTTGCATTACATTGTAAATGAAGAATTATAAAGGGAGAGCTACATAAAAGATAACTTTAAAGAAGTAAATGATTGAAATAGCAAATGACCTGGTTATGTGGCAAAAGCAAGTCAAAAAAAATGGACAGCTCATCAACCAATCAATAAATAAGCACTGATTAAGCACTTACTCTCTTCAAGGTCCTGTGTTCAATGTTATTGCCTCACTGATAATTTAAGATACAAACTTGTGGAAAAACACAGATAAGAGATGTATAGGATGGATAAACAGGAGAGAATACTCACATCAGTGAGATTATAAATTTTATTGAGTGTGTATTATGGAGGACAAACACATTAAAAACTCTTTCTGTGTGTCTCTGTTTCTGTCTGTTTTTGTCTCTATCTCTGTATCTGTCTCACTGTCTTTGTATTCTGTCTCTCTATGTCTCTCCGTGCTCTGTGTCTGTGTCTCTGCCTTTCTCTGCCTCCTACTCCCTCTGGCTCTCTCTGTTTCTGTCTCTCTGTCTTTATCTGTCTGTCTATCTGTCTCTTTCTTTTCTCTTCCTCCATACATTTAGTATGGATGAATTATGTATGCTTTGTCTAATGAGGAGAGAACCATTTTTTACTTCTGTGCAAATAATGGGTTTAATCCTCTGAGCAGGTGAATTGAGAGACAGAGACTATGAGATAGAAAGACAAAAAGAGACAGAGATGAAAGGAAAAAAGAAAGGAAGGAAAGAAAGAAAGAAAAATGAAAGAAAGAAAAACAAGAGAAAAAGAGAGATGGAAAGGAAGTAGAAAACGGCATTCAGTTTGCAAAGTGAACTGTAAGTTTTTAAAGTCCTTTGAACACTAAAAATAGTAGTTACTTTATATACAGCATATGTGGATACATATATATTTATTTGTATATACTCTATAACTTTTTTTGAATTTACATTTTGTTTTATCTATTCTTAAAGGACAGCTTATATTTATTCTGGACATGTAATAAGATATTTTTATCTATCTATATATCTGTCTATCTGTGTATGTGTATGTGTGTGTTCTTTGTGTGTGTGTGTGTTTCACCAGACCTATGATTTCACCCTTATAGAGAGCTTTTTTAAAGGACCTGCCTCCATCAGTGCCTACTGGCTTCCTTTCCAAGACTTAAAACCTTTAGAGAATCAACTAAGGACATTAAAAAGTTAAATGACCTGCACAAGATCACATAGCTATTTGAGTCAGAGGTAGGATATGAATTCAAATCTTTCTGATTCCAAGATCAGCCCTTTAGCAACTATGACCTATTTCCTCATATCCAAGTAATATAGAACTGATACACATATGTGCACACACAGAGAGATATGTGTAAGTGAAATCATTCTAAGGATCTAAATTCTTATTCAGAAAAAAACCTCCTGGGATGATTATAATAGAATATGAACACAACAAATCATTTACCCTTTCTGGACTTCATTTTTTTCTGGCTATAACATTAAGAGTTTGGAGGAGTTGCACCCTATGGTTTTAAAATTTATTTCTAACTCTGACATACAGTGAGTCTACATTTCTAGATAGAGTATGATCTAGTTTAAAGACTATTGCATACTTCCATATTGGGTTATTAAGTGTGCCCATGCATTATGTTAAAGCCTGTTAGAAAGAAAGAAAAGCCTTTGCTAACACCTTGTGGGAATTGATGGCAGAGAGGGAGGGAGGTCATATCTATAAAAAAGTAATTCATAGTTTTACCAAGTGACCTTTAAAGCAAACTACTCAAGGCCTTTTCTTTCTCTTTACTTTCTCTACCCCCAAATGGGATCTATTCTTTCCTTTTCAGAAGAGAAAAGTTCAGTTTTTAAAATGGCTTGTACCTTGAAACAAAATGTGCAGTTCCCTTTTCTTCTACTGATAAATACCAGAAAACACCAGTTGGTTCCCTCCAGTCTGATCTATCCACAGACGCATGTTTTCTTTCTATAACCAGCTGTAGCTAATTGTACCAGGGCCGCTTCTTGTGCTGTACATGAAAAGGAAACCTGTAATTTATTGCAACGGACCATACCATTTCTGCTGTACATCTGCCTTTCCTGTCATTTCAATGAGTGGATTTCTCATGGTACATTGGCAGTTCAGAGACTGGAAAACAACATTAAGTATGTCTGTGTATGTGTGTGTGTGTGTGTGTGTGTGTGTGTGAAAGAGAGAGAGACAGACAGACAGACAAACAGAAACAGAAGAGAGAAAAACAGAGGGAGAGACAGATGATGGGGGTGAAAGAAGGTGTTTGAGCTGCCTTCACATATTTTATACTTACTTTGATAAAAGAATAAACTAAAAATAGAATTGTACATTTGTCATTTTTCAAGGCAACTTTTAAGTGACTATTTTATTTACATAAAGATCTGTGAGGAAGTTACATGTGCTACAGACATAGGATACAGGATATATGAGACTTGGAGTATAAAATCAATTTCTAGGAAGACAAAATCTCCAAATGTTTAAGGAAGGACACAGAAAACTGCTGTGTAGAAAAGAGGCAACATGTCTCCTCTCCCTTCACCCCACCTCCACCCTCTATTTCCCAGTCACTGAAGAGCTAAAGTCAGGGTGAGACTGAAAGGACCAAATAGGACTCAGGCAGACATGCACTCAACAGGAATGATTTTTGAGAACTAGATCTACACATCAAGGTGTTTTTTTTGTTTTGTTTTGTTTTGTTTGGGGGGGGTGGGGAGTTATACCTTATAATGAACCAGAATTCTACCTGCCTTTAGGCTCACTTGTAGGTGCCTGTATAGTCAGTGCCTCTGGTTCCCAGCTCTTGGAGTGGAAAGCCAAATTGAAAGACATACTTATTTTACATCAATGGAAAGAAACAAGTTGAGAAAGTGCCATGTATATTTTCCAGTTGACTCATGGCTTCCTCAATAGCCCCTTTGTTTGGTGGGGGTCTGTTTTTTTCTTTACTGTTGAAGATTCTCTTGGCATACTGATTGAATGAAAGAAAATCCTGGATATTGAATTTGCAGTCTGTGAGGGTAGCAACTCCATTAGGATATCCAAAATGTCTCTTTTTTTATCAGTTGCACATAACATCTCTTCATTTGATTTGGGTGAATTTTGGGCCCTTTGTGCTTTGTCATATACTATCTGTATAAATAATGGGTCATTCTGAACAAGCAACTACAGAGAGGGGGGGAGAGAGAGAGAGAAGGGAAAGAGAGTGGGGGGAGGGAGAGAGAAGGAAGGAGAGGGAGAGACAGGCAGTTATTCAAGTAGTAAAGTGAACTATGAATTTTTGATTTGTCTATTTTGAAGGGTTCTGAGAGTGGCTGCATCTGTTAAAGACTCCTATATAAAATTAAATATGGATTATCAGGGAGAAGGATAAGTCAAGCAAGAACTCTTCATTAGGTATTTAGATAGCACTTTTATAGGCTGAAGAGAGATGATATGACATTTGTCTTTTAGAAACCTGGAAAAGGGTTGGATGAGCAATAATGATTTATGTAGCACTTTACAATTTGCAAAGCACTTTTCTGCTACTGTTTCAGTTGTGTATCACAAAAACTCTATGAGGTAGATGCTAAAAATTTATCATCACTATGATAAAGTTTAGATTTAGGGAACCAAAATGAGATTAGGGTTTCTGGTGGTCAGGGAGTTAAATGATAAGGTCTAATGGCAGGTTTGGGGTTCAGGGAACCAAATGGAGAGGTTTGGCTCCCCTGCAACCCCTTGGGATTCAGCGCAAGGGTAGGGAGTTTTTGGGACTCTCTTCTGGTGGCACAGAGGTTCTCTATAAAAGAATTTACAGACCCGAAAACTTAGATTGATAAAAGGGATTGGAAGTAAGGTTAGAAATCCTGACAGAGAGGCATAAAGTCTGGTTAGGAAATAGGTGAGGATAAAGAGAGGATGGCACTGGAAAGAGTATTCCAGTGGACAGAGGCCTTTGGTATCCCAAGCATGGCATAGCATGGCATGTTTGGAACCCCTGTAAAGAGAAGGTTTTAGTTTGGCTCTTTTATATTGAATGTCTTAGTGGGGGCTGGGATAGCTCAAGTTGACTACCTGTTGGGGGTTGCTCTTAATGGGACTGGGTACAGCTTGAGTTGAATTGAATGGAAGATCTACATTTGAATAGGGTTGGAATTCTCTAGCTCAAGACTCAACCAGCCCCACCCAGGTAAACTACTTTATCTGATTCTCTGGGGTGGTCTCTCACTGAGGCAAGGTTGAAGGAGAATTTCTCCTTCAAGGACTTTTAGAGTTTCAGGGTTCCCTCTTCAATTACGTTGCAATGGGGAAACTGAGGCTTGAAGAAGTTAAATGTCTTGTCCAGGTTACATAGCTACTATTATAAGCAGGATTTAGGTCTCCCCTAATGCCAAGTTCTTTCCTTTAAATCATTTTAACTCTTTAATATACAAGATGTATTACAAGGTATAAATACAAGATATATATAATAATGTATACAATATACATTATATATTCCAAACTGTAAGTTCTACACAGGGATGTGCTAGAGTCAGCTCAACTCATATGTGAGAAGCAATGGTTATATTTTCAGAAGAGGTCTTATACAACAGAAATATGCAAATGCTATAAATCAGGGTTTGATTTATTGTTTTAGTGATTTGTCTAGACTCGTGTGAGTGAAATACAGTATGTAAAAAGTTCAGATTGAACTTAAAACTGTGTCATACACATTTTTTTTCTTCTGGAAAGGCATTTGTTAAATGTTTATAAGCACACAGAAGTTCCTACATGTATTTATTTTTAATTTTTTTCTTTCTTAACTCATCAACAAATACAAATATTTCAATACATAAATAAGAAAATATAAGCTTATATATGTATGAATCTATATATACAAAAACATATATACACAGAAATATGTACGTGCATACATGTATAGATCTATCAATCTATTATTGCTGTTATTATTTTTCAGCTGTGTCCTCTTCACTTTATGATCCCATTTGGGGGTTTCTTGGCAGAGATACTGGTTTGTCATCTCCTTACTCAGCTCACTTTAGAAAAATTGAGGCAAACAGGGTTAAGTTAGATGCTCAAGATCCCACAGTTAATAAGTGTCTTAGGCCAGATTTTAACTCAAGAAAATGAGTCTTTCTGACTCCAGACTCAGCATTCTATCTTCTAGGCCAAGTAGCTTAATTATACAATTAATTAAATAATAACATATAACTTCAATGTATAAATAAGAAAAAAAAGACAATTGCATATAGAACTGTGGACTTTTGTTAGATGCAGTTTATTTTTGAAAAGTCTATTTTTGCCTTTAACAACATTGCCCTGGTTTTTAACCTTTCTGAACATTTTTTTTTCTCCTGTGTATTCTTTATGTTTTGTCAATGTTTCTTCTGTTTCTGTCTCTGTCTCTCTTTCTAGATCAGAGTTCTGAAGGCTTTCAAAGATGTTTTCATTTACATTATTGTGGTCCTCATGCAAATTCTCCTGTTTCTCTTTGTTTTCTTCTGTATCACTTTGAAGATGCAAATCTTCCCAACTTCCTCTAAATTGTTTATATTCATTATTTCTTGTAAAGAAATATTCCTTTACATTCACATACCACAACTTGTTCATTCAATACCATTCCATGGGCATGTACTTTGTTTCTAATTCCTTCTACCACAAAAGTATGATTATAAATATTTTTTGTCCAGATGGGTCCTTTCTCTTTGTTTTTGAACTCTTTGAGGCATAGACTGAGGGTGATATCTCCAGGTCAAAGAGTATATCAAGTTTAATTACTTTTTAGGTATAGTCCTAAATTGTTTTCTAAGTAGCTGGACCAATTAACAGTTACACCAACAGCCTCTTGGTGTGTCTATCCTTCCACAGCAACTCCAACTTTTGCTATTTTACTAATTAGATATAATTTTTGTCATCTTCTTAGTTAATCTGATATGTAGAAAGTGGAATGTCAAAATTGTTTTAATTTGAATTTGGGGAACATTCATGCAGAAGATCTAGAGCTAGTCTAGAGCTGTAAGGGGAAGATGTTCATGAGGGAGACAGATAATAATCATCATGAGACCTTGGTATTATAATTCTCTCTCTGAAATTCTAGAAAGTTTAGGTTTTGGGGATTCCCTACAAATTGCAATGAATTGTGTCTCTATCCCTGTACTTTGATCAAACCTGGTGAACTTGAAGTATGAAGTTGACAGTAAGGTCAAAGTTAATCTCATTAACAACAACAACAACAACAACAACAACAACAACAAACAAACCCCAACAACTCTATTTTGCAACATTGATGAAGATGAATGTCTAAAGGAGAAGGAAATGTGGGGACAGAAGAAGAGCTAATGCATAGAATCAGGAAAGAGTATTACCAAAAAGTCATGAGTGATCCCTCTTTGTTGGATCAGCTAATATATCCTTGGCATATTCACAATAGGAAATTCTAGGTTTATAGTTATTGATTGACAAATTCAAACTTCAATATAGTATGTTTCAACTACTTTGAGAACCTGGGATTTCTGCATTGTGAATATTCCTGATGCTGACTTACATCAAAACCTTTTGAATAATTTAATGATTGGTCTTTTGAGAGAGATTATGGTTGGGAAATACATACTTCTATGGCTAATCTGGTGCTGTCTCTCTGAATTTAATTAGAATGGTCTTCAGACTAGAGAAATATAATCCATCACTGGGTTTATGTGATGGAGACAAGGGGTCTCCTTGTAAAACTTTCTGGGCTGGTTGGAACTACACAAGCTTGTGTCCCACTGGCATTGCCTTTAAGAATTCAGTGTCATCTCTACATCTTGATATGGCAACAAAGAAATATTTTAATGGAGGTTTAGAATGGTATAGAAATTGTAACCTACTGACTTTTTCTTATCCTCTGGCTTAAGAGACAACACTAAAGACTTACTTCCTAAAGTTAGGTTATGATATTATCTTTGTTTGTGATATTTATTTTTGATAAATAAATAAATTTTTTTATCTTTAGTTATGATGTTATTTATGATGTAATCTGGGAGGGTGAAGGAAGGAATATGACACACTTTATCTTATCTACAAATGATGCCATCTTGTATAGATATTGGTTTGATGTGAACATGGGAAAAGCTAAGTACATTTAGCTTTTTCCCCCCTGAGGCAATTGGGGTTAAATGACTTGCCCAGGGTCTCACAACCAGGAAATGTTAATTGTCTGAGATCAGATTTGAAGTCAGGTCCTTCTGATTTCAGGGCTGATGCTGTATTCACTGTACCACCTAGCTGTCCCTATATTTAGCTCCTGAAAGTACCTTTTATATAAAATACTTTTATAGCATTTCTATAAGATAGATAAATAGATAAATGATAGATGATGATAGACAGATAGATGGACAGAACATTTTTAAGCCCAATGCTTAGCCCACAGTAGATATTTAATAAATGTTTACAAATTGATAATTGCTATAGTGTTTTGCACATTATAGTTGTTTAATAAGTGTTGGTTGAATGAATTAACATCCTATGGTCCTGATAGCTTATAAGTACGAAATCAGATATGTATTATAGAGTACTGAAGTCCAAGCGTTCACACATTGCATCTTTATAGTGTTCTGCATTTCATGAAGAATTTTAAAACTTCTTCAATGGATCTGTGTTCTCCAGGATAGGGTTACTCTTCATACTAGCACAGATCCCAGGCTATCTTCATCTTTTCATTCCATTCAATTCTTACTCCAATGAATTTTCCATATTAATTTTACCCAACTAGAATGTCAGTGTCCATATAGATCCAGCTATCCAACTATTATCTCTTCCTCTATTTCTGGGACTGGCTCATTTCCTTTCTAGTCACACATCTTTTTGATGAAGATAGGAAAGTGAGAAGCAAGTAAGGCACCTCATTTTTATATTCATAACAACAATTCATGTCGTCAAAGCAAAACAATAAAGTACTTTAAGTAGATTTAGTAGCAAGCTGGAATAGTGAAAAGAGACCCAGCTTTACTGGTAGGAAATTTCAAGTTACACCTGAAGAATAAATAGGTAGTGCTGTGAATAGAGTGGAGAGTCTTTAATCAGGAAAATTCATCTTCATGAGTTCAAATCTTTCCTCAAATACTTACTAGCTGTGTAATTCTAGCCGAATCACTGAATCCTGTTTACCTGTTTCCTCATTTGTAAAATGAGCTGGAGAACAAATGGGAAATCATTCTAGTATCTTTGCCAAGAAAATTCCAAGTGGGGTGACAAAAAGTCATGGGGTAATATGATTCAACAACAACAATTCTCAGTGTTCTAGGCTACTCTGTACTTTTCTGTGTCACACAGAAGGCACTTCATTGCTTTGGTAGAGGGAGTTTTCTCACTTATGAATTCCCACTTCTAAGGAAATTCAGTGGGCCAATCTCTCTCCACACTCCCTGGTCACATATTCTACTTTTCAGACCATCTACTGGTAAGGAAGGACAGAGCCAGACTGTTTTGCATCTAGCAGTACCTACAGCTGTACTTAACTTATAGTAAATACCCAATGCTGAATTGAAATAAATGGGGAGTCAGGAGATTGAATAATAGGCATTGTTCAATGCCTATATATACTGTGTTCTCAAGTTGTTATCCAACTCATCCCACCCCCAAAAAACAACAAAAAAAGTAGTAAGTGAAAGTTTCTTCTAGAATGGGAAAAAAACACAAAAACTGGTTTTGGAGATTGTGATAGCATTGTAAATTTAAAATTGGAAGAAATCTCTGAGGAGATCTAGTCCAATCACCTTGTTTTACAGTTGAAATCCAGGGAGGTTAATAATTTATAGAGGGATTTGGAAGGGAAGAAGTCCCTTGGAAAAATCCAAGTTTTCCAATTCCAGAGGTAGACTTTTTTCCATTATGTTGCAGTGGCAAAAAAGTTCAGATTTGGAGTCCAAAGTTATGGGTTCAGATTTGTCCTCTAATACTCATGTGAGCTTGAGTAAGGAATTTAAATTGTTTGGGTCTCAGTTTCTTGGGGCCAGGTCCATGATCTCATGTGATTCTCACAAAGATTATGTGTACATAGTGCATCCAAATATTATCAATCTCATTTAATAGACAAAGAAAATGAGAGCAAATTTAGCTAAGATCACAATAATAGACTGATTTGGGAATAGAATTCAGGTATTTTGCTTCTTATTCCAGTACTTTTTCCATGATACTATGTAGGTTCTCTGATTTATTAATTTTGGGGTGGATGCCAAATACTTAAGGTAGCTCATATATGAAGTATAGGTACAGTCACTGTAAATTGTGCCCACATACTTTGCACCTGCAGATTGAACCTGAATTGATAAGCATCAGCTGACAAATATCTTTCAGTGGCCATTTAGGGTCACAGGTGGTGATGCGTACCCATGAAGTTGGTACTTGTAGGTACAAGTCAACTGTACCCACATCAAAGACACAAGTGCACTTCAATTTCAAAGCTGCCAGCTTTCATGTTACCATAACATTGGTTTCTGTGGTTAAATCTGATATTGTCTCTGCCACTCACCCATTAGGGCAGGAGAAAACTGAGGGAAATGTAATGATCCAAAAATATGAAGAAATGAGAAGTCCCACTTTTGCTTCATTTTAATAAGCTGCATATGAGCGGGGGAAAAGGCCTTTGGCCCAGATAATAACAACTGACATTTTTATTGTCTTTTAAAGTGTGTGAAACCTAATTATTAACATAGTACAGCTCAAAGTTTGCAAAGTCTACATTATCTCATCTAAACCTCCCAACAATCTTTTGAGGTAGGTATGATGGATCTCGTTATCATTCTAATTATACAGATAAGGAAACTGAGACCCCCCAAGAAGTTGTGATTTTCCTACATTTACACAGTGAATGTTAGAGATGGGGATTTAAACCAGAATTACTCTGATTCCAAACCCAGTATTCTATCCAATATAAAATGGTGCCATTGGTATAGACTTACAGTAATGAACACAGTTTGTAGAAAGTCTTGGGGTAAGGCATGTTATCTTTCAAGGAAAAATACTTTTCTTCTCTGATGAATACAGCCACTTCTTTCTTCATTTTCCTCCTCCCACACCCTTTGCAATTATGTATTTTTCTTTCTGCTGTGGTGATGTACACCTGTGGCATGTTGGCAGGGCCCTGGCGGGACAGGGAAACTCCCAGATTCCAAGCTCGCCCTTGTAAAACTTCTGACCCCTTGATGAAATATCTTCTTGCTAGTGTGAAAACATAATAATATCTGTTGCTGAGGAAAGTAGCTACTGTGTCAAAGGAAGCAGCTTCCTCCCTTGCTAAGTGAACTACTCTTCTGATCTATACCTGCTCTAAACAGACTTGTCTTCAATTCCAAAGAATTGTCTTCAAGGTTTTCTATCACCCATTAGATGCATGATTTTAGTCAAGTTATAAAATTCTCTCAGCCCAAATTTCTAAAAAGGAAGAAACAGGGTTAATATAGTGGAAAAAACTCCTGGTTTTAACATCTGAACATCTGGGTTCGAATATCAGCTCTGCTACTTACAAGCTGTGTGGTTCTTGTCCAATTACTTCACTTATCTAGGGCTTGGTTTTTTCATCTGGAAAATGAAGAAAATGGGACTAACTTGTAAGGTCAAAAGAAACTGAGCAAGACAGAGATTAGAGACCAATTCAATAGTTTATTAAATGGAGAGAAATACTGGGACCAATGGATCCCAGGGCTAGATGAGACTATCATCTCAAATAGTCTAGCCCAGAGTATCAGGACAGCAAGCCTTTTATGGAATAATAAGAACAATGACATAATGCAGAGACCTAGGTAGGGATAGCCTCATAGATGGAGGTTACTGATATTCTAATGACATTAAGGAATGTCTATAACACCTTTATCTCAACCATTAAAAGGGGACGGTCATAACCTTAAGGCAGAATACGAAATAGGACAAATGGAGGAACTGGTCACTCCATTAAAAGTGACCTTTGTCATTACAAAATCAGGGTCAGCAAACTGTGGCACAGTGGTCAAATCCTACCCTGCCTGTTTTTGTATGGCCTCTGAGTTAAGAATACTTTTTAATACAATATAACTTTATTTTGGAATATTAAAAAAAAGTTATTAGGTCACAGACTATACAAAGCTTGGACTAGATAATCTCTTAACACTTCCCAGCTCTAAATTTTAAGACTAATTCAATTCAACTTAATAAAAAATTATTGATCACTATATGGACAGCACCGTACTAGATGCTAGGAACACAAAGACAAAACCAGAACAGTTCCTGCTTTCAATTAGTGAGAAAAATGATTACTAAGTAATCATTAATATTGAGTAGTCACAGAAAGTTTCCTCTCTGAAACCTTACTCTCTACTAAGCCAAGCCAGCATTGGAAAAGCATTGCTGATAAAGAGATTGGATTAACTTTCTCCTTAATTATGTTCAGACCCCACCCAGATGGGGAAACCCATTGTGTCCTTCACAGGTTTGGGTGGGAATAAAATCTTTGATTAGGTAGCCCAAAGCCAGGGGTAATTTAAAACTAAATGACATGATTAAACCTCCAGCTCTTCATTAGAATAGATCCACCTTTCATGATGATATTCTTTCTCACCTGTTACTTGTTAACCAATCTGACTTGATTACCATCCTCAGGAAAACCCACTCTTCTAAGGACAGTTATGTTTTGAATGGCTTCTATGGTGCTGGACTTATTCTTATTAATTCTGTACTAGCATGATTAATACATTAATAAATAATAAAAATTATATCTCTCAATTTTTTTAAACATCATAGGAGTGTATACTCTACTTATCCTAATTCCTTCACAGGATTATTGTGAGGTTCAAATGAATTAATATCTATCAAGTGCTTCATCAATCTTAAAAGATTCCATGAATGTCAGTCATTGTACAATATTGATAATTACTCAGTGTACTAAATTATTAGTGTATTAACCTTGAACTATCACTAAACTTCCTGTTTCACACCACTGGAATAAATTTCTTTTCAGAGATCTTTATAATGAGAAAAACAGCCTAACAATTTTAATTGGATTAAATCCTTAAGTAGAAATTGAAGCATGACTATGATGGAACCATGGCCTGTAGCACACTCAAGCAGTTGGATTGTTGGATATTCCTGTCACATTGACTGTGACCTGCTTCTGAAGGTAGATACCATATGCTATGGGGTGTGGATTGTATACTGAGGGAGTGTAAAGGCTAAGTGTACTGTGTTCTCAGCCCTGGAATGGTGACATGGTGAATGGAGAAAGGGGGATGAATATGAGACATTAGAGAGACAGAATCAAATAAGGCTCAGAAACTGATGATGGTGGGAGGAGGAATGGTAAATAGCCATTGGAAAAATGGTGCCGTTCTCAACAGAAATTTGGAAGTTAAGAAGATGTATGAGTCTTAGATGATAATGACTTCTGATTTGAACACCTTAAGTTTGGTATACTTATAGGACAGACATGTTTATGAGATGGAAAATTAGCAGTTTGTGATAGAGGAATGGAAGTCAGGTGTTGTAGGCATATACATAGAAGTGAAAATTGAACTCATGAGAACTTATGAGAATTCTAAGAGAAGAAGGCTCAGAGCAGAGCTTTGAAAGTTGGTGGGTATGATACTGATAATGATCTAGCAAAGAAGACAAGGAGTGGCCAAATATTTAGGGAATCAGGAGAGAGAAATGGGATAAAAATCCAGAGAAGAGAGAATAATTAGAAGGGAACTGAATCATCTGTGTCAATCAAGCACTGCAAAGAGGCCAAGTTGGGTAAGGATTGAGAAGAGACCATTGGACTTGACCATTAAAAGATCTCAGGTCACTTTGGAAAGAGTAGTTTCAATTGAAAAATGAGGATAGAAGTCATATTGTAAGGAACTGAGAAGTGAGTGAGAGGATAGGAAGTAGAGGCAATGGATGTAGAAAGTTTTTTCTAGGAGTTGAGTTGGGCAAGAAAGGAGAGCTATAGGTTAGAGTTAGAGACCATGTAAGTCAAGTGAAGGTTTTTTAATAGTGGAATAAATCTGGGACATGTTTATAGGGAACAAAGGAGCAAGGGGACAAATGTAGCAAAAGGGAACAAATGTAGCAAGGGACTGAAGAGAGAGATAGAGCTTATGATTGCATAGACAGTCTTCCAAAGGAGAAAGGATAGGGAACAAGACTACAAGAAGCTTGGCTAGTGTAGAGACTGAAGTAAAGGAAGAGACAATAGGGGATGATGTCAAAGAGTTTTGAGATGTAGATTGGAAGAGAAAAGAGAGTTCCTGAGAATGGCCCCAATTTTCTTTAAAAAGTATGAGCTGAAGTCTTTTGTTGAGAGAAGGAAGGAAGGAGATAGTATGAGAGGTTTGAGGAGAGAAGAAAAGGCTTAGAATATAAACTCTGAGGACTTTGATGAAGAGGAAAACAGGAGAGCTTTACAGTAGTGACAGCACAGTTGATATTAGATAACATCAAATAACAGTGGATTCATTCAGCAGATGAGTAACTTCCAGCAACATGAATAAGAACAAAGAAATCAAATGATAGAGGTAATCCAAGGTAATTCAGTGCTGGAGTTTGACATGACATGGTCACTAAGACAAAGAGGAAAAGGATTCAAGAATAGGAAACCATGTAAAGTTCAACTAGTTAACTATTGGAAACAGACAAAAGTGGAGCCAAAGTAAAAGTGATGGTCAGGGAGAACACTGAAAGTTACAAAGATTTGAGATCACAATAAGAACGAAGTATAATTTTAGGAAAAAGGAAGATAAAGAGAAGTGGAATTGTAGTAGATTATGGTTAGATTTCAGAATATAATTGTAATTAACTAATAATGATCACAATACTGTAATGCTTTGGTAAATCTATGAGGAAAGATTTGCTTTCCATTAGTGCAAATCATAGCCATCTACATTTTCTTATACTGTGCAATTCTTGTAATTAGCAACCCAGTACATTGGAAGTCTTCTTATGGTTTCCTTAATGTTCCATGAGTACACTACACACCTCCGAGATGATCTAAAATGACAGGAAAAGATAATGACAAATGTTGGAGGGTATGTGAGAAAACTAGGAAACTAATACATTATTGGTGGAGTTGTGAACTGATTCAGCCATTCTGAAGAGCACTTTGGAACTATGCTCAAAGGGCTATCAAACTGTGCATTTCCTTTGATCCAGCAATCTTTCTACTGGGCTTGTATGCTAAAGAGATCATAAAAAGAGGGAAAAGGACCCACATGTGCAAAAATGTTTGTGGTAGCCCTTTTTATAGTGGCAAAAAACTGGAAACTGAGTGGATGCCCATCAATTGAAGAATGGCTGAACAAGTTATGGTATATGAATGTTATGTTATTCTATAAGAAATGATCAGCAGGATGATTTCAGAGAGACCTGGAGAGACTTACATGAACTGATGCTAAGTGAAATGAGCAAAACCAGATCATTATATATGGCAATAGCAAGATTATACAATGATCAATTCTGATGGACATGGTTCTTGTCATTAATGAGGTGATTCAGAACTGTTCCACTGGTCTTGTGATGAAGAAAGCCATCTGCATCCAGAGAGAGGATAGTCGGATCTAAATTAGGACCACAACATAGTATTTTTCACTCTTTTTGTTCATTGTTTACTTGAATTTTGTTTTTTTACTCATTGTTTTCCTTTTTTGATCCAATTTTTCTGGGAATTTGAATATTTTTAAAGTATAGTGGATCACTTGCCAACTGGGGAAGAGGGTAGGAAAAGAGAGGGAAAAAATTAGAATATAGGGTTTTGTAGGTTGTTAAATGTTGAAAATTATCTATATATATTTTTTGAAAATAAAATCTTTAATAAGAAAAAAAAAAAAAAAACATTCCATGGGTACCAGTGTAGCACTTTGGTGTTCTACTCTGGTGTTCTATCTACTTATTATTCCTTGTTCTGCTTCCTGACTGGCCCATCTGTTTTTCTGATCACACATTTCCTATATCATTTCATGTCTCTTCTTGCAAATACATAGAATAAAATCATAAGGATAATAAGCTGCTATGATCCTTTATGTTACAATGAAGCATTTTGCCATTTCTCATATTTTATATAGGGTTACTATCTATTTGAGGAGAAAGGTCAGGTGAAGAGAATTGACTATTTATGTTGTCTTGGAAGTTTTATTAAGTGACTACTACTTGCCAAGCACTATTAGGTGCTTTACAAATATTATTTCATTTAATTCTCACAACACTGAGAGGTAGGTGCCATTATTCCTTTTTTTCACACAATTGAGAAAACGGAGGCAGTCCGAAGTTAAGTGACTCACTAAACACAGCTAATAAGTTATTGAGGCTAGATTTGATCTCTGGTCTTCCTAAATCGTGGCTCTGTACTCCATCCTCTGTGCCATTTAAAGGGCTGGGCTCTAGAGTGGCTTACCCATTATCATTTCTAGGAGTGATCTCTTACTGCTTCTAAAGAAGCCTGATATAATGGAAAGAACAATACTCTTGAAGTAGGAAGACCTCCATTCAAGTCCCACTTCTTTATGTTGATGAGTTGTGTGATTATGGGTAAGTCACTTAACCACTCTGAGCATTAGCTTCCTCAGTTCTGAAATGGAAATAACATTTGCTTCATCTGTCACATAGGATTGTCAGAAGAAAAGCACTTTGTGAACCTTAATGTACTACAAAAATGTGCATTTCTTAATATAATCTGACTAATGTGTGCAAAAATTCCTATTTCCTTTGATTTTACAAGTAAGACAAAATTAGAATGTTTCAGTAAGAACTTTATAATTCAGTCAATTTAAAAATAATATAACAGAAATACATAAAATGAATGGACTAAATTATTTTTTTAGTTCCTCTCTAACCAGTGTGCTATGTGATAATGTCAAAATAACAAACATCCTTCCACATAGAACACTATATAGTGGAGAGCTCTGTGAAGTTTACTGAATTGAATACTAGGCTTTAGACATGATTGGCCCCAAACCTAACACGCAGAGTGTACTGGCCATATCAATAGTGCTTGGAGAGCATCAGTTGAAAAATGGATTTTTATAACATCTAAAATGTCTTTATTACACCTTACATGGAACAGATCTTTTCTCTTCTTTTGGTGAAAGTTATGTCTCTTATTCTGATAAAATGCTCAAAGAATTTTTATAGTATAAAATTTTAATTATATACATTCTGAATATGTTGTTTTCTTCTAATAGAATGTAAGCTCTTTGAGGACACAAATAGTTTAATTTTGTTTTGTTTTTATAATCTTAAGAACCCAGCACAATGTCCACACATAATGGATAATTAATAAATACTTAATAAATGATTGTTTTTGATTTGGAAGTAAAGAACAAGCATTTATTAAAAGTCTACTCTGTTTCAGAAGCTGTGCTCAGCCCTTTATAAATTTTATCTTATTTGATGCTCACAACAACCTTGGAAGATAAATGCTATTATTACTATTCTTCCTATTTACAGTTGAAACTGAGATAGGGAGAAGTTAAATGACTTACAGGGACACACAAATAAGTGCCTGAGGTTGGGTTTGAATTCAGTCTTCCTGGTTTTAGGCATTACCTAGCAGTCTCTTGTCAGCAGTATCAGTATAAATCCATTATGGGCTAAAGGTTAAGTACATCAAGAACCAAAATGGTATAATGAAAAGAGTATTAGGCCTGGGGTGAAGAGTCCTGAGTTTGAAACTAGTTTAAAAAGCACTTCTTGAAATTTTAACTCTGGAATAGTCACTAACTTCTGAACCTGATTTCCTCATCTGCAAAATAAGAATAGTTCTATTTCAAATGCCTACCTCAGAGCATTGTGGTGGGAAACGCACTGTGTAAAACTAAAACATAAGTGTTATCACTGTTTCTTTAGCAGTCACACGAGACAAGATTCAGATCAAAAGAAAGATCTAGGGTCCAGGTACCCTATAAATTATACAAATCAGTATTACTTGTTGTTAGACTGGATTTTAATCTGAACCAGAAAATAATATTATGCAATGTCTATTTCTGTATGTTTATGTAAAAGATACATTAGGAATACTTTTCTGTTTGTTTATGTCCTTCCAATTGTGCCAGTTCATTCCTATAAAAATGCTATTAGTAGGACATATGCAAGTTTAAACTTTTTACTACAAAAGCAATTCCTGCTAGAGCTTCCCTTCCTGACCCAGTTTATCATGGAAATGACTATAAACCCAATATGTAACCAACTACAAATTGTATGTCTGTAGAGAATAATTAAAATATTTAGAAACTGAATAACTAGGACAAAACATTAACCAATCAATCATATAAAATTATATTTGTACAATTTTAAGAGTAATGTGCTAACTTTTTTATCTTCATAATTAATGCTTTATTTTTATTGTTCTATATCCTAAGGTAAAGGATACCTTCACCATGATCATAGAAATTAATCAACAAACATTTATTTTTTAAATTAATGTTTTTTTTTTGTTTTTTTTTTTTTACTTTTCAAGTGAATATGTCTTTCTTCTTTCTACTCTCTGCTACCTACTCTACTGTTTTTGAGAAAGAAAAACAGAACTCCTGTTATGAATATATGTAGTCAAGCAAAATAAATTCTCACTTTGGCCATATCTCTCCCAAAATCTTAATTTGTACTGTGAGTCCATTGAATCTTCCAGATTTCTCCAAAATTGTCCTCTTTACAATTTCTTATAATAGTATTCTATCATATAGAATCATATATCATACCTTAATTTGTTCAGTAATCTGTCAATTGATAGCTACCAATCCTTTGCCATCACAAAAAGTGCTGCTATAAATTTTATTGTAAATATAATTTTTTTCTTTTTTCTTTGATCTCTTTAGGGTATAGACCTAATAGCTATTTTGCTGGATCAATGGGTATGAACAGTTCAATTATTTTGAGGGCATAGTTCCAAATTGCTTTCCAGAATGATTGAATGATCAGTTGATAGTTCCACTAATCATACATTAATATAAAGTCTCTCCAGCATTTGTCATTTTCTTTTTTTGTCGACTTTGCCAATTTGATGGGGAGATTGTTTTAAATATCCATTTCTCTGATGATTAATGATTACAAATATTTTTTTACATGGCTCTTATTAACTTGGATTTTTTTTTTTTCTCTAAAAACTGCCTGTTCATATCTTTGACAATTTATTCTTTGGGGAATGATTCTCAACAAAGATTCATGAAATGTTTATAATTGTCAGAAATTGTGCTCTGTACTGAAGATACAGACAAAAAAAAAAACAAAACCCAAACAATTCCTGTTCTCAGTGAACTTACATTCTATTGGAGTAAACCCATCTATAATCACTTATTGAATAATAAAAAAAAAAAAACCACAATGTAAAGTACAATGATCTGTACAAGACTGGCTGGGGTGGAGGGAAGATGAACACAAGTAGTCCTTTAACTACTTTGTACTTTGTGCGGAAGATAGTGCCCCAGCTTGAAAAATTAGAACATCTCTTTTTGAAGTAATTTGTGTAAGTAATTTAAAGGAAAAAATTTAGAGATTAGTTTTGAGGAACTAATCCAGGGACATCTATTTGATCACTTTTTTTCTTTTTGCAGGTTTCCTTTTAATAAGACTCCAAGTTATTGGTCCTTTTCCAGCTATCAAAAGGAAAGGTCTTTTTTAGTTGCCTTCAGATTTGTAACATTTTCTAGCACCATGATGCTGTTCAAGGCATACCTGTATTTATAATATACTTACTAACTCTTTTCAATTTGCTTTGTATTTTCTATCCTTTGATGTCTCACCACATAGTTGCTGCATAATGTCCAAAAGTTTCATTGGTTTGGTTTGAATAGTGACTAAAATCAATTGCCTTGTGGTCATGAATTAAAAACAACATATCCTTTCTCCCTTCGTCTTCAGTAGAAGATAAGCTTTTTGAGGGGAAGGAAAATTCTTTGTTTTTGTTTGGTCGTTTTGTCTCTAATGTTGACTAATACCTGCCACATAGGGAAATAATTAGTGATTATTAAATTGAATTGCTGAATCAATGAAAACACTGCTTTTTACTTTTCATTAGCTTATTTGAAAGAAAGGCTGAAAATTATACAATGATAACATTTTTCTTTTATTTAATAAACATACCCAGATTTGTATGTCAAAAACTGCCACCCTTCAACATTACTATTGTCTTAGTCATATTGAGATGCTGAAAAATCAGTTGACCATTCTTTTTTTCCATCAAATTTTATTTCATTTTAATTTCTAGCTTCTCCCTTTTTTCTCACTCATTGAGAAGAAGGCAAGAAATACTTAGTTCAGCATTCTTTTTATTTTATTTTATTTTATTTTTTTACATTTTAATAGCTTTTTATTTATAAGTTATATGCAGGGTAATTTTACAGCATAGACAATTGCCAAACCTTTTGTTCCAATTTTTCCCCTCCTTCCCCCTACCCCCTCCCCTAGATGGCAGGATGACCAATACATATTAAATATATTAGAGTATAAATTAAATACAAAATAAGCATTCATGACCAAACCATTATTTTGCTGTACAAAAAGAATCAGACTCTGAAATATTGTACAGTTAACTTGTGAAGGAAATAAAAAATGCAGGCAGGCAAAAATATAGGGATTGGGAATTCGATGTAATGGTTCTTAGTCATCTCCCAGAGTTCTTTCGCTGGGTGTAGCTGGTTCAGTTCATTACTGCTTCATTAGAACTGATTTACTTCATCTCAAGTCCATCAGAATTGATCATCATATAGTATTGTTGTTGAAGTATATAATGATCTCCTGGTCCTGCTCATTTCACTCAGCATCAGTTCGTGTAAGTCTCTCCAGACTTTTCTGAAATCATCCTGTTGGTTGTTTCTCAACAAGCATAATATTCCCTAATATTCATATACCACAATTTATTCAGCCATTCTCCAATTGATGGGCATCCACTCAGTTTCCAGTTTCTGGTCAGTACAAAGAGGGCTGCCACAAACATTCTTGTACATACAATAAGCCCAGTAGTAACACTGCTGGGTCAAAGGGTATGCACACTTTGATAACTTTTTTGAGTATAGTTCCAAATTGCTCTTCAGTAGTTCAGCATTCTTAACTGTATCTTTTTTTTTTAATGCCATGTCGTCCTTTGGCAAACTGGTGAAGTCAATAGACTACTTCTCTAATTTTTAAAATACACACACACAAAATTTAAAAGTTTAAAAAATAGTTTAAAAGTTTTAATTTTTAAAAGTTCAATTAAAATTTAAGTATTTACATTTTAGTTAAAATTTTATAAAATGTAAATTAACTAATTTAAATTTTTTTCAAATTTTATTTAAAATTTTGTTTTTAAAGGCATAAAAATAAAACACATAGGATCACAAACAGAGCCAATTATGCTAAAAGCTATGATCACATCTTAAAAATAAATTCTTTCACATATCTCAAATTAAGAATTTCTACTTTATTCTTTTTTTGTTTTGTTTTTGCTGAGGCAATTGGGGTTAAGTGAGTTGCCCAGGGTCATACAGCTAGGAAGTGTTACACGTATGAGTCTGGATTTGAACTTAGGTCCTCCTGACTTCAGGACCAGCACTTTATCCACTGTGCCATTTAGTTGCCCCTACTTTGTTCTAATGATGCAGCTATTGCCAAAGTACTGACATGAGGGTAAAGTAGAAAATTCTTTGAGATGAGGCAATATTGTATTTGTTCAGACATAGGAAAAAAAATGATGAACCTCTTTTGGATGGATTATGGTGTGCTGGGGGTCTTTGTCCAGTTTGATAAATAATGTAAGACATAAATGAATGCATGGATTGCTTTTACAATGTACTTGTTGCTCGTCCTTTGTTCTCCAAGAGGACCATGACATAAGGGAGGTGGTGCTATGACATGTAAGTGAATTGGATTTGAATGAGGGTAAGCTGTGCAAGATGAGCAATTTTACTTTGTCCTCCAGAACTATTGGGTCCAGTGGTCAGATATAGATCAGGCTGACTGAAGAAGAGCCTGGGCAATTTACTAACCACACAAGAAAATCACTCTCATATCAGTTCATCTTTCTTTTTCCTCCATTCTTCAGCTTAGCTCAGAATATTTTTTATTCTGCTTCAATAATCAATCCAAAGATACATTGGATGAAAGCTATGCTGGAGGGTAGGGAATAGACTAGAGGCAGAGTGAATTTGGAAGCTACAAAAATTATTTCATGGTGTGTAAATCTCTTAAACTGGGATTTTAACTCATTTTTTTTTTTTTAAAGCAGGAGCTATGATTTCATCAATGTGGGGAATCTTTCAATGCAAATTGGCAATTCACCTATAATTTACAGACTTAGAGAGGTAGCCATGTAAGGGTACTGAGAGATTAAATGAAATATTTTGCAATATAATTAGAATGTGCCAAAGGTAGTACTTGAACCTGGAGCACATTGGCTTCCAGATCAGCTCTGTGTCTACTGTATGCAAGATGCCTCTCAACCCAATGAAATTTAGGTTCATGTTTTTTGTCTCATCATAATACAACATGACTATTTGTGTGTGTGTGTGTGTGTGTGTGTGTGTGTGTGTGTGTGTATTGGATCCATAATTAGGGAACTGAATCCATGATTTCATTAATAAAGGAAACTCCTGGTAAGGAACATCTACCAGTACAGGCTGATATTTTTTTCCTAAAATTTATGGGCTTAGAGAATTTCTTGAGGTACTGAGATGTTAAGCAACTTACCAAGGTCACAAAGCCAGTATTATCAGAGATGAGAATTGACCCTCAGGTCTTCCTGACTCTGAGGCCAGTTTTCTATCTATGCTCTCAATAATAGGAAGTACACAGAAAAATAGACAGGAGGTGGGGAAATTAAGAAGCATCGCATTTCATTCAGAATCCATCCATCTCTCATAGCTTCTTAATATTGTGAGATTATCTAAGTCCCAGCTTCCTAAACTGTGGGTCACAACTTAATATGGGGTCTTATACCTGAACGTGGAGTCACGAAATTATGATTTATTATCAGTAAATGTTTGATTTGTATATCAATTTTATAAACCTATATATCCAAGGTCACATGAAAATTTCTTAGGCAAAAAGAGTGAAAAAGTTTGAAGATGGCCCAGCCAAGGAGGAATGATGAATCAAGATAATCAGAAAGGAAGCTATGTTTAGATGTGCATATATTCTTAAAGAATATTTAGAGAAAATACTTACAGCACTATTAAACTAGCCAAGTATGTAATTAAAAAGCCTTGGCAGTTTTGACACTCATGTTAGTCTATTGATTAGGTGTTAATAATTTTTTATTAGAGAGTGAATTACTACAGAGTGGGGACCATGTGGATGAGTAATAGCCCATATGCCAATTTCCTTAGTTCTTTTTGCATAAAGCTGGTGAGGGAAGACAAAACAGAAAAATATATGTGTTTCACACATATATTCCTTCACATGTGTACAACACATATATTCCTTCATGTGTGTAGAACACAGAATTCCCTCACGTGTATAGAACACACATTCCCTAGCATGTGGAGAACACACATTCCCTCACATGTTCTACAGATGGTTAGCAGTTTGATGTAAATCAAAGCCAAGAGTTTTGCACCTGAGGTGAGCCCTATGGTCACATCTTCAGCTTCCTCTTTGACTACTTAAAGACTGTTCATACAGCTGGCAGCTCTGTTTGCACATTTGCACTACTAGTAAAGAGCTTTGTAGCATGTGGAAGAGGATGATTTTATTTATAAATATTAAAAAAAAAAGTTTCTTCTACTTTTCTCTCATCACCTGGCCCCAGGTCATCCCATCAGAAAGGGGTATCTCATCAGGGAGGATACCAGGAAGTGGGAAGAGAAAGCCTCCATGCTTTGTTCCTCATCCCTTCCTTCACAGGATATTTCAGAACCTGTCCATGCTTCTTGACTGCTTATAAGACAGGGAGAGTCACCAATTCTATTTCTTTCAGCAAGATAGAGAACCACTAGGTCCTAAATATGTCCTATTTCTCTATCTTGAAGACCCATGGAACTGCCATCTGTCCTACTCTCTAATCTTGCTTAAGGAATGGTCCTAACTTTGTTCTAACCAGCTTGGTATGATAGAAATGTCTGGATTTATAATAAGAGGAACTTTGTTCGGATTCTGGGTCTGTCACTATCTGAGTTGCTGGAGGGGTCTTTCTTTAGTTGGAGTCCCCTATAACAATAAAAGCACAGGTCCAGAGCCATTTGTTGACTCAGTGCTAAGTTGTGAGTATTTACTAAAGCCCTTGGACTTAAATTCTTACATTGCTTTTTCTGTTATTTTTAGTTCTTTGATTATGAAAGTCTGATTGCTTTGCATTTTGTCCTGCCATTTATGAGCTTTTATGTACATTATCTTCTAAGTATATTTCCTTAGCTTTCAACATATCAATTGAGACTTATGGAACATGGTGATAAAAAGGTTAACAAGTGATTTTTACTTTTGTTGATGACTTTGTTCATTCATTTAACAAATATGTATTAAGCACTTTCTGTGTGCAAATTAGAGGCAGCAAGGTGATTCAGTAAACAGAATGCTGGATCTGAATGGAGTTAGGAAGACCTGACTTAAAAATCTGTCCTTCAACTTGTGTGATTATGAGTAAATTCTGCCTTAATTCATTGGAGAAGGAAATGGTAAACCACCATAGTATCCTTACCATGAAAATTCTCTGGACAACATTGAGATACTATGGATGGACCATAGGGTCATGAAGAATTGGACACGACTGAATAACTGAACAACAACAAATATGCAAGGCAGTGAGCTAGGTATTAATAGTACTATCATGAAAAATGACAGTTTCTGTTCTCCAGGAGGCTACCATCTGCTGGAGAAATGTGGCATATATGTGGTATGATATACAATGTAGAGTTGTAAGAACATAAGAAAATCAAATAATATACTTCATGAAAATGTGAGGAGAGAGCAAGCACTTTTATTTGGGAGAATGAAAGCTCACAGAAGATTAAGGATTTCTTTAGGACTCTTTAATATTCTAGACTTTTTTTTTTTTTGCCAAATACAAAGATTTCCTTTTGCAAGACTCAATTCAGGTGCCAACCCTTCCATGAAGTCTTCCTTGTTCCCCCCAATCTCTCCCCAGGTAGAAGTAACTTACTCCTTTGTCACATTTTTCATAGTACTTTGCCAGGATATCTTCTTTTCATTTACTACATCCTGTCTGATTAAATTAGAGCAGTGGTTCTCAAGCTGGGGTATAAGAACTCTTTTAAAAAAATATTTTGATATTTCTTCTTCAGTGCAATTGGTTTGCTTTGAAATAATGTGCATTTTCTTTTAAACATCTAAAACCATTATTCTGAAAGGGCTTCATTCACAGGCTTTACCAGACTGTCAGAGGACCATGATACAAAAAAGTTTAAAAACCCTATGTCAGAATGATTTGTCTTTATGCTTTATCTTCCTAATAGAGTGTGTGACTCTGACTTCTGACATGATGACCTAGGTTTAATTTCGGAGTGGGAAAGTATTCTCTAACCGTAATCTCAATGGTTTAGGCTCCCCCTCTGTCTCTTTTTTGGAAACATCAACATCTGGGTCTTATTTCTAAAAGCTCTTTCACCTCTTTCCCTCAGGCTACCAAAATCATTAAATAGAGAATTATTTAGGACAATAATGGAGATATAAGACTTCTATATAAGACATTAGCACCAAAGTATTAGAAAATTCCTTATGCTAACTTTTGTTTCTTTCCCTAGAAATTGAACTCATAATCCCCACAAATTCATAGAACCTCTTATTGAAATTCTTGCATCTTGGGTGGAATTAAGGCTTCTGAACTTAGAAAAGTATTACTTTACTTTTAACTTCCATTTTGCCTATTTCCTTAATGGACAGTAGCCTTTCCCTTCTGGAATTCTGTACGTTTCCTTCCTCCACTTGGAATCCTACTTCACTTTGCCCTACACACTTGTCCATCCCCATCATGACATACTTAGTCACTTACCTTTCTGATACTTTTATCATCTTAGAACATCTTGTTTAGTACTTTGTGGTCATGTGTCCTCAGGTTCACAGTCAGTGCTTTGTAGAGTTTTCAAAAGGGGAGAGTTGGCCTGATATCTAACAGTATATATCCATTATATTTTCCCCCACAGATTTAGAAATATAGGTGGCTAAATGTTAATATTTTCAATATTCTTGTTAATGTAATAATAGATATTTAAATAATATTGTTAATATTTTAAATATTAAAGACTTCTCCCCACAATTAAAAAAAAAGTGTTGCTCATACACATTACACTTGGTATATATGTATGGTCTGCAGGCAATATATTCTTTAAAAAAACAACAAAAAATATTTTTTAAGTATTGGTTGTGTGTAAGGCACTGTACTAAGTATTATTTTGAACCAACAAATTAAGTAAGCAGCTTGCTTAACTCTTTCACTGCCACATTGTTCTGGCAATCATAGGATTTCTTAGTTCCCTTGGTATTTATACTTCAATTGCATATTACAGTTAGTGGTCTCCCCATTTCAAGAAGCCACTAAACTCATCTTTCTCAATAGGCTTCACTTCTTCAATAGCAGTTGCTAATATTTATTCAGCACTTTATATTATCCCATTCGATCTTCACAACAACCCTGTGAATTAGATGCTCATTTCTCCCTTTTATAGATGAAAAATTGGGATTAAGTAACTGGCTCAGAGTCAGGCAACTAGTAAATATTCAAGAGAAGATTTGGACTCAGATCTTCCAGCCTTTGTGTCTCCAACTCTATCTATCATTCAGAACTCCTGACTAGATTGCGTTTAAGGTTCCCTTTTAGCTTCAATCTATGATTCTATGGTCCTTGTTCTAAGCATCCACTGGCAACATTTTTAGTGAGTATTAAAAAGTGCAGTACCTTGATCACCATCCACACAAGGATTACAGAAGAAAACATAAAGAATTTATAGCCTTAGAGCCACACACAGCCTATGTATCTGGCTTATCCAAAATATATAGCAAACACCAAAGGCATATGCCATTTTGTACAAAGTGGTATTAAACAGCTCAACAACCCTCTTAGCCATTGGCCTAATTACAGTCTATGGTATTCATTGTGGCAAACCATGCTTAGTATTTCAAACCACTGCATATGGTTCTCAATAAAAAGAAAGCACTCCCCAAACACCCCATGGAGCTTCTCTCACACTGTGAAAAATGGCAGTGTCACTGGATGGTGGTTTTCAGGATTTCATATTAACTATCCCTTTTATAAAAAGATGACTAAAGTTGGGCGGCTCCCTTATAATCTTTAGACAAATGTTTCCACATTCCATGTCAGTATTTCTTTACTACCATGGAATCCATAGGGTCCAGGATTTGCACTTATGCTCATTCTCTATTCTCAGAAATAATCTTTCTATGAAGTTTACTGTACTGGTTGTCTACTCCTTTTTCCTCAATTTCTTCTCCTCCAACATTTGTTTTCCTTCTCAGTAACTTTGAAGGTCCATAAGAACTATTCATATTAGGAAATCCTTCCATTGAAACTCAGAGATTCTCCTTGATACTGAGAGTATTTGATAATTAAGGGCAATTAATAATCCCAAAAGAAAAGAAAATATTTGTGAGGAGAATGGTATGATTAAAATCATGAGTGAAAAAGGTAACTGGAATTAATATTATCCAGTCAGGGCAAATAATTTATTGGAGAAATAAGCCAAGGCAGTAAAGTATAGAAAATGAAAATTTTAACTCCTATGTAAGACATTAGCACCAAAGCAATGGAAAATTCCTCATGGTAAGCTCTGTTTCTTTTCCCAGAAACTGAACTCACAATCCTCACAAATTCATAGAACCTCTTATTGAAATCCCTCCTTGTTGGATGGTAAGAAGGAGACAATGATTGTTGAACTGTTAAATTTAATTTCATTACTCTTTGGGAGAAAGCAATTAGGGAAAACTAAAAAACTTGTCTGATGGTAAATCTGAGAAGAAGGTCAGATCCCTAAACTCTCAAATTTGGAAACTATCAGACTTGATATTACTTATAAGAAACTGCCCAGGAAATCTTCCTTCTATGAATAGAAGGCTAGATTCTGGAACCTAGCAATATCAAAATCCTCCTCTTTTCCAAAGAGAAATGTTAAGTTCATGAGCTATCTTCTAGGACCCAATGGTTATGTACATGGTTGCTACTGCCATGTGGTTTTGCTGTAAATCACCACTAGCTCTTCCAAATAGAATGGAAGAAACTCTCTTCTGCCTCTCTCCTTTCTTTACTATTTTGTTGTTGCTTAGTCATTTTTCAGTTGTGTCTGATTCTTTGTGACACCATTTGAGGTTTTCTTAGCAAAGATATTGGAGTAGTTTGAAAGATATTGGAGTAGTTTGCCATTTCCTTTTCCAAACCAAGGCAAACCAAGGTAAACCAAGGCAAACAGGGTTAAGTGCCTGTAAACACAGCTAGTAAGAGTGTGAGACTACATTTGAAGTCAGGTCTTTCTGACTGTAGGCTTGGCATTCTATCCACTGTACTATCTAGCTGCTACAAACTATTATTTGAATATATCAGTTATGCAGTGTGCTATGGTACACTGAAACATGTTCTAGATTTGTAGTCTGAAGATCTGGGTGGAAATCTTCACTCTGACCCATTAACTGTGAATCTTTGAGCAAGCCATTTAATCTCTAAATCTCTCTTTCCTTATTTGTAAAGTAGGGATAATATCAATTGAAGTAAACACTCTCAGAGTACCATTGTGAAGGAAACATTTTGTAAAGCTATAGAAATGTGAATTATCGTAATGATGTTAAATCTTCTCTCTGAAATTGTGCTTTTTTATTGGTAAAATGAAAGGTTACTCAATGACCCTTCATATTCCTTCTAGTTGTAGATGCAATGATTTACTGATCTTTAAGAGAAATATCTCTGTTTTCTGATGTCCTGTTGCTAATGAATTTTATTAATTCATTTATATTCTGTAAGTCAAGATAAGCCAACAGGCATTCATTAAACATTTACTATGTGTCAGGCATTGTACCAAGTACTAAGCATACAAAGAAAAGAAAAAAAAAAATGCTTCCTTCTCTTAAGAAGTTCACATTCTAATGGAGAAGAGAACCAGCAAGCAAGTCTCTATATAGAAGAGAAATATAGGATCAATTGGACATAATCTCAGTATTGAGGAGTACTGAGAAAGGACTGGAGTACAAAGCCCTCAAAGCTAGAGGGTGGGCGCAAAGAAGGAGAACCCTTCACACATGAGGGAAAGCCACTGAAAAGGAATGAAGTTGGGAGACATAGCACAGTGATCGAGATACTGCAATGGGGTCTGTTTCTCTGGATCAAAGATTACATGAAGATGGGTAAAGTATGAGAAGACTAGAAAGAGAGGAAGGGGCTGAATTACTATTAAAATTCAAGAATGGGGTTAATTTCTCTCTAGCTATTTGTTTTCCTACCTGTCTTTGCTATCTCTCCCATGTGCATACAATGAAAATTACAAAATTTGCCATGAAGAATCTTTGATGGAAAAGAAGACTTTGACTTTCTTTACAGAAACTTCATTTCCTCTGATCACTGAGTTGAGGTCCAAAGGTTTCTAGAAAGACAAGATGGGTTTTTTTGACAGTGTCTCTTAAGTGGAGAAAACAACTGCCTTCCCATTGGTTGTTTCCAGAGACTTCAGAATCCTAGAAATTGAAGGATCACTGAGCCAACATTAGGATTTAAAAACCCACCTGCATTCTTTTGGTCCTATTCCAGCAAATGACTTAGCTTCTCCCCTTTGTGCCCCAGTTGGCTGACTCATGCAGAGATGGAGATGTTTTCCTGTTCCGTTATTCTATGTCCCAGCTTTCTAACTAGAATCCTCTCTTTATAATTAGCATTAAACTGTTCTTTGCTTTCTTCTCATGTCAGTGGAGTGAGTGATCATGGTTGAGCCACTTTCTAATAGATTGTGAGGTGAGATACCTACATAAAGACCCTGTCTTCTGGGTCTGATGTGGAGAGAATTGAGTCAAAAGGAAATGTTTCTGTGGCTTTCTATATGACTAAAAGGCAGCAAGCATGTTGTTTGCTGGAGCAGCTGATTAAGAAGAGAAACAGGCTGGTGTTAGAATGGCAATAGGTCCGAGTGGAAGTATGGCAACTAGAGCTGAGTCATATCTTGAGAGGAAGCCTATCTTAACTGGGTGTTTTGTTCTCTGGTAAAAGCCCTTACTAACTTCTTCCAAGACTGAGACTGACTAGAGAAATTAGAGCTCCAGGAATAGGGTTTTTTGTGTTTTTTTTTTTTTTTTTTTTTTTGTCATTAACTCTTCTTGTAGTTAAAAGTTTGAATATTATAACTTATGAGGAGCTTAAACTCTCTCCCTTGTAGTATGGTATAGTTAAAAGTTTGAATATTATTACTTATGAAGAGCTTAAACTCTCTCCCTTATAGTATGGTTGATGTTTGGATGAAGGATATTCATGGGGATACAAAGCCAGGCTTTGGAGACCTTTGATTACTGAGACTGTATTGGACTATCAAGTTCTGTTCTGTAGTGAAAAGACCATATCTCTGAAATCACAGGATCTGGGTTCAAATCCTGTCTCTGTTACTTTCTACCCATGTAACTTTGCCAAGTCACTCAGACTCCCTGATTCTCAGTTTCCTTATCTATAAAATGAAGGTTAGTTTAGTTGACTTTTGAGTTAGTTAACTTCCCTTCTAGCTTCTAGATTTTAAATAGTCTCTTCAAAAGCCTTGGCACTCCTAGTATGGAAGAACTCCCATATAGTGGAAAATGTATTGAATTTAGACCATTAAATGTGGAGTTATTTTTAGATCTGAGTTTGAAACTCCTAGCTCTTCTGTTTATTTCCTAAGAATTTTGGCAAGGCACCTCATATGTCTGTGCCTCAGTTTGCTCATTTTTAAAATGAAGGAGTTGGATCAGATGTCCTATAAGGCACTTCCATGTTCAAAATATATTGACTTGTGCAAATCACAGGAGTTATTTAGATATGAAAGCCAAGTGACAAGGAAATGATACTGAAGAGTGCCTGTGTTTCCATGATTTCCCCTGGGAGACTTCAGAGTATCAGGAAAACAGATGGCTTTAGTATCTACACCAGAGCTCATCATCATGCAAGAAGATAGGGTTTGCTTATGTCTGGGGTGGGAGTAATGGGGCACAGGACTTCTGTGGGTCTATGACAACTGTGTCAAAGTGACCTTATGGTTAGTTACATTTAGCTTAGATAATATTAATAAAGCAGATCTAGTTTTATGAATGCACAAGAGCAGCCACAAAAGAAAAGATGAAGATCAAGTTATATCCCCCTTAACTGATGGAAAAAGGACTTGGCATAGTTCAGAGGGCATAGGGTATGAACTGGTTCAAATTCTGCCTACTGTTTGTGGGAAAGTCACTTAACCTGCATGAGACTCAGTGTCCTCATCCTTAAAGGGAGACCTTCTCTCCCACCCCCCATCACTGAATATTCAAGGAGAGGAGTATATAACTTCTATGTATGTTTGTGAGTGGCTTACTCCAAAATAAATGAAGCATTTCTCTTGTTTTTACATGGGGAGAAACCTGAATTCACTTGTGTTTAGATTTTTTTAGATATTCCTATTTAACCACTTTTAAGATATTTCCATTATTGTTTTTTTCTTTTTAAATTTATCTACACTTTATTAGCACTGATAAAACTTGTTCTTTACTCTATACCAGAAAGATTGCTGGATGGGAAACCTTCTGCATTGCTTGCCTTCCATTTACTTTTTTAGACAAATTAACCTCAACAAAAGATATCAGTTCTAGGGGAAAAAAAGATGAAGATCAAGTTATTTCCCCCTTAATTGATGGAAAAAGGACTTGGCATAGTTCAAAGGGCACAGGGTGAACTGATTCAAATTCTGCCTACTGTTTGTGGGAAAGTCACTTAACCTCCATGAGACTCAGTGTCCTCATCCTTAAAATATAGACAGGTAAACTACATGGTCTTTGAGTTCATTTCAAGCTCCACTTCTGTGATGCTATGATCCTTACAATCCATGTTGCCTTTCATGCCTACAGCCCACTAAACCATTCACAATTTGAGTATCATCTCGTGACTATTCAGAAGAGTTTCAAAGTAGTAAGTGGGTTAATTATCTAGAAATGCCTGTATATTCCTCCTTCTGACAGGCAGAAAGTATACATCTTACAAAATAAATGTTCCTCAGTGTGCCTCATTTTCACTGTTTCTAATGGCGGTTAAACAAACCAGACCACAGGGAAAAGAACTGGTAATGATTGATTACTTAAATGAACTGGTATATGATTGATCACTTTCTGAATAAAGTCAGATATTAATTTCAGCTGCTCAAATCAATAATATCAACAAAATAACCGATGTTTTCTTTTTTATTTCAAGACAGTTGTATGTGTCTGAGCACCAGCAAAAAGAAGGAACTCTGGTTAATAATCTAGGTTTTCTGATTGTGATTACTGGGCTGTCTCAACTATGTAAGCCAACCAACTTCTGAAGGAACAAGAGGCCATATCAGACTAATTTAGAGATTAGTCTGTGTCAGCCAGCCTTGCTGGGGGTTTGTCCCTGAGCTATATGGGTAAGGCCAGGAAGTTTTTGCCCTTATTGAGGTTTCCTAAATTCAGGGACTAGGGATTGTACTTTTACTGCTTTCTCTTCCAATATAAAGACCACTGTGGTAAATCATTCTACTTTTCTCCATCAGTGAAAGATGGACTTTTTTATGACTTTTCTATAGAGGACTGGTTATGGGATGCATTTACATGAAGGAAAAGACTTTCAAATATATGGTTTAGCTTTAAACAAATCACCTCCTTTATATAATTCCACCCCTGTTTTGACAGCCCTGTTCAGTGCTTGCCTGCCATCTCTTCTTAAATAGTCAAATTGAGTTCAACAAAAGCCATCAACTCAAGGATAAAAAGATGAAGGTGGAGCTATCCCCTTCTCCCCTCCCTTCTCTAAAAAAATCTCAGCTTTAAGTGCCTTCTCTTTATTGAGGCCTTTCCTGATGACTTCACTTGTCAGTGACCTTCTCTTCCACTCCCCATCACTGAATATTCAAGGAGAGGAGTATATATCTTCTATTTATGTTTGTGAGAAAAATTAATAACCAATTGTTATTATATATTACTTATATGATATACATTATATAATATTATATATTATAATTATTATGGATTCAGATTTTTCTCCCCTCTTTCTTTATTGAGGCTCAGCTCCTTAGAAGGACAGTCTCTGAAGGACATGATTGATTGAGATTACCCCTAATCCTCCGGGTACATGCTGTTCAGTCTTGGGCCTAACCCCACCCAACTAGGAGATTTTACTTTTGTTTAGTGTGTAAACAAAATCCAGTCTATATGGGTGCTTATCCTGAGGAAAAAAGGCCCTGTAATTCTTCACTAGAGTTTAGATTGGCCCAGCATATGAATGAGAAAACTAACCAGAATGTTTTGGAAGGATATTCTTAGCAGGAGGAACTGAAGACTTCTATCCTTCCTCCTCATGAAATGTTCGCCAATCAAGGTTTATTTTCAATTGTCAAGGGAATTCCCTTTCAAGAATTAGTTAAAGCTTTTAGGCTTTCCATGTCTTTTGTCTTTGGTTGCTGAGAAAACCCACTGATCATCAATTTATTGATTAGCTAGTCTAATTAATATATTTACTCAGAAACTCTGTCTCTCAGGGTTTTTCAATCATCACATTTGAATATACTATCTCTGCCTAGGTACAGGAGTTCTTGACTATTTTTGTTCAGTGGTATGCTTTGGCAGTTTGGGGAAACTTGTGTATTTCTTCTCAAATATGGTTTTTTAAACAGTTGAAGGGAAAAAACCTTAACTAGATTAAAGATGCTTCACCTGGTAAAATGTGAATTCCTCAAAGAGCAAGATCCCTTTCTTTTCTGTCTCTATATTCTTACCACACAGCACAATGTCAATGTGCTAGACGTCTTCCTTACTTCCTATTGATATCATCACCAGAGCACATGGACCACCTGTTATATATTGCCCTCACCCTATGACTAGATACCTTCCTTCTCACTCATCCCTTTCTTTGCTCATGTTCTATATTCTGATTTTCTTTTGTAACTCCTTATTTGTAAAATATAGTTCATCTGGTCTATAATATAATAATGATATATTATTATTATATAAATTGTATATTATTATACAAATAATATAAATAGAGCAAAATTCTGAGTTGTAATATTCTTTGGATAGAACACCAGTTGCTATTTAGTCTTTGAGTCTCAACTATTTAGAATCAGGGCCTTAGAATGATTGTGCAAAGAGAACTACTTATAGAATGGGGATGCTTTGGGGTAAGACAACATGGAAAAGATTTCTTTTCCCAATAATGTTAGTTAGTGATAACACTCATTAGCAGAATTCCTTGTTTTCCTTAAAATCAATCACCAGGTGAACATCGGGATTCATGAGATTTATCCTTTTTTTTTTTTGCCCGAGATAACAGGTGTTTTTCAATTGTCAATGAGAGATATATACTATCAGGCAAGAACGTGGCAATTTTAAGTGATATAATCTAATTTCTCCAAGCTGGAAATTCTTTTTGTAAGCTAGGGTGCCCTAAAGGTTTGACAACTGTCCATTATCTTGAGAGTCTTCTTTCTGGCACTCATCTGTATAACCACTGAGCATGTATATACAAAGATTTAATGAATCATAGACATATGATTCCTTAATGGAAAAAAATAGAGCTGTTGTACAGAGTACACTTTTTCCCATAAAGAATACAACACTGGGAAATGTGAACATGTGGAAACACCCCACAAAAATGCAATGAATTAGCCCATATTCTCTCTAATGTTCAGTACAGGAAAGATTTAAAAGGTAATGAAACAAAACAAAACAAAACAAAATCACTCAGGTTCTTAATATTGACAATATAACTCAGTTTGATTTTTTTTAGCAATAAATACATATACACATTATATATTATACATACATACATACACATATGCACACATATTGCTGAATAACCAGCATTCAATAACCAGAATTCAGTTACTTTGTGGAGCCTCTTTGGGGAGTTTTAGAATCCATTTTAGTGCAGTTTTCATATGTACCCAAATTTTCCATTTCAGGTTAGCTTTCAAAACTACTTTATTAAAATCAAAGGCAGCAAATTGAGTTACTGAAAAAAAATGTCGCTATTATTATAAAGTAAGTGAGGATTAGTATTTTGGCAGTGTATTGTATAGCTACAATCAAAGAATAAAGCTTATGGAAACTAAATGGAGCCAAATTCACTGGGAAGGTGGAGTTGCTAGAGTGTTGTAATTAAAAATGGGAAGGGAGAAATCAATATACAGTGGAAAGAACACCAACTGCAACTAGGGGCCCTGGTTCAAATCCCACTTTGACAACTACCTGTGTTACATTGGGTAAGCCATTGAATTTCCCTAAACACCTGTTTTCTTATCCTTAAGAAAAAGAGATTGTGCTTTATGACAACTCCTTTGCTCTTCTATTTTACCTCTGTGACCCTCAGCACTTACCCTTTCCTGAACCTATTTCTTCATCTACAAAATGGGGATAATAATTAATAATAATATGTATCGTTAGGTGATCATATGCATTATAGTCTTAAAGTAGATAATGTGCTTTGCCAAGAGGCTAGCACTACATTCTGGGTCATCACAAATCAACCTGACCTATGTCTTGCCAATGAGGAGAGATGGAGGCTGATGACTTTGCACAGTCCTATCTCACTTAAATTCAATTCACTTGCAAGTCAAAACATCACCTTCCTGATGTTATTGGTCTTCTTCAAGCACAAAGGACAAAACAACTTCAAATATCTTTATGATAATTTTATGGTGATCTCAAATGAGATAATATTTGACACAGTACCTGGCACATAGTAAGTACTTAATAAATGTTTTGTTTTTTTTTTTTTTTCCCTTTCTTCTTTCCTTCCATGGGTAGCTTCAAGTCCCAGACATTTTTAAGGTTTAGTCTAGTGTTATCTTTTTTTTTCCCATGAAATTTTGCCTGGACTCATAGTCAGAAAAGAACTTTTCTCAGAACTCTACTAGCTCTTTGTAGTCTTTTAATCCGATTTTTAAAATTTTATTGATACCTTTGTTGTTACATCACAGTGATTCCAGTGATTATCTCTGACAATATATACAACATATATATGTGTACTTTTAAAAAATTTGCATTCTTTGTGCATTTTGTATTCTTTTTAATGCAATTATATTGCATTGAGTTTGTTATTATTTTAGCATGCCTTTACCTTTACTAGACTATAAACTCATTGTGGGCAGGAACTATGATTTATTTTCTAACTTTCCCACTACTTATTGCATATAGTTGGGTGACTAAAAATGTTTGAATTTTAAACTATTTTGAAATTCAAAGCAATGAATATTGCTTTGCTTATTGAATACCATCTCTCTGGGCTGGAGGGCAAGAGTTGAAAAAGTACAAAGGTAAAAGAAAAAGATTTAGTTTACATCTTTCAGCAGCTTATAATGACCTTTATCCTTTGCATATAAGTTTCTAATTCTTTCTAACAAAACATAATGTTATTCCTCAGTAGACCATAGAAATTTGGTTTCATTGTGCATTATCTTCTAGGTTTTAAAACTATATATATATATATATATATATATATATATATATATATATATATATATTTGTTTGAGTTTTAAAATAGAGCTATTGTGAACACTTTCTCAAAAGAAAAAGGGAGAATGTTTCTTAGAATCTGGGATCTTTGTAAGCAAAGTTAAAGACAGAATTAGGAAGAGGAACTTCCTCTGAGCATTCTCCCAGAAAACTAAAGAATTGAACACAAACATGAATTGGTCATTAGAATGCATTTCAAGAAATTGATCGAAAGTGTATTGTACCCTATGTACCATATCTTGTACACTGAATGTAGCCAGACCATTGCAATCCCCCAGCAAGCCATTCGCCAACCAGATGTACAGGAAACTGAGAATCAAAGGAACCAATGTGGTCACAAGTAACCAACACATTGTGAAGCCAGGAGAACATCAGCCCTTCAAACACAGCCTTCACCACCAAGGCGAGACACTAAAGAGTGAACAGTAAAACAGATTGCATGAACCCAAAAGAGTTTCCGTTAATTGAGTAACTATCTGACTGTTTCTGAGAACTGGGAACATATGTCAAAGCCAAAAGAGAAAATAGTCTGGACTTAGGTCTCTCATAAAATATTCCATTTAAGTCAATGTAATCAGGGAAATAAGCTGATTTTAGGGGGAGGGGTACTTCCCTCTTGCTTATATTTTCAGCAACAGAATATGGGAATTTTTTTTCCATGTTAAATCTCAACCAAACTTTCTACTTTTCTGATATTTCATTCTCTTTGATTTCTCTTCTAGAAGAAATGAATAGAGTGAAAGAAGACATTGATAAAGTCAGGAAATGAACTCAAAAAAGTAGAGAAGTTATAGGTAATGAGGATTGTTCCTTTCTGATATTTAAAAATTTTACATGATAAAACAAACTGGGCCAAGGTAGATAGGATTAAATGACATAGATAGAAATTCTGATTGATACCACCTAATACCAAGACAAGTCAAGACTAAGACTAATGAATTGGTTCTGAAAAATACCAGGATTTGAATCAGTTTGGGAGAGCAGAACCATACTTTTTAAATCTGGGATATGTAATTTGTTGCTTTTTCAGTTGCATAAAATTTATGATTAGAGTTTTTTAGTTAGAGACATGAAAGAAAAAAGGATTTGTGATCCTATGACAGTCCTGATAGGATAGCTTCAGATCATGTAGATCTACCAATTTATGTCTGAACCCTTGGGGAAGCATTGACTTTTCTTGAAACCTCCTAGACTATAAAATTTATATGAGGTACTATGGCACAATGGGCAGAGGCACTGGATTAGGACTCAAAAGATCTGCACTCAAATTTTGACTCTGCTTCTTATTACTACATTTATTACTGATGCTATCCTTAGACAACTCACTTAATTTTTTTAGCCTCATTATTCTTCCTCTGGAAAATGGGTATAATTATGGTTTCTCATCCCTTTTGCAACATTAATAGGAACTCAATGTAAGTAAAATATTTTGTGAACTTTAAATTTAATGAAATAATATATGTAAAGTATAAAGCACATAGTTAACTTTAAAAATCAAATATGTGCATATAAGTACATATATAACTATACACATACATATATATGTACACATACACACACACATATATGTATATGGTGACTTTCCCCATCATGGTTTCAATATATTGCAGAACAATATAAGAAATTCATTGGAATTGGGGAGTTTTCCAGAAGCTGCAGACAACACACTGAAGTCAGAAGATGACACAGAAAAAATTTAGAAACTCAGAAATGCATAAAATATGTTATAGTATTAAATGATATCAACATATTTTATCTTTTAAGCTACTGCAAACACTCCATAAATGAAAAAGAAAAAAAAATTAGACTTCTCTGGTACAAAGGGAGGACCAAACAGGTATTTTGCTAGGATTTTGCAGATCCTGGGGGTGTTGTACTCCTTACCCTAATGATGTGAAAAAGATATATTTGTATGTAGGTAGGAATTTCTTTGGTTTAGGGTACTGCCTCTACTTATAGATATTAACATTTTCACTATAATTTAATCTTTGAGAGTTGTCTAGAACATTGAAATTAAGTGACATGTTTAGAATCACGTAACTTGTATTTGTCAGAGGCAAAGAGATATATGTTATGAATACATATTGGTTGATTGTTGCCCTTTCCCAAAGAGGACCAAAATAACATCACTGTTAGAATTGTGTTACAGTGTGTCTGGCTGATCAGATACAAAGAGTTACTATGAACATTTGGTGTGGCTTCTCTAACTTTGCTCATCTCACATTTCTTGGGGGTTAATTCAATTCTTCTTTGCTTATAGAACACAGTACCTTTTCTGATGAGGACATGCCTTGCTGGATAGTTTTGTGCCAGTGTCTCCCATGTCATACAATCTATCCTAGAGTTCTTAAGAAAGACTTTAAGAGTGTTCTTGTATCATTTTTTCTGACCACATGTGTATACATATACAAATATAGGTGTGTGTGTATATATATATATAGATAAATAGATAGATAGATGTATTAGATAAGTATGTATATATCTGAACATGCGGACAGATACATATATATACATATATATTGCAGTATAAATATTGTGAATCTATATAGAATATAGTCTATATTCTCTATATAGACACTTACCACTACAAGTTCTATAAGTATAGAAATTCCCTGTTCTCATAGAGACTGATAACCTATCTGCAGCATATAGTGTTAGAGTGGTGTATAAACCAATGAGAGCTGTCAAGGTCACTCATTTAATATGTGACAAGAAAGACTTGAACCCAGGTCTTTCTTCCAAAGTCAACTCTATCTATTGTTATATTCTTGAAAAGCTCCATATAAATGTATATGTCATAGGTTCAAAGGTCTAGAGCTGTAAGGGACCATGAAAATAATCTACTCCATGACCCTAATTTTACAAATGAATAGATTAAGACCTACAAAGGTTAAGGGACATGACAAAAGTCACATATGTTCTAAGGGACAGACACGAGAGTGAACTCAGATTTTATGACTCCAAGTTATTAAGTCTCTCCTACACTAAAAGGGAACTAACACCTGCTCCCACAGTGCTCTGCTGTTGTATATTTCCACTGTTACCTGGCTTTTTGTTTCTGACCTATTCTTATTCTCCTATTTATGATCCTACCTTTATTCTACTAGGCTTTGTTGCCTATATATTAGGCTTGCCCATCTAGTTCTTCCACTCCTAGTTTATTTATATTACAGCCATTTTTTTAACCTATTCTTGAGGTCTGAAACTTTTGTCCTTTTATATCCTCTAACCCTTCACTACTTCACTTAGATTTCTTGCCTTAAGATTTGAGTAAATGGAATTGTGGACACCAAATTCTCTTTCCTACTCTTCTTCCCCCCTTACCCCCTCCCCCAATATCCTTACCTTCAAGTAACAAATTTGTGCCCACCCTACCAGGCTGCTACTGCCCTCTGCTGGCTCTAATGATTCTTGTGGGTTTTTAGGATTACAGCCAATTTTCTTTAAGTTAGTTTAGTTAACAGCCAAGTAGTTTAACTACTTGAATTAGGGACACTAGATTGATTGAAGGGTACCATATCTTGGTGCTAGCCCTACATCATACAGTTTGACTCATTGGCTTAAGCCCCTTGTCAATTCATCCCTTGGGTGATGCTCTCCTTTTCATAGGGGTCACTTAAAAGGATTTTATATATTAGATATAACTATATAATTTATACCATAGATAATATGTAAAATGAAGTTAATCATGCACAAAGTCTGAAAATGCTATGAATGACTTCCTGGAAACATCTGTATCAGTGAAAGGATTTAGTTTTCTGGTAATCCACTCTTTAGAAGGGCGAAGGTCCAGCTACATATTTGGACTTTGGAAAGTGGAAATAAAGCTTTGTGAAATTTCCTAATATTTGTTTAACCAGATCTGTTTCAGAGTTTCAGGCCTTCTCCTTGAACTGGGTTTGATTTTCATGTATCTGCACTTTATATAGGTGACAGGGTAGATGTCTGTGTTTGGTCACATATATAAAATGAAATCTTGGACCTATATTTAATAGATAATAATTAGGAAAGATTTGACAGGTCATTTAATCCATATCCTTACTGGACTTGGGAGTTTAACTGGCTTGTTCACAGTCACACAAAGTGTCACAGCTGAAATTTGAACTCAAGTCTAATGTCTTTTTAATCCAAATGAAATTATGCCATTTAAAAAATTCATAACAAGTTAGGGAAAGGATGGAAATGTTAAGGAGTTTTTGTGATTAAAAAAATGTTCTATGATCTCTTTTCTTTTGAAGCATGAAAGGAGAATTTCTTTTAATGTTTGATCTTTAACCTTTCTAATAAAAGATTTCAGTTCCAAGAGCCTTTGAAAGTCCCAATATTTTAACTCTTGGTTTGAGAGAATGGGATGAGATTAGTGTAAAGTAGATTGTCCTAATGTTTAAGGCTACTTTCTCACTTTTAAAGCAACTCACTAATAGCCTATTATTTCTTGATAATGACCTCAAAGTAGAATTTGGAACTTCTGTAAATACTCTTCACTGATATTTTCACTGTAGTAGTAACTGATTGAAGAAAGGCAAATGGGTTAGTGCTCAGCAAGTTTAACATATTTATTCTGATTATTTGTTAACGTCTCTGAAATACTAAGCAAATTGAAGGAACCTTAAAACGTACAGGTTTGATGGTATCAAAGAACATAGAATAATGCTAATGATCTCCCAGTGAGTATAGTAAAGTGCTGAGAAAGGCACAAAGATACTTCATTTCCTGATTCTAGAGAGATTTCATGCTAAACTGTCCACATTGACTTTTAGCATCTAACTCTCATGTGTGGCTGAGAAATTGCTGATAAAATGGAAAGTACCAGCTGGCTGGAAACCGTCAAGAGAATGACATGAGAGAATTTGTCAGCAGACAAGTATTTTCCCTCCATGTACGTGCCCACAGAAATATTTGAGAGGTATTGGGATATAAGGGGAAAAAACTCTGGATCAAGTAACAAATTTAAAAGCCTTCTAGTACTAGGTAGCTAGATCATCTCTGGCAAATTCTTAGAGGCCCAGTTTTCTCATTAGTAAAAATAGTGACAGTTGATTGTTGTGGAGATCAAATGACCTATTGTTTGTAAAGTGCTATCTAAAGGCAAGCAATTATCATATCAACCAACAGAACTAGCTTCTTAATCTTCTTTGAATCATGGACTCCTTTGATGTCTAAATGAAGTCTATGAATTCTTTTGCTGCCTACATTCAAAATAAAAAGAATTGTTAAATTCCAGAGTTTAGTGGAAATAAAGATGCAATTTTTTATCTTGCAAATTTAATTCAATCCAAATAAATGGAGCCTCCTGAAATCTAATCCCATATCTACACCAGGTTTTTCTGTCTCAAAGACCTGCATTCTATTCACAAAGAGAAACCGTGGGTAGGGAAAGATCACAAAAGTCTTCTGTTTTTGTCTGTCTCTCTCAGTCTCTCTGTCTCTGTGTGTGTGTCTCTCTGTCTCTCTATCTCTCTGTGTCTCTCTCTGTTTCTCTCCCTGTCTCTGTCTGTCTCTTTCTTTTTCCCTTCTCTTTTTCTCCTTCTCTCCCTCCTTCTCCTGTTCCTCTCTCCCTCTCCATTCACTAGGAGTGGGACAATCTATATAATCATGTATCTATATAGGTCCAAATGATCCCAGGAGAGATAATCTGATTATATATTGTTCACAAGAATAATAGTTGTACATCTTCTTTCTTTAAGGATTCCATTCTCATTTTAAAGGAGTATATTTTAAAATCAATTTTTGTGTTTTTATTGAGATAGAAAATTTCCCCAAAGTTCCAGTGCTTGCTAGTCCTCCAGAAAGTTCTCATTAAATCTTTTTATCAAACAAAATTCTATCTTTATTAATTGTTATTCAACTTACCAACCATAGTATTGAATATTGCCTACTTATTTCCTAGAAGATTCCAAATTATAAGTTGGGAAATGACGGGTAGGCAACAAACATTTATTAAGCACTTACTGTGTGCCAGGTACTATAACCAGAAGCAAAAAAAAAAAAAAAAAAAAAAAAAAAGACAGTTGAAACAAAAGGGAGATCAGTTATTGCCCCAGAAACCTTTCTGGAGAGAATTGTCTTTAACTGGTGAAGAAATACAGGCGATTCCTTTAATATGCCAGATTTTCTAAGCATAAAGTCAGAAAAAAAAAACCCACCACAGAGTTCACAGTTCAGAAAGAGATTCTCCATGACTGCTTATGGAAAGAATCCCTATACTTTCTGCCATCAAAAGTAAAGAAATTGATATTATAGAATGGCCTCAGTTTGGGGATAGACAGAATGAGTGAAAACAAAAAGTACATTGAACAATCTGTCTTAAAAGACTGTTAATATCCTACCAAGGTAAGAATTGCTATAACTGCTTGTCTAACCTGAAAATTTTCATAAAAGGACAACAAAGAAGCTCCTTTCAAGATTATTTTTATATGCAGGTATTTAATAGTTGTCTTTCATTAACTGAGGACTTTGAGAATTAATCAGGATAGAGCATTATATTGAAAATGAAAGGAGTTTTGTCATAATATTTTGGAGATACTAAGTTTCCTAGGGCTATGGCCCAGTTATCAGGCTGTGTCCTGAGTTTGGCATAACAATAATCCTTTGCACCCTGAAATGATCTCATCCTCTAAAGTGTCATTAAGGAATTTAGCTCCTCTCATTTCCCAAAGCCATCCATCACTTGTTCACAATCCCTGTTCCTTGTTACTGACAGGTACTGCACTCCTGTTCCTGTCACAGAACTCTGGTTCTATGCCCTGCAGAGTAGCAGGGCCAACCCATAAGATTTGAGACAATAACTGTTCCCACAGGACCCAGGAACACAGAAAAGTTCCCAGGAACTGGGAACAGAGAATGCAGGAACACAGAAAACATGTGTTTTTCTGAACATCACCACTTCAAATGTTCACATGGATTCTTTGTGCCTGACCTGTGATAGAGCTTTCTGAGCTTATGCTGATCTGATCAGCTACAATCAAACACACTGGACCCGGACCTCTACATAGTGATACCATTTTGATACTCTTCAAATGCAAAGAATAATAACCAAAAACAGCCAGACCAAGTTTCTGAACAAATATTCTCCTCCATCCCTTATTTAGTGAGCCAGTCTTTGTAAGAAATATTTTTTAAAAGAGAAAAAGAACTTGAGCAAAACTGATGAAATCAATGATCATATCTGCCATTATATATATATATATATTATGACATAATATATATATATAATGTCCCAAAAGTCTCAATGCAGATAAGTCTGTTTCTGCAGTATTAAAACTTCATTTTTCCTATGGCAATGATTTCTAAAGGGAGTATTTCAAAATATTAATTCAAGGCATTTTATTCAACAAGTGTAATTGTAATTTACCTTATACAGAGAAAATCTCTCCAGTTGGGTTAGCATTGTACAATTTGCTGGGGTGGAGGTGGAGGTGAGAGGGGGTGCAAAAGAAGAATAAAATATATCAACCCCTCAAGGAGTCTATAATCTAGGTGATAAGATAAGGCATTGCGTTGATTAGATAGTGACTAAAAACTAAATCATTGGGCAATAATGATAATATTGTATATCAAAGAATTTCCTCTTCACCTTTGCCGTCTATAATTCTGGCCTCACTTCACAGTTCAAAGACCATTTCCTACAGGAAGCTCCTATCCTGATCTTCCCAATTGCTAGCACTCTCCAATGCTGGATACATTTAAAAAATTTTTGATATTCTACGAATAGGTTGTTTCCTCCCAATAGAGTATAAGCTCCTTGAAGGCAGGGACGATTTCATTTTTTTTCTTTTTATTCCTAGCACATGGCACAAAAGCAGACACTTAAAAAGTATTTGTAAAATTTGAATTAAGTTGAATCTAAGTGACACTTTGTCATCATGAAAACAGAAGTATAATTGAATCTTGAAGATGATGGTCCCCAGTTAGAGTCCTGAATTGGCCACTACTTAACTATGTCTTTTTTGGAAGGTATCTTAGATTCCCAGTTTCCTTGTCTGAGGAAGTTAAAACAGTAAGCCTTTAAAATGTCCAAACCTAGGATCTTTAGGTGATCCTAAGATCCTTGTAGATCCTTCTAAATCTAGATCTCTGACCTAATAAATGAAGAAAACAATGCTTAAATAATTTAGTCATGTCTTATATTCCACGGCATGTTAATTGCAATTGGCTATCTAGGATAGCAGTACTGAACAATCACCTTTGACCTCATTAGCGTCCCATTCTAATCAAATGAGCTAATAGGCCCAGAAAGGCCAAATGTTAACACTCTACATAGATGCGTGTGATATGCATGCACACACAAAGAATGCATATAATACATGTGGCTATATGGTGTATGGATAATAGAACTCATTTTACTAAGTTTACAAGCCTATAAAAACTCATGGGTTAGAAGTTTTGAATCAAACCCAGATTTTCTGGTGTTTGAGTTCATTTTCTCTTGGCAAACAAGTCTTCCTGTTGTTAAGAGGAAAGCCTTTAAAAAGATTATTTAAAAGCTCAACTGGTTTCTTGAACATCAGCTAACTCTTACTATGAAGGATTTTAATGGTACGAGTGTAAATGAATTAAAAACACATGGATTAATATCCCTTTAAAATCCTCATGGTTTTAAAAATTAACAGGAGACATTTGGAGAAATCACATTTAAGATTCTAGGAATTCTGAAGGTTGAACATTTTAAGATTTCCCCTTGATTTCTCTATATGTGACTCTGTTAACCCATGAGAAATAAATGTAGAATATATAATGGGGGGAGGAAGAATCTCTTCTTGTGTTTATTGATATTTCTAGAGAGTGAAATATTCCCAGTAAACAAAATCCTCAGTGAAGTTAATAAATGGACCTGCTCAGTAGGGAAGTAGACTGTTTTGAAAGGTAAACACTACTTCACTGGAGGGTTTTCATTTGGAGATTGCATGATCCTTTCTCAATGATGTTCTTGAAAGGATTTCTATTTGAGCATAAATAAGAATGAAGTAGACCTAGAGACATAGATTTTAGTATCTTGGAAAGATACTGTGGAGGACCTGGTTCAAATCCAGTCTCTAATGTTTACTATTTGTGAGACCTTGGATAAATCACAATCTTAAAATATCATTGTTATTGTCAATTGTTTTTAAGTCATGTCCATTCTTTGTGGCCCCATTTTGAGTTTTCTTAGCAGAAGTACTACAGTGATCTGCCATTTCCTTCTCCAGCTCATCTTATCCATACAGAAATTGAGGCAAACAGTATTAAGTGATTTGTCCAATGGTTTCACACTTAATGGGTGTCTGAGACCAGATTTGAACTCAGAAAGATGAATCTTTCTGAATCCAGGGCTTGTACTCTATCCACTGTACCACCTAATATTCTCATCTGTAAAATGAAGGGATTGGACAAGATAGATAGTATTATAGGTCCTCTCCAATTCTGTATTTTTGGATCTTTCCAACCCTATGAATCTAGGATTGCATAAATGCATACCATGAGATCATTCTAGTTTCACTATACACTGGTAATTTGACTTTGAGCAAATCACTTCAACTTTCTCTGCCTCTGTTTCTTCATTTGTACAATGTAGGGGCTGGATTAGGCATCTTTTGAGTTTTCTTCTATTTTAATCAACTAATAATTTAATTTAATTATTCTTCTAGGAAGTAGCAATTTCCCCCCTTTGTATACACATACAATAACTGCTTAATAGATGCTTCTTGAATCAAACATATTATTTGACTAAGATGGCTGCTGCCAGAGAGGGAATAGGTTTCTGATCCAGCTTGGTATAATGGAAAAAATACTCACTTGAATAAAAGGAACCAATTTCAAATCTACCTTTTTATATTTACAGTATTACCCATGTAATAACTTCCTTCCCTGGACCTTAGTATCCTCATTTATAAAATGAGGGGCTTGGCCCAGAAAGCTTTTGGAGTCCCTTTTTATATTCTATAATCTTATGAAACAATGAGTAAAAATGGTTCCTCTTTTACCTGTCCAAGACTGAAGCTCTTCCCCCTCTTTTTTTGTTCATTATGATGCTAGTCTGTCCTCCCAACTGGAATCTTAAATTCAAGAGCTTAGGGTAACATAAACATGCTAGAGAAAGTTGTTATAACCATTTTACTTTAGTCTCCATTGGAAACTTTCTCTCCTCACGAAACCTCCACAGAATTTGGCACAAGAAAGATCCTAGGTTGGGAACTGCAGGGTAACTCTAGGTCACTGATCTAGTATGATTAGTTAAATTGTATAAACATGCTCCATTTCTTGCTCTAATTCTCTAAGACTATGCACAGAAAAATCCCAAAGACGCCTAGTCCGGGTACAGTGTCACAGTGTGTTTGTATAAGAGATGTCTACAAGTCTGTTAATTCAGGGGAAGGGGGGCAGCTCTGCCAGAGAAATAATGGAAACCCCTTTGCTATGTTTATGTCAAAGTCAGACTGGATAGCATCCTTGAGAAAGCCATAAAGGGAATGATCTCACATGGAGTTTTGGGATGAAGGGGGTAGAAAAGGAGAAAGTCAGGACAGGAATCTGGGCTGCCTTTTAAAGAATTTTCCTATCAGCAATGTTTTAGTCCTTTTTTGTTCTGTGGAACCCTTTGGCAATGTGGTGAATCACATAAACCGTCTTCTCAGAACAGTATTTCTAAATTCATAAGACAAAATTCATGGAGTTGTATAAAGGAAATAAATTATATTGAAATGCAATTATCAAAATATATAAAAAGTGGATTATAGCTTCCAGGTTGAGAACTCTTATTCAATGAGTTCACTCTGGTCTAGAAGGATCCCATCTAGGGATCTCTTACAAACTGTGGGGGTTACTTTGGACATGCCTGAGAGGTTACTCTTTAGACACATGTATGGTAACATTTCCTTAGCTTATAGGTTGATCATAAATAAGGTGGTCATAGTTTTGAATTGAAACAAACCCATTTTTGTGTTTGCTTGCTTTAAGATTCCTTCAGCATCACAATTTGACTGTTGACAAGCCAGAAGGGAATTGATGAAGGCAGAAAGTCCCTCTAATGCTTAACTGGTCTGTCAGGTAAGAAGTATTTATTAAGCTCTTACTCTCTGCCAGGCATTGTGTTAAGTTCTGATGATAGAAAAAAAAGGGAGAGGGGCAAAAGATATTCCTGCCCTCAAGGAACTTACCATTTTAATGAGGAGAAAAATGGGTGTACACACACAGACACAAACAAAACACACGACAGAGATAGAAAAATATAGATATATGTATAAACATATATAAGATAAATGGAAAGAAATGTCAAAGAATTAGTCACAGATAAAAATTATTCTAGGCATGATTATCAATGTATGGATTAATAGGCAGACCAATCAGAATTTTACCCTACCTTTGGCATTGTGTTTCTCTCCCTGACTTTTCATGACTCCATTTGGGATCTTAGTGAAGATACTGGAATGGTTTGCCATTTCCTTCTCCAGCTTATTTTACATATGAGGAAACGGAGGCAAACAAGATGAAATACCTTATGTAGAGTCACACAGCTAGTAAGTATCTAAAGTCAGATTTGGACTTAGGAAGATAAGTCTTTCTGACTCCAGACCTGGAACTCTATCCATTGCATCACCTACCTGCTCCTAAAGTTGATTAAAGGGAGTTAAGTTCTTCCTTCCTTCCTTCCTTCCTTTCTCTCTCTCTCCCTCCCTCCCTCCCTCTTTCTCTTTTTCTTTCTTTTTTCTTTCTTTCTTTGTTTCTCTTTTGTCAATTTATCTCAATTCAGCAAATACTTATTTTTTAAAATTTAATTTAACTTATTTTTTAATGAACCAGAATTTATATTTCTTTTCTCCACTCTCTTCCTAATTGGGAAAAAAAAAATTGAACACATTACATATTCTAAAATTGTATGTCTCATTCTGTACCCTGAATCTATCATCTCTCTTCAGGAACTAGATAGGAAATTTCATCATAACTTCTATGGAATTATGGTTGGTTGTTTTAGCAAATGTTTATTATGATGTATATGCATGTATATATATACACATATAAATTGATACATGTTGATACACATACATATACATACATATGATATACATACATATACATCCATGTGTGTGTTAGGTCCTAGGGGAAATACAGAGATTAAGATGATTAGAAGTAGTGCAGTGGATAGTGTTATAGTCGTGGAATCAGGAAGATTCTTCCTTTTAAGTTCAAATCTGACCTCAGACACTTACTAGCTATGTGACCCTGGACAAGTCACCTAACTTTGTTCTTATCTGTAAAATGAACTGGAGAGGGAAAATGGCAAATCACTCCAGCATTTTTGCCACCAAAACCACAAATGGAGTCATGAAAAACTGGACACAATTGAACAATAGTAATTCAGTAAGCTCAAGAGATATCAATAACCATCTGCAATCCCATCCCCAAGTACTTGTTTTCAAGAATGTTACAGTCTCAGGAAGCTGGGGAGGTATATGGGGGCAGGGGGAATAGAATATGCCATCAAGTAAGCAAATGCAAAGCATATAACTCTACAAGAGGCAGCCTGGTAAGACTCAGGAAGAGCTGATTTCAGGTTCTGTCTCTGATCCATACTGATTGTTTGATGGGCTAGTCCTTTAAAATTTAAACAAATACTGGGTTATCCATTTAAATTTTAGTGCCTCCGGCAACTTTATAAAGAGTGTACATTACATGTACACTTCTAGATCAGATTGAATTTGGTGAATAAGAGTTCTCAACCTGGAAGCTGTAAATCCACTTTTTATATATTTTGATAATTTCATTTCAATATAATTTATTTCCTTTATATAACTCCATGAATTTTGTTTTTATGAATTTAAAAACCCTATTCTGAGAAGGAGGTCTGTGTGCTTCACCACAATGCTAAAGGGTTCCAAGAAGCAAAAAAGGACCAAAACATTGCTGCAGAAAATGCCTATCTGCCTATAGGAGGGAATTTCCTTCTTCGGTAGTCCTATACACTAACGTAATCACAGGTCTGGATCCAAAAACAAGAACAAAACCAAAGGGTATACAAAACAATGCACAATAATTTCCAGATGAAGAAAGTACTGATAACTTGAGGGATCTTAAAAGGCATTCCCTGATACTGTCTGAGTTATCCTTTCATGGAAGTTTAGAGTCCAGTGAGGCAGAGGGAAGAAAAGAGGACATTTCCCTCCATAAGAGGGTCTTGTACAAAAGAGTAGAGGCAGGAAACCAGCATGTCAGATATAAGGAACAGCTAACTGGCTAGTTTGAATAGAGCAGAGAGATTATTATCTCTATCCTCTTGTTCTTTTTTTTTCCCCTCAAATCTACTTCTGCATTGTGGTTGTGTTGCTTTTAGAAACAGACTTGTTTGCCTTCATAAATGTCTAGTTCATAAAAGTATCATAGTCCTCCTGTGAATTGCTTAGCTTATTCCAGATGAGTAGACTACTGACAATGTTATAAAATATGGTAGGTATGTACTTTGGAGTTTCCAGCATAGACCATTGAAAATGGAGCAATGAATTCTTTCTCATGACGCACATAGAATGCTGATTCACTGGGGCTTCCAAAGGTTTGAGACATGTACCATTGTTTTATTCTAAATCCTAAATTGTCTACTACACTAAAAAAAATTACCTCAGAGGAACTAAGTATATTTACTAGTGGCACAAGAATTAGGAATAAGGAGTTGAAGATTCAGTAGAAGAATGTGTGATGACTCATGCCAAATCCCTCATCTCACTTCAATGTTTCTTCATTAATTTTGGGGGAATATAATTTTCTGCCTTATTTAGACCTTGTTGTTGTTGTTGTTGTTGTTGTTGTTGTTGTTGTTGTTGTTACTTCACCTAGAATCATGTTTGGAAGGAACTAGGGGTGGGAGGAGAAAAATCCAGTTCAACTCTTAAATCATTTTTTATTGGCTTCCTTTTTTTTTTTCCCCAAGAAAGAAATGGCAAACTAATCAAGTATCTTTGCCAGGAAAACTCTCGATGAGGTCATGAAGAAACAGACACAACTGATATTACTGAACAGCATCATCATCATTGTTGGTGGAGGGAAGAAAAAGTGAGTGCTAGAAAAACATTTCTCTGAGTTACAATATACCTATAAAGTAATATTTGCTTGCATAAATCAAACCAAATACATGGTAGTAGTCATTACTTACATAAAAGATGAACCTTCAGATAGCCATCAGAAGAATACTTGAGTCATCAAAAAAATCTTCTACACATTTTGAAAACAAAAGTAATATAGTAAGGCCCATACAGAACTCCCAGAAAAATGTGATTTGAGAGGATAATTCAAATTGTTTTTAAAAATTCCAACAGCCATCTTTAATCCTCTTTTTAACACACAGTCGTAGCAAAGCTTCTAACAAATCATATTAGTGACAAGCAAATGCTGACTTTAAACAAGAAGTCTTTTCTCATAGTGCTGCTCATTTGGTTGCTTGATTCTAAAAAATTTTAGCAGTTATGAGATGACTAATAAGGATCTTTTGAAAGTGCCAGTTTATATGAGCTACAAACCTATCCATCTGTGACAAGTACAATGTGTTATTACTCTCTGGGTACATCTTATGGGGGGAGGATGAGTGGCTGAATATATGAAGATTGTATCATCTCTGTAATTCAGTCTTCCAGAATTGCCAGGAGGTACTGAGATATTAAGTGACTTATCCAAGGTCACACAGAAAAAAAAATGCCTCATAAGTAGGACTCTCTATTGATTACCCTATTGTGCCTTTATGCAAAATGAATGCATTTTGATTTTTTAAAAATTATCTGACCTTGTTATTTTATCACTATAAGGAATTCCCAACACAGAAATGCCCTCCAATGAGATACCTTGTAAACTTATTTATAATTTCTTGGGACAAGGGGCTAGATTGACTTTCCTAGGATTGTACAGCTGGTTCTAGTCCTAAGCAGGACTAGAACTCAGGCCTTCTTGCCTTTGAGATGATTCTTTTATCAATTAATCCAGACTGTCTCTCTAGAATGATTTATGACATAATAAAATAGTTATCTACAGAGATAGGAAGTCTTAGCTGCCAAATGTTAACTTTAGATCTGAGTAATAAATACCCGCCTCTGCTTACAGAAATCACTGTGCCATGATTAATATCCATGAAATCTGGACCTTAGTTCCAAAGATTTCATTTGCAGGATAATTGGCCCTTTAATTATAGAACAAAAATATAAAGGAAGGTAAATTGTGGTAATGGATTTCTCTGACTAGACAGTTTAAAATGGGTGAAGCTGAAGTGTGTGGAATCTAAATAGTTGCTTGCATGGAGTTTTGTTGTTAGATAATATTAAATTATCCCCTCCAGATACAATGAAACAATTGAAATGAATCAAGTTAGTTGACTAATCTGTTTTCTTCCAATCTCCTCATATAATATCCCTTAAGTGGTAAGCATTTTTTTTTCTTTTTCTTTTTTTTCTCTTTTCTAGAAGCCAGGTCTGTGTTCAGCTTTCTGCTCTCTGCTTTGCCCTCAGCTCATTCCTAATTTCTCCAGGAAGGTATCACTGCAAATCTATTGACTACCTGGCTCAAGGTAAATTGAAACAAGCAAATTATTGGAAATGGAATTTATACAAAGATTTATCTCTCAATTCCTTTAGAATCACTGAGCCTCAGTTCTCTCAAGCATGTGCCAAAATAGTCTTTGTTTTCAAGGAAGTAATTGTTTAATAATCGTAGTATATATTTATACCTGGAAGAGAGCTGAGAGGATTTTGACTCTGCCCCTTCATTTTGTAGATAAGAAAACTGAGATAGTCTTACTCATTCATGTCCTTAGTAAATTCCTGAGGTGGGATTTGAACCCGACTTCCTTACTCCAAGTCTGCTGTTCTATCGATTACATCATACTACCCCACAAATTGATTAGAGAACTTTTGCCAGTCACTTAATCTCTGCATCTCTTTTATCCATCTATGAAATAAAGAAAAAATAATCACTCCTTCTAATGGAATAATAGCAGCTGGTTATCCAGGTTGAAAATAATGTGAATGTCTTTTCTCTCCTGTCTTGTATCATCCATCTTTTGGTTTATTTCTCAACTTACTAAAGAATCCCTTCCCAACCCCTTCATGGATTGGTTAGGCAGAAAAAAAATAAAATGAACCATAAACCATAGTTATCCCTTTCCCATCCTGACTTTCTTTATAGCAGTTTTAATATATGGCAGGTTGGCATAAGAAACTAAATGGGAATTTGGAGGAAGTTTTGCAGAAGCTACCAGATGACACTTGAAGACTAGCAGATGACACAGAAAAAGTTTAGAAACTTGGAAATGCATAAATATGTGTGTACAAAGATTTTTCAAAGGTGCACGTTGAAAACTATCTTTTGCGTATATTTGGAAAAATAAAATACTATTAAAAAACAAATAATACACTAATAAAATGCCAATAAACAAACAAATAAATAAATATATGTGTAGTATTGTATAATATCAATATATTTTATCTTTTTATACCATAATAATCCTGATTTCTCTCAAGTATGAAAAGAGGGACAAAAAATTTTACGTGGATTTTCTAGATTGTGGAGACATGTTCTCCTAACCCTCATGATGTAGAAAGGATAGCTATAGTGTACTTATACTCTGTGGTAAAAGGTGTGGTCAGAGGAAGAGAATATGTGAATGTATTGAAAAGGTTTGGGAAAGGGCATACTATAATCCCTTTGAACCCTTTTCTTTATTGAGATTGAATTCAGCTTTCCAGATATATCATAGTGCCAATTTGTCCTCATTCATCCTAGTAATGCAATGTGCAGATTTCAAAGAAAGCCTAGGAATTCTACAATGGAGCAGAATTTGGCTGCTTAAGTCTCTCTGAGGCTTCAGGTCAAATGAAGGACAATTAAATAATGGTTTTGGGAAAATAGATTTTTTTTTTTTTTGAAGCATATTTGAAGCAAATCTGAGTTTAAAAGTTTGATCTGTTTTGGAACATTTGCAAAAACAAAAAAAAAAAAAATCCTATAAAGCAGAAAGCCTATTGAGAGGCAGAACATTTTTGGCCTTGGTGGTACAAGCACAGGGTGGGAAAGAGACTTGGATCTTGGTCCTATTGGCTTGCTTTGAGAGACTAGATAAATTGCTTAACTTTTCAGTGTTTGCCTCCTTATCTATGATCATAATCAAAAACAATTTATCAAGCACCTATTTACATGGGTCACTATACTACGCACTGTGTGAAGATAATCATTCCCAGCCTATCTAACCAGGATGTTATAATAATCAACTAGATAATGGCAAAATGTTTTAATGTCCTTGAAGAAGTGATATCACACAGCCAGAGGATTATGTATTCAAAGGAAAAAAAAAAAAAAACCCAAACAAGGAATTTCATTATATTTTTAAAAGTTCTGTGGGTTAGAAATCAGACTTGCAGACTTGATGCCTTTCCTGATAAGATAGCTATCAGGTCAAAACAACATTCTATGGCCCCAAACTGCTTCCTGCTTCTCAATCCTAGCCATATATTATAAATCACGTAAAATAGGTGTCATCAAGCACGGTGGGGGACAGGGGGTGGAAGAGGGAGATCAGAAGGTCTGTACTGCTCAATATAAACATGTCACTGTTAAGGGTACAATGATTCAGAATATACACTAGATGTAAGACAAGATTTTACAAGCAGAGGAGGCTCATGGGTTGTCAGGGAGAGCTCATTTTTGTCTAACTCCTTACCCCATGCAGAAATTCCTACTGTTGTAACATCCTAACTACATTCAAGCATTTCCTATGATAGGAACTTCATGTTTCACAAAACAGTGCATTCTGTTTTGGAACTGTTTTAATCCTAAGAACATTCTTTCTGTGGGTGCTCTGAGATCTCTCTTCCTGTTAACTTTTATCTATTAGAACCTTTTTGCTTCTGGAGACACAATAGACAGTTCTGTTTCCTTTTATTCCTTTCATATATTTATGTCCCTCACAAGTCTTCTCTTTTCTAGATTAAAAATATCCAATTCTTTTATCTATTCCTCATTTAAAACAAAAATGAGAGACAGAATATTACTGACATCAAAGGACTGGTCCTAGGCTTAGCCTCATTTCACAGATGAGGAAACTGAGGTTTGGAGAGGTTAACTGGTTTGCCCAAAGCCACACAATAAGTAAGTGGCAGAGTCATCCCAGTTGTTTGCCACCTGTGCAATTTTAGGCAAATTTCTTAGGATTATAGGTCTGTAGATTTAGAGTTGAGAAGACCTTAGAGGGTGATAGTTCATTTCCTTCTGTTTTACAGATGAGAAAAGTGAGGTCCTTGAAGATCAAATGACTTGCTTAGGAGCATACAGGTAATAAGGAGCAGAAACAGATTTGAATTTAGGGCCTGTGATTCTAGGCATAGCACTCCCTTCCAGTTTAGCACTCACACATGAAAGATCTTCTTACATTACCATTCTCTGTCTCACTGCCTTACCTTTAAAGTGAAAGTGTTGGATTCAATGACCTCTAAAATCTCTAAAACCTCCTTAACTGTAAATCTGTGATCCTCTGGTTTCAGGTCCCTACATTATCCTGGACTTCGAAGCAAATTCCCACTTGTCTGTATTCTTAGTGTAATCAGGACCAATATTGATGTGTAACAACAACCACAGCTTAAGATGAATGGTATTTTAAGATATATGAATGAAGTACTTTCTCATGTTATCTCATTTGACCCGTACAACAATCCTATGAATAAAGTTGGGTAATTCTTACAATTTTCACTTTACAAAATAAAAACAATGTTTTTGCTTTTGAAGGGTAATATTTTAAAAGACACAAGTCTCAAATATGAAAAAAATATCTTTAAAAGCAGAAAACTATTTGCTTGCAGTGAAAGAGGCAAATTATAGAGTCATAACTGATGCATGCAGCACCTGGGTCAAAATTAATTGAGGGAGCAGTCCAATGGCAGGGACAAGTTTTGATATACCCTGTGGCTAGTTTGAACTTGGTCAGCTCTAGGCTAGGGAGTATATGAGTAGTCTGCCTCTAAGAGGGTATACCAATGGCAGCAGGAAAGAGCAAGGCTGGGAAGTAGACAAATTGAGACTCTTGTGGGATGGCACTTTGGGCAGGTAGGAAATATATTTTCTCCCCCTAGGAGTGCTCAAATTAAGGTAGGCATGCTTCCTTCCACTATGATCCTCTGGACCTTGAAGACTTTCTCCTGCCCTATGATGTACAATGGGACCACCATGAGGAGGATATATCAGCATCCTGGGGAAAGAGAGAGGAAGGAAGTGCACCCCTCCTAGATGCCAGTGCCCCTGGGCAAAATCCTGGTTGCCTGATGTTTATTACAGCTTTGCCAACTCACCAGTTTTTCAGTTAATCTGCTTTTTTTCTCAAGGGATTTCTTTGGAATGTCTGTATTTTATTTAGTTGTGGCAGTATTCTGGGGAAGAAAGTATACCTTCCTGGATGCAGGTGGCCTCAAGCAAAGTTGGGATTTCCAGACACTGGTTATAGCTTTGCCAATCTACTAGTTCCTCAGTCAACCTTTCTCAAGGGATTCCTTTGGGAAGTTTGCATTTTACGTATTTGGGTCTCTGGAAAATTGCCTATAAACACATCTGAATTCTCTGAGGAGACATTCTCAAAACTGAGATATGGTAAGAGAATTTATTTAATGGTGTTTCTGACTCTCTTGGGATCAACCTCAAGGAAGTCTTTGTTTAGGTACCCTTTTCTTTGCACAATTCTTGAAATCAGAAAAGAAGAGGTATACAGACTATGACTTTTCTTAGGCAATCACAGGCAATGTTGATCTTGGTGACAGAACTGGGCCTAATTGGTCTGGATGAAAAGTACAAGCATCTGAGGGTTGTGTGTCACAAAAATGGGTGCATGCCAAACTTTCATGCAGTTTTTCAGTCTCAGAGAGTGTTAACCTGAACCAGAATTGAAATAATCTTCCTCATTTTACCTCCCCTTCTGAACAGCTGCCAACTAGCATACATCAAAGTGAGGAACTGTAAATGAGCCTCTTTCCTGCAAATAAGATTTTAATGAGATGCTTTGGTCGGAACCTTCTACTATGAAAGTGTTGGATTCTCAAATTCCTCTCCCCTCCCCCAGCCAGACAATGATGTAGACCTTGGTCAGTATATTTCAATAAATTCGAGTTTAATAGGCAATGAAATAGAATCAGACCAAAGGATGTTGATGATGATGCTGGTGAAGATTTTTGCTCAATGCTGAGTGAATTCAGCAGTAGATATTCATGCTGACAACTATCATGCTTACACTATCTTTTCCTGTACAGGAGAATAAAATGAGAATGGATCTTATTCTAGCTCTCTTTGTATAAGTCTCAGAATGGAGAGGAAGCTTTTCACTTTTTTCTGAGTCTGGGAAATAGATTTATTTCTTTCCTTATGTTTTTTTTTTTTTTTCCTTTCTATTTTCTTTCTTTTAGGAGAATATATTTGTCTACATGTGTGCTGAGGACAGGGTATTAGGAAAATGTACTGGACATGGAAAGCAGTAGTGTTAGAACAGTTGAAAGGTTGTTGAAAAGGTTGAAAAGATAAGTAGAGAAGGAAAAACAGAGAGGAAAATAATTGACCTTGAACCCAAACATTACCTAGAGCTTGTTATCAGAGAGCCTTCATTTCTATTATTAAATAAACTTTATTCTTTTAGTTTTTCCTGATATTTCTCCAAGTTTAATCTACAGTATACTTCAGTCACAAGACCCCAAATGATACAATCTTCTAATCAAGGTTAACAAAGGATAGAGATCCAGTTATATCTCCTGCAAACCTAATTAAAGGCCAGACCATAATATGCTTTCATAAAATAATTTTCAAGATATGATATGATTTCCTCACAAATATTTTTAGCAAATTTGGAAGAACATTAAACTTAGAATTTTTTTTTTAAAGTTTGTGTAGGTATGTTGCAAGCCTGTGGACTTTGGATCTCACCTCACATACCTTTCTCATTAAAAGAACATTATCAAGTGCAACCACTTGTATATTCCTAATGGGTTCCTCAAGCATTTTAAGAAAGCAAGCAAGATCTATTTGGTGGCCACTGTATGTACAGATACTCAATAAATGAAACAAAGGGAAGGGAAAATTTTGTATCTCTATGTCTTCAAATTTTAAAGAAATTAAGCTTCAACCATTACAATTTATGTGATCAGTCCTTTATGTTTTTAGATGGAAAAGATTTTAAAATATTTTCTTTATTGTACTGGGTCTGTTGTGAATCTTCCACAATCATCAAGAAATTAGTAGTTGAGTGGATGCCTATCAATTGGGGAATGGCTGAATTAAATTATGATATATAAATATAATAGAATGTTATTGCACTATAAAAACCACAAGCAGGTTGATTTCAGTAAAGGTTGTAAAGATTTACATGAACTTATGTTGAGTGAAGTGAACAGAACTAGGAAAACATTGTGCCACAGTAACAAGATTATGTGATGATCAGCTGTGATGGACTTGACTCTTCTCAGCAATGCAGTGATCCAAGACAATGCCAATAGACTTGGGATAGAAAATGCCTTTGAGAGAGAGAGAGAGAGAGAGAGAGAAGCAAGGAGGGAGAGAGAGCACTACGGAGACTGGATCAAAGCATAGTATTCTCACCTTTTTGATACTTTGTTTTTTGCTTTTTCTTTCTCATGGTTTTTTCCTTTTGCTCTGCTTTTTCTTGTACAACATGACAAATGTAAAAATATTTCTAAAAGGATTGTACATGTTTAACATATCAGATTGTTTGTCGTCTGGGGTGGGGAAGCCAAAGAAGAGGGAGAAAAAATTTGGAATGCAAAATCTTACAAGGATGAATATTGAAAATTATCTTGACATGTATTTGGAAAAATAAAATACTATTGATTAGGGAAAAAACTTCTATAATCATAATTCTAATATCTATGTCTAAAATTAAAATAATAAGAGACTTATGAATGACATTAAACTTTTTCAAAATTACTCATGTAATAAATGAAAATTGCTTTAACTTTATATCTAGTTTTCTTTCTTTCTTTCTTTCTCTTTCATTCCTGATAAAGCTTTAAGAAAATCATTCAACCAAAGCATCTTTACTAAATTTGAAGGGGTAGAATGGATCTGATGTTTAATGAGAGACCAAATTATATATATATATATATATATATATATATGTATGTATAATTAGTTGATGCCAGAAATAAAAGTATGTGTTTTGTCACTTTTTCTGGGTAAACATTACTACCATAGTCTAGATCGAATTTGTTTTCTTTTCCCCAAAAAACTTATTTTTCTCAACTTTTCACTTCATCCAAACTAATTTCCTATTTTCCCTTTTGCATGGCCTTGCTCATTAGAATCTATCTACTTTTAACCATAGCATTTTGCTGACTTGGAGTATCTTTTTCCTTCTTCTCCATTTATCTCCAAAGTGCTCATTCTTCAGGTCTCAGCCTGAAGTGATCACTTCCTCCTATGAACTCCAAGAGTAATTAATGTCAATTGGGTAATTAATCAAATATTGCTTTACTATGTTGTTTACATTGCCTTAACAGTTATTTAAAAACTTTTGTTGTTTTTTCTAGTTCCACAAAGGTCTTCCTTAAAAAAAAAAAAAAAAAACCCTCATGGTGATGTGGAGGTAATTCTGACAGGTTCTACCAACATGAAAAGATTTTTAGATAAGGACTTGTTGACAGTGTATATGCCTGCTACTCAAGGAACCTTCATCACTAGAAGATTGGTGACTAGATAATACATCTTTAAAAATCACTGTAACCCATGAAATAAATAAAAAAGTTATAAAATGATCCTTATGCTAAACTTCTATTTGACTTTTCTCTTCCCTTTCGCTTCTCAATGCCTTCCCTCTGAAATTACTTTCCATTTTTGTTATCCATCAATCTTTCTATAAATATGTATTTATGAATATCTATCTATCTTTCTATCTATCTCTCATGAATGTAGATTTGTGTGCTATCTTTCCCATTAGGATATAAGTTTCATGAGGGCAGGGATTTTTTTTTTTTTTTTTTTTTTTGCCTTTCTTTGTATTCTTAGCACTTGGTACATTGCCTGGAACATAGTGGTATTAAAAAATTGTCTATTGACTATTGACTGACCCTGTTCCATTGTCACTATGATGGGAGAAGAATGGAAGAAAAAGACATAAAGTTTTCTTTAAAATCATATTAATTTTACTGTTGATAGTCTTGATAGGTAATCTTGTCCAGACGTCTTCATGCATGAACTGAATCATTCCTATGTTGACATTGTAATAACAAATAAAGCCAGTAGATACAAAGAAGTCACAGCTAAATGGAAGGATGGCTCACAGATTCTCCTTAGATAGGAATAAAGGATTTGGAATTAATTTAATGTGGACCCAATGCACTGAGAAGCATCTTTCTTTGGAATATTTTGTCATCTTGCCATATAGTGCATAATAATAATAATTGATGATAATAGTGGTGGTAGTGATGGTGATGATGATGTAAAATTCTATTATGCTTTAAGGTTTGCTATGTACTTTATAGGTGTAATTTCATTTCATCAAGATAAGCAAAAGCAACAAAACATCATCGTGATAATTGTAGTCAATGTGCTAATATCTCTTGAGGAAACTAAAGTCATAGAAATATTCTCTGAAGAAACTAACAAGAATCTCTAAACCAGGTCAATGTTGGCATTATTCATGCAAAAGTGGACATAAATAAGGACAAGAACTATAGTAAGAAAAAAATTCTTCAGAATTAAGAAATTAAGGAAAAAAGGCAAATCCTTGTATACTGCTTGTGCTTCTTTGACCTACCTTTTCTATCTCCTTTATCAAAGCATCTATTTCCTTCTGAACCTGAATATAACTTTCTCAAAGTTGTGTCTTCTACCCTCTTCTTTTTGTGACTCTCTGTATCTCTCTGTCTTTCTGCTTCTCTGTTTCTCTCTCATTAAGTTCATTTTTTTCTCTGCTTTTTCAATGAGATATTTGTAAAGGTTGTAGTAGAGCTCTTGGCTCTTGTTATTGAGTTATTAAGTTGTGTCTGACTCTTCATGATTCCATGAAATATAACACGTTGATACTAAGTATAAGGTTTTCTTGGTAAAGAATTTGGACTATTTTGTCATTTTCTTCTCCAGTGGATTAAGACAAACAGACTGCCCAGCATCACATTGCTAGTGTCTGAGGTCTCCCTGATTCAAGGACTTTAAAAGGATACATGTTGATAGTTTTGGTTAAGCTTCATATCAAGATATTCCTTTCCATTCCTTACAGCACAGAGCACATTATATATAGGTAAAAGTTGCCCAATAATTTTTTGTTGATGTGACTAATTTCAAAAGGTTATATTTGGAATCAATAGGAATAGATAGACATACAGAACCACCAGTGGTCCTTAGTCAACTTGGAAAAACAAAACCAATTTTTTTTAAATACCACCAGTGAGGATTAAAGATTCATAGTTGATGTGACCTAAGTTGACATCTTGCTAAACCTCTCCTTTTGCAGATAAGGAAATTGAGACCTATATATCGGCAACTAGGTGGCTCAATGAACGGAATGTTAGAGCTGAAGTTAGGCAGGCCACAGCTATGTGACAGGAGGCAAGTCACAACCACTGTCTGTCCCCATTTCCTCATCTGTAAAATGCAGATGGATTATAATAGCCCCTATTTTCCAAAGTTGTTGTGAGTATAAAATGAGATGACATTTTTAGTCATTGTTTAACTGCTAGTTAGATGGTGATGATGATTACAAGGACAACAACAATGATGATGATTTTTTCCAAAGTCACACTAATAATAAGTGATAGCTTACAGATAGACCCCTGCTAGGTCTCAGGGCTTTTTTTGCATGTGTATTTATGAGTAATCTTTTAGCACTACCTCAGAGCTCAAGGAAAATTGAGTAAGAGATACCAATGTAGCTGTGACAATGAGAAACCCCAACTATTATTGATGATGGGGAAAAGTATATATCATTGTTTCCAATTACTTTCCAATTACTCCAATTACACAACAAGGAGGTGAGAATATGACAATTTCCCTTTATAAAACCTTGGGGTTGGAATTTCTTCATAATTCTTATAAAATCTAAAACACTTTATATTTTGTAACAGAGAAAAGTGACTGCTGTAGCTGTCTAAGTATTTTTTTCCACCTGGGGTGAAGAATGAGACTTAAGGCAATACAGAAGACTAAGCTATGTATCATAATCAAATAGCTGTTGTGTTAAGTTGTGCCTGACTTTTCGTGATAGCACATATTTTACAACAGGTTTCATCCTAACTTCCTCTTCATATGAAACTGTCTGATTTCAACAGATTTTCTCAAGCAAAGATGGGAGTCAAGTGCAGTATAAATATATAAAAATCAAATATAACTTTTATTGATGGACAAATATGCAGAAAGGACTCTTGCTAACTCAAGCATTTCTTGCTAGACCCCAGAGATTTGTCCAGTGAATGACTCAGAAGGGAAATAATTCAAAAGTGCAGTCATGCTTTGCTTACATCAATGCGCACACTGTTTTACGCAGGCATCTGCATCATTCACACAAACCCAATCTACCTCCACCTCAATCATAATGAGAAGATTTTAACTGCAATAAAAATTTCAGGATGTGAAACATTTTAGCCGCTGGTGATTAAGAAAACTCTCTGTCTAACTTGGAGATTTTTTGGTCCATCCTCTTCCCCCTCATTTTGACCATTCTTTGGGAACACATAGTAAATCTTCCTTTCGTGGGCTATCCTTTTCTAAGCTAACTACCCAACTCTAAATTTATGATAATATGATGGACAGCTCTTCTAGCTGTGGAAGCCATGAAATTTTAAAAGGAGAGAATGTATTTTGTCATTGTCACATCTGCATGGAGAACTATATTTGTCAACCTGAACAACTCTTATTGGTAGCAGAAGCATTATAGTGGTTTAAAGAGTGTTGAATTTTAGAGGTAGAGAATCTGTCATGTCAAATCAGCAAATAATTTATTCTCTCTAAGTCTCAGTTTCGACATCTGTATAATATGATTATTTGGACTACCTAACCTTTCAGCTTTAAATCCTATGACATTGCTGATGGATTCTTTTCCTTGCTGATTATAACTGGAAAGGCAGCCTGGTTCAGCTGAAAGATCACTGGCTCCTGAGTTTAGGTCACCTGGATACAAATCTAACTTTTACAATTTGGGAGGGCAAATTATTCAGTCTTTCTGAATCTCAATTTCCTAATCTGTAAAATGACAAAATAGGACTAGATTGCCTCTCAGGTCTCTACTAGCTCTAGATTTCTACTCCTGAGATGTCTGTCTTTCCATCTGGTTTAGATCTTCATAGGGATTTGGGAAAATTCCAAGGCATTCTTGGAGTTCATAAGTTAACTATGTAACATAAATCCACAGCTTCACTAACAATGAGGCAAGAGTAACATTTATCATAGATTACTTGAGGGATCCCATATTGAACATATCGGCACATCTGATGAATGACCAAAATATCTTATTGAGTTCCAAAAATGATAACATTTGGAAATTAGATGGGACTTCTAGCAATCATCTAATTAGCAATCATCTAATTCAACCAAAGAAGTACTATTCTTTTTCATCCAGTATTTGAAATTATGCTTCAAGTTTTGGTCCCAATTATGTCATATAGACTTTGTCACTTATTGAAATCTGGGTATATTGATGAGCAAATTGTCAAAGAATGTTAATAGTTTTTTTTTTTCAAAAAATTTGCCAAGTATTAAAGACCATATGAAAAATGCTCCAAATTTCCAATGGGAATGAAGATGCAAGTAAAAAAGTCAATTTTGGACAAGATGTGGTAAGACCATCACACTAATTAGTGGTACCTTGGCACTCATCTGCTTCAAAACTCTTGAATTAGGTGTTTGATGCATTTCAAGGAGGAAAAAATGCTTTAGCACTTGACACTTGCTAGGTACTAGTCACACTTAGTTGTTGTCTTTCTTTTTTTTTTTAATTACAGCTTTTTATTTACAAGATATATGCATGGGTAATTTTTCAGCATTAACAATTGCAAAACCTTTTGTTCCAATTTTTCCCCTCCTTTCTCCCACCCCCTCCCCCAGATGGCAGATTGATCAATACATGTAAAATATGCTAAAGTATAAGTTAAATACAATATATGTATACATGTCCATACAGTTATTTTGTTGTACAAAAAGAATCAGACTTTGAAATAGTGTACAATTAACCTGTGAAGGAAATCAAAAATGCAGGTTGACAAAAATAGTGGGATTAGGAATTCTATGTAGTGGCTCACACTCATTTCCCAGAGTTCTTTTGCTGGGTGTGTAGTTGGTTCAATTTATTACTGCTCTATTGGAACTGATTTGGTTCAGCTTATTGTTGAAGAGGGCCACGTCCATTAGAATTGATCATCATATAGTACTGTTGTTGAAATATATAAAGATCTCCTGGTCCTGCTCATTTCACTCAGCATCAATTCATGTAAGTCTCTCCAGGCCTTTCTGAAATCATCCTGCTGGTCATTTCTTACAGAACAATAATATTCCATATTATTCATATACCACAGTTTATTCAGCTATTCTCCAATTGATAGGCATCCACTCTGTTTCCAGTTTCTAGCCACTCAAAGAGGGCTGCCACAAACATTCTTGCACATACAGGTCCCTTTCCCTTCTTTAAAATTTCTTTGGGATATAAGCCCAGTAGTAACATTGCTGGATCAAAGGGTATGCACAGTTTGATTAACTTTTTGAGCATAGTTCAAAATAGCTTTCCAGAATGGCTGGATGTATTCACAATTCCACCAACAATGTATCAGTGTCCCAGTTTTCCCACATCCCCTCCAACATTCCACATTATCTTTCCCTGTCATTCTAGCCAATTTGACAGGTATGTAGTGGTATCTCAGAGTTGTCTGAATTTGCATTTCTCTGATTAATAATGACTTGGAGTACCTTTTCATATGGCTAGAAATAGTTTCAATTTCTTTGTCTGAGAATTGTTTGTTCATATCCTTTGACCATTTATCAATTGGAGAATGGCTTGATTTCTTATAAATTAGAGTCAATTCTCTATATATTTTGGAAATGAGGCCTTTATCAGAACCTTTGACTGTAAAAATGTTTTCCCAGTTTATTGCTTCTCTTCTAATCTTGTCTGCATTAAGTTTTGTTTGTACAAAAACTTTTAAATTTGATATAATCAAAATTTTCTATTTTGTGATCAATAACAAACTCTAGTTCTTCTTTGGTCAGAAATTCCTTCCTCTTCCACAGGTCTGAGAGGTAAACTGTCCTCTGTTCTTCTAATTTATTTATAATCTCATTCTTTATGCCTAAGTCTTGAACTCATTTTGACCTTATCTTGGTGTACAGTGCTAAGTATAGATCAATGCCTAGTTTCTGCCATACTAATTTCCTATTTTCCCAGCAGTTTTTGTCAAACAGTGGGTTCTTATGCTAAAAGCTGGGGTCTTTGGGTTTGTCAAATACTAGATTATTAAGGTTATTGACTGTTTTGTCCTTTGAACCTAGCCTATTCCACTGATCAACTAGTCTGTTTCTTAGCCCATACCAAATGGTTTTAGTAACTGTTGCTTTATAATATAATTTTAGATCTGGTATAGGTAAGCCCCCTTCATTTGATTTTTTTTTCATTAGTTCCCTTGAAATTCTTGACCTTTTGTTTTTCCATATGAGCTTTGTTGCTATTTTTTCTAGGTCATTAAAATAGTTTTTTTTTTTTGGGAATCTGATTGGCATAGCGCTAAATAAATAGATTAGTTTAGGTAGTATTGTCATCTTTATTATATTTGCTCACCCTATCCAACCAGGAGCATTTAATTTTTCCAATTGATTAGATCAGACTTAATATGTATGGAAAGTGTTTTGTAGTTTTGCTCATATAGTTCCTGATTTTCCCTTGGCAGATAGATTCCTAAATATTTTATACTATCAGTAGTTACTTTAAATGGAATTTCTCTTTGTAACTCTAACTGTTGGATTTTGTAAGTGATAGATAAGAATGCTGATGATTTATGTGGGTTTATTTTGTATCCTGCAACTTTGCTAAAGGTATGGATTATTTCTGATAGCTTTTTAGTAGAATCTCTGGGAATCTCTAGGTATACCATCATATCATCAGCGAAGAGTGATAATTTGGTTTCCTAATTACCTACTGTAATTCCTTTTATCTCTTTCTCAACTCTTATTGCCAAAGCTAGCATTTCTAATACAATATTGAATAGTAATGGTGATAGTGAACAACCTGATTTCACTCCTCATCTTATTGGGAATGGTTCCAGTTTATCCCCATTACATGTGATGCTTACTGATGGTTTTAAATAGATGCTACTGATTATTTTAAGGAAAAGTCCATTTATTCCTATACTCTCAAGTATTTTTAATAGGAATGGGTGTTGGATTTTTTCAAATGCTTTTTCTGCATCTATTGAGATGATCATATGGTTTTTGTTAATTTGGTTATTAATATGGTCAATTATACTAATAGTTTTCCTAATATTGAACCAGTCCTGCATTCCTGGTATAAATCCTACTTGATCATGATGTATTATCCTGGGGATGATTTTCTGTAGTCTTTTTGCTAATACCTTATTTAAGATTTTAGCATCACTATTCATTAGGGAGATTGGTCTATAATTTTCTTTCTCTGTTTTCAACCTACCTGGTTTAGGTATCAGTACCATATCTGTGTCATAAAATGAATTTGTTAGGACTCCTTCATTCCCTATTTTTTCAAATAGTTTATATAGCATTGGGGCTAATTATTCTTTAAATGTTTGGTAGAATTCACATGTAAATCCATCTGGTCCTGGGGATTTTTTCTTAGGGAGATGATTAATAGCTTGTCCTATTTCTTTTTCTGAAGTGGGATTATTTAAGCAATTTACTTCCTCCTCTGTTAATCAGAAGCCCATATTTTTGGAGATAGTCATCCATTTCACTTAGGTTATCAAATTTATTGGCATAAAGTTGGGCAAAGTAACTCCTTATTATTGCTCTAATTTCCTCTTCATTAGTGGAAAGTTCTCTCTTTTCATTTTTAAAATTAACAATTTGATTTTCCTCTGTCCTTTTTCTAATTAAATTTACAAAGGGTTTATCTAGTTTATTGGTTTTTTTCATAAAACCAAATCTTAGTTTTATTTATTAATTCAATAGATTTTTTTTTACTTTCAATATTATTAATTTCTTTTTTTTAATTTTAGAATTTCCAGTTTAGAATTGATTGGGGGTTTTTAATTTGGTCTTTTTCTAGCTTTTTAAGTTGCAAGCCCAATTCATTGATCTTCTCTTTCTCTATTTTATTCAAGTAAGCCTCTAAAGATATAAAATTTCCTCTTATTACTGCTTTGGCTGCATCCCACAAATTTTGGTATGATGTCTCATCATTGTCATTATCTTGAGTGAAATTATTAATTGTGTCTATAATTTTCTGTTTCATGCAATCATGCTTTAAGATGAGATTATTTAGTTTCCAATTACTTTTTAGTCTATTTACCCCTAACTTTTTGTTGAATGTAGTTTTTATTGCATCATGATCTGAAAAGAAAGCATTTACTAATTCTACCTTCCTGCATTTAATTTTGAGGTCTTTATGTCCCAATATATGGTCAACTTTTGTATAGGTTCCATGAACAGCTGCTGAGAAGAAAGTATACTCCTTTCTGTCACCATTCAGTTTTCTCCAAAGATCTATCATACCTAATTTTTCTAATATTCTATATACCTCTTTAATTTCTTTCTTATTTGTTCTGTAGTTTGATTTATCTAATTCTGAGAGTGCAAGGTTGAGATCTCCCACTATTATAGTTTTGCTGTCTATTTCTTCTTGCAACACTCTTAACTTCTCCTTTAGGAAGTTAGATGCTATACCATTATATATGTTTAGTTTGATATTGTTCATTGTTATGCTACTTTTACAAGATATAGTTTCCTTCCTTATCTAATTTAATTAGATCAATTTCTACTTTTGCTTGATCTGAGATAAGGATGGTTACCCCTGCTTTTTTGACTTCACCTGAAGCATAACAGATTCTGCTCCAGTCTTTTACCTTTACTCTATGTATGTATCTCCCTACTTTAAATGTGTTTCCTGTAAACAACATATTGTATGGTTCTGACTTTTGATCCAGTCTAATATCCACCTCCACTTTATGGGAGAGTTCATCCCATTCACATTTATGGTTAAAATGACTAATTCTGTATTTCCTGCCATCTTATTATCCCCAGATTATGCTTTTATTTTTCTTGCCCTCCCTTAACCCTTTTCCAGGATTAAATTTATAGGCCCCACTTTTATCACACAGCTCTCTCTCTTTAGGATCTCCCCAACCCCCTTTGAATCCCTTCCCCTTTCTTGTACCCTTCCCTTATTACTCTTTTCCTTTTCCCTTTTCCTCTCCCACTTTTTAATGAGGTGAGAGAAGTTTCTCTGTAAATCAAATATGTCAATTATTTTCTCTTTGAACCAACTCTGATGACAGTAAGATTCACACAATGTTCCTCCCCTTCTCTAAATTCCCTCAGATATGATAGGTTTCCTTTGCCTCTTCATAAGATGTAGTTTCCCTCTTTTTATCTCCCCTTTTCCCTTTTTCTGATATTATCCCCTTTCCATTTCTACTTCCCCTTTTTATATCAGTAAAATCAAATTATACATGTACTCTTTATATATATCCACAACAGAAATACAGTTCTCAAGAATTCTTTTTATCTTTTTCTGCTTCTCTTGAGTTCTATGGTTGGAGATCAAATTTTTCATTTAGTTCTGGTCTTTTCCTTAGAAACAAATGGAATTCATCTATTTCATTAAATGTTCATCTTCTTCCATGGAATAAAATGCTCAGCTTAGCTGGGTAGTTTATTCTTGCATTCAAGTTCTTTGTTTCAGAATATCAGTTGGCCCTTCGATCTTTTAATGGGGAAGCAGCTAGATTTTTGAGTGATCCTTATTGTGACACCTCAGTATTTGAATTGTTCTTTTTTTTTTTTTTTTTGGCTGCTGGTAATATTTTTTCCTTAGTCTGATGGTTCTGAAATTTAGCCACTATATTCCTTGTAGTTTTTATTTTAGAGTCTTTTTCAGAATGTGTTCAATGAATTCTTTCAATACCTATTTTACTTTCTGATTCTATTACATCTGGGCAGTTCTCTTTGATGATTTCCTGTAAAATAGTATGTAGGCTCTTTTTTCATCTTAATTTTTGGGAAGTCCAATACTCCTCAGATTATCTCTCCTAGATCTATTTTTTCAGGTCTGTTGTTTTTTTCCAAGTAGATATTTTACATTTTTTTCTAATTTTCATTTTTTGGTTTTGCTTGACTGATTCTTGATGTCTCAATGAATCATTCATTTCTATTTTTTCAGTTCTGATTTTTAATGAGTTATTTTCTTCATTAGCTTTTTTATTTTCTTTTGTACATGTCCAATTGAGTTTTTAAATGAGTTGTTTCGCTCTATGGAATTTTTTCCATTTCACTAATTTTTTTTTTTTTTTTTTTTTACTAAGTTATTTTCTTTTCCAATTCACAAATCCTACTTTCTTGGGAGTTCTTTATCTTTCCCGATTCACAAATCCTACTTTCTTGGGAGTTCTTTACCTTTTCCAATTCACAAATTCTGTTTCCCTGCACTTCCTGGGAGTTCTTTACCTTTTCCAATTCACAAATTCTGTTTCCCTGAACTTCCTGGGAGTTCTTTACCTTTTCCAATTCACATTTCAGGAAATTGTTACTCTCTTGCATAGCTTCTCTTTCCTTTCCCCATTTTTCTTCTAGCTCTCTTTTAAGATTTTTTAATAGTTTCTTCTAGGAGAGCCTTGTGTGATGTTGAGGTTGTGCTTGTTGATGAGCAAATTGCAAGGAAGTTCCTGCAGGTTGACTATATGTGGCTGCCACATATAGTCTCCTGGCTCCCAAAAAAGTAGTACAGGAAGAGGAGCAGAGTAGGCATCATGTTCAGCAGGAGCAGGAGCAACTGTGGTGATGCAGCCACAATGATAAGAGCACATGGCAAGCAGTGGAGGACCTAGAATTCCTGCATCCCCAAACTTCAGTGAAGTAAGCAAAACCAAGAAAAGAATATTTTAAGTGTCCCAGTAGTGTAACTCGAAAGAACAACAAAAGGAGACACTATTGTAAAATTATAATAAATAAACTTGACCTTGAGGAAAAGTTGAGAAAATGCACCATCATGCCCTTTTATTCACAGGTATATAGATTATTGCACAAACTATCAAATGTAACTAATGTATTAGTTGGTTTCTGAACTACTTTCTTTTATTCTTTAATTTAACTGACATCTTTAAGAAAAAAGAATTCTCTAGAAGGATTGGCAGGGAAGAATTAAGTTGAAAATGATGAGAGATTTAGAACTTGGAGGATTCTGACAAATGATCACATCTAATCCTTTCATTTTACAGGTGAGCAGTTAAATGATTGGCCAGGTTGACAGAGATAAAAGGCATGACCCAGGCAGGATTTGAATCTCAGTCTGCCAGTTTCCAAGTCTAAAACTCCATCTATTCTATCATGCTGCTTCAATCAATACAAATTAAAATCAATACAATTTTGGGGAAAATAAATCTAGCTATATCAACTTATTGTTTGTTCTTTGCTCTCAAAGAAGACCATAACATCAGAGAGGTGATGCTAATGATGAGGTCTTCAGTGTTATGTGTTATTAGTAGAGGAAATGATCTGTGGGGCAAACAGGCAGAAGGCTCTGATAGAGATCAGTTTAGCTCCATGGTTACACCCTTTGGGAAAATAGTCCAGTCTGAAATACAGGTTATGTCAAATTCCTAAGACCTACCCTCTGTAGAGGTCTGTAGCAGTCTTACCTTGCCATGCCCTGTCCCAGTCATGTCCCTGAGGTTATATTTTCCCTATAAAATTTACTTGTGGACTGTTCCATGGCTGCTGCCTTCCTTTGGGTCAGTTTGCCAAGGCACTCTGATTTGTGATGTCTTTTTCCTGTCTACCCCTTCCACTCAATGCCACATGGTAACTTCCCTAACTTTTCTACTAGGAAGACTAATCTGAAAGTCAAAAGCTAACATCTATCTGCCAAGGGAAAATCAGAAACTTTATGAGCAAAATTACAGACCACTTTTCACACAAATTAAGTCTGATTTAACCAATTGGAAAAATATTAAATGCTCTTGGATAGGGTGAGCAAATATAATAAAGATGACAATATTACCTAAACTAATCTATTTATTTAGCGCTATA